>NC_090266.1:154005309-154605309 GCF_040414725.1 Anabrus simplex
TGGATGGATGGATGGATGGATGGATGGATGGATGGATGGATGGATGGATGGATGGATGGATGGATGGATGGATGGATGGATGGATGGATGGATGGATGGATGGATGGATGGATGGATGGATGGATGGATGGATGGATGGATGGATGGATGGATGGATGGATGGATGGATGGATGGATGGATGGATGGATGGATGGATGGATGGATGGATGGATGGATGGATGGATGGATGGATGGATGGATGGATGGATGGATGGATGGATGGATGGATGGATGGATGGATGGATGGATGGATGGATGGATGGATGGATGGATGGATGGATGGATGGATGGATGGATGGATGGATGGATGGATGGATGGATGGATGGATGGATGGATGGATGGATGGATGGATGGATGGATGGATGGATGGATGGATGGATGGATGGATGGATGGATGGATGGATGGATGGATGGATGGATGGATGGATGGATGGATGGATGGATGGATGGATGGATGGATGGATGGATGGATGGATGGATGGATGGATGGATGGATGGATGGATGGATGGATGGATGGATGGATGGATGGATGGATGGATGGATGGATGGATGGATGGATGGATGGATGGATGGATGGATGGATGGATGGATGGATGGATGGATGGATGGATGGATGGATGGATGGATGGATGGATGGATGGATGGATGGATGGATGGATGGATGGATGGATGGATGGATGGATGGATGGATGGATGGATGGATGGATGGATGGATGGATGGATGGATGGATGGATGGATGGATGGATGGATGGATGGATGGATGGATGGATGGATGGATGGATGGATGGATGGATGGATGGATGGATGGATGGATGGATGGATGGATGGATGGATGGATGGATGGATGGATGGATGGATGGATGGATGGATGGATGGATGGATGGATGGATGGATGGATGGATGGATGGATGGATGGATGGATGGATGGATGGATGGATGGATGGATGGATGGATGGATGGATGGATGGATGGATGGATGGATGGATGGATGGATGGATGGATGGATGGATGGATGGATGGATGGATGGATGGATGGATGGATGGATGGATGGATGGATGGATGGATGGATGGATGGATGGATGGATGGATGGATGGATGGATGGATGGATGGATGGATGGATGGATGGATGGATGGATGGATGGATGGATGGATGGATGGATGGATGGATGGATGGATGGATGGATGGATGGATGGATGGATGGATGGATGGATGGATGGATGGATGGATGGATGGATGGATGGATGGATGGATGGATGGATGGATGGATGGATGGATGGATGGATGGATGGATGGATGGATGGATGGATGGATGGATGGATGGATGGATGGATGGATGGATGGATGGATGGATGGATGGATGGATGGATGGATGGATGGATGGATGGATGGATGGATGGATGGATGGATGGATGGATGGATGGATGGATGGATGGATGGATGGATGGATGGATGGATGGATGGATGGATGGATGGATGGATGGATGGATGGATGGATGGATGGATGGATGGATGGATGGATGGATGGATGGATGGATGGATGGATGGATGGATGGATGGATGGATGGATGGATGGATGGATGGATGGATGGATGGATGGATGGATGGATGGATGGATGGATGGATGGATGGATGGATGGATGGATGGATGGATGGATGGATGGATGGATGGATGGATGGATGGATGGATGGATGGATGGATGGATGGATGGATGGATGGATGGATGGATGGATGGATGGATGGATGGATGGATGGATGGATGGATGGATGGATGGATGGATGGATGGATGGATGGATGGATGGATGGATGGATGGATGGATGGATGGATGGATGGATGGATGGATGGATGGATGGATGGATGGATGGATGGATGGATGGATGGATGGATGGATGGATGGATGGATGGATGGATGGATGGATGGATGGATGGATGGATGGATGGATGGATGGATGGATGGATGGATGGATGGATGGATGGATGGATGGATGGATGGATGGATGGATGGATGGATGGATGGATGGATGGATGGATGGATGGATGGATGGATGGATGGATGGATGGATGGATGGATGGATGGATGGATGGATGGATGGATGGATGGATGGATGGATGGATGGATGGATGGATGGATGGATGGATGGATGGATGGATGGATGGATGGATGGATGGATGGATGGATGGATGGATGGATGGATGGATGGATGGATGGATGGATGGATGGATGGATGGATGGATGGATGGATGGATGGATGGATGGATGGATGGATGGATGGATGGATGGATGGATGGATGGATGGATGGATGGATGGATGGATGGATGGATGGATGGATGGATGGATGGATGGATGGATGGATGGATGGATGGATGGATGGATGGATGGATGGATGGATGGATGGATGGATGGATGGATGGATGGATGGATGGATGGATGGATGGATGGATGGATGGATGGATGGATGGATGGATGGATGGATGGATGGATGGATGGATGGATGGATGGATGGATGGATGGATGGATGGATGGATGGATGGATGGATGGATGGATGGATGGATGGATGGATGGATGGATGGATGGATGGATGGATGGATGGATGGATGGATGGATGGATGGATGGATGGATGGATGGATGGATGGATGGATGGATGGATGGATGGATGGATGGATGGATGGATGGATGGATGGATGGATGGATGGATGGATGGATGGATGGATGGATGGATGGATGGATGGATGGATGGATGGATGGATGGATGGATGGATGGATGGATGGATGGATGGATGGATGGATGGATGGATGGATGGATGGATGGATGGATGGATGGATGGATGGATGGATGGATGGATGGATGGATGGATGGATGGATGGATGGATGGATGGATGGATGGATGGATGGATGGATGGATGGATGGATGGATGGATGGATGGATGGATGGATGGATGGATGGATGGATGGTAAAACATCCAAACAAAATAATGGACCTCTTGTGAGCCTGGAGGGCATCAGGAATGCCAAAATCCGGACACTGGTATCCTTTATAGGAGCACTAGGGCTGGACTAGGCAAACCCGTTCAAGGGGCACAAAGGGTCTTCATAGACCTACGTGTGGAGCTCTGCGAAAACAGGGCTCACCCATTTCTTATCTATCTATCTAATGGACCTCTTCCAGCCGGGAAAACCTGCCCCCACTGTAGAAGAATACGAGGATTCAAGGATTGTTCATTTCAACCATCCAAAGGGACACCCTTATTAATACACCGCCTGAAAAAATATTGAAGCATCCTGAAGAAATGGTCGGATATCAATAAAACTTCGTACACATACACACCAATTGTGGTTATGTAAATAATTAGAGTTGCAATTCTCTGTGACATGTAGAACGGCCACCAGAGTGCGTTAGTGTTGTTACCAGGCGTGATAGGGTATATAAGGGGCATGAACAACATGGCCAGCTGGTCGAATCATGTAATGTCCAGGTTTGTGTGGAATTTGGATGTGACAGTGGCTCGATTTTGGACTGCAAGGGAATGCGAGGACAGGCACACTTGTTGTCAAGCTTCTGGTTGACCATGTCTGACCACCACAAGGGATAATCACTGTATTGTGCACCAAGCACATCGTAACCCTTTCACATCTGCACCTGCCATCCAAGAACAAGTAATGGACTCCCTGCAACATTCTGTGTCATTCCACACCATTGGTCGGAGACTAGTACCAGCCGGACTAGGGGATTACCGCTCAATGGGTAGGCTACCCATTTACACCACAACACAAACAGCAGCGTTTGGAATCTGCTGTTACCGGGAAGCATAGACTGCTGATGAATGCTGTCACATTGTGTTCAGAGATGAATCACTATTCTGCATTACCCTGGATGACCCTCGTCTGCAAGTATGGCAGCAACCTGGGGAGAGGTCCCAATCTTCCAATGTTTTGGAGAGGCACAGCGGTGTTATCCCTGGTATCATGGTGTGGGGAGCGATCAGTTATAACTTCTGATCACAGCTTTTAGTAATTGAGGGAACTCTGACGGCACAACAGTATGTCATGGACATCCTCACGTGCGACAGTATCGTGGTGTTATTTTTCAACAGGACAATGCTCGTCCACACACAACACGTTTCTCTATGAACTGTCTGCGTGATATGGAGGTACTCCCATGGCCATTAAGATCCCCAGATCTGTCCTCAATAGACCATGTGTCGGACCAGCTCAGACATCAACTTCGTCCCAATGCCAGTATCCAGGATATCAAGGACCACTTACAACAGTTGTGGGCCAGCTTGCCTCAGGAGAGGATACAATGGCTTTATGACACCCTTCCCAACCAAATGAGTGCACTCATCCAGGCCGGGGGTGGGGTGGGTGGGTGTGTGTGTGTGTGTGTGTGTGTGTGTGTGTGTGTTTTTTCCCCCAATGTCGTACTGATAAGTGGGCTCATAATGCCAAGTTCTTTATACATTTTATATGATTTTGTAATCATTGAAATAACATCACATACCCTCTCCACACGTGAAGTTTCATTTTACTTCCTCCTCCCCTTCTGGGTGCTTAAATTTTTTTATCTGGCAGTGTACATTAAGTAGTATATTTGATCTCAACAATAGAACAATTGTTTTACTGAAATGGCATCTGCTTTTTGCCATTGCTAGTAGCAGAATGAATCTGGAACTTAACTTTCATTTGAAATATGAAGTTTCTTTGTGGGCCATGGACATACTGTAGTATCACAATCGTAAGTCTAAGAACATAAATTTCCTGTTGATGCTTGATCCCCAACTCTCCTAGTGATAGTGTCACTGAATCTACTCATGAAACATCAGCCTAAGATGATCTCTCAGTTCTAGTTGTTGAATCACAGAATTATTTTTGTTTTTACACTCATCTTGCTCTTTGCACTGTAGTACAAAAGCATCTCGCTGAAGAAGTATTTTGAATGAGAAAATTACATGCAGTTGTAAATATCATGTAAATACATTTATTTTGATTTTGTGAGAACCCTTTGCTGTCTTCCTGATTTCATAGCCTGAACTTTTTCCATAGCCCAAAGTTTATTAACCAGAACCAATTGCATTAACGCAAATGTATCATAAATGAATACTCGCTTTTCAGTATAAAATATGCATTGAGCCATAATATGCTTTGTAATTACATAGAATTTCAATATACAATTATTTGTATTCTAAGAATTAAAAATCTCACGAAGTAGTCACTGTCGTACTGATATGACCTTGATTGAATGAGTGTTGCATCTTCATTAGAAAATCATACCTTCAGGAATTACCTGTGCACTTGCCAGTAACACATACTATGTGTGGGTGTGGTATTATAGGGAGTAGATTTATAACCATGAAGGAACTAATAGCATTTTTAGCATGTTAACTAAAATTATATGAAAGGTGTTATTTTAAATTGTAGTATTTCTTCTGTAAATTTTGTTATATTTGTGTTGAATTTTTCTGCTCTAGATTGATTGGCATCAGCCCACTCAAAATATTCACAATTTTATTCGTGGTCTGGATAGTTCACCTGGTGCATGGACTGTTATGGATGGTCAAGAAGTGAAGTTGTTTGGATCCAGCATTTGGGAAAAAGAGATACCTGAAGGGAAGCACGTTGATATACCTGGCATGGCTAACAAAGGTCTTATACATTCTGAAGGTTTACTTGGATGTGGAAATGATGGTGGTTGGGTAAGTAACTTTCTTACAAATCTCGTGATACTGCCTGGAATTTTATGTGTTAGACTTCATTTAAGACATTGCTGACCGGATGCTCCTCACACTGACCATCCCCTGTGCCCGCCTATTTCCTGAGGAACTTAATGCGAAAGCGCACGCATTGAATCAAATGAACCTGGATTCACTAACCTTGTACTGATTGTGATAACATTTACTGGAAACCTTCTGAAGGAGTCCTAATAACAATTTTTTCTTGTGCGATAAGTTGTGTAGCAGTGACCCCGGTGATGGGGTGTATGGCAACTTATATAGATTTCACGTTGTTTTGATGGGTTTATATCATCGCCACCACTACTCACACTTTCATCAGAAGAGCTTTCAATAACGAACTCACGTTCTTCAACATTACTTGGGCATTCTGAATAATTATCCGCATGGAGTTCGTTAAATATTTCGTCCTGATCTAAACATGCAGTCAGTCTGGGAAGTGCCATCTTACCCACCACATGGCTCTTGGAAAGATGTAAACATTAGGTCGGAAAACTAAGAAATTGAGCATAAGAAAAGAAGAACAAAAAGTAAAGGAAGCATGGAATAAACAAAACCTCAACAATGAGATTCTATAAATCAAGACCGCTAGCTAGTTTCAGCAGTTCCATCTGATGTCACCGAATGTACAAGTCTTGTGAACATGAGTTAACTCGGGACCTGTCAGCAATGTTCAGCCAGTGAAACACGAGTAGACTCGGGTCCTGTCAGCAGAATGGTAAGTATTCCCAGCGGTACGCTTGCTGTTCTTTCCCTTTTATAATTGTTATGGTATTAGTTACTATTAGGGATCTGACAAAATATTTCTGTTGGCAGTGAGTTGAACTACTTGCTATAAATAGAGTGACACAGTCTGTTAGCTCAGCGCGAGCGGTACAGTCACAACAGTAGTGAATGGACTTAAGAATGGTATTGTCGTTCTGAAAAGCCACCAGAGATCACTTGTTTCCTATATTACTTCTGTTTTCCTTATTCAATCAATCAATCACTACTGATCTGCATTTAGGGCAGTCGCCCAGGTGGCAGATTCCCTATCTGTTGTTTTCCTAGCATTTTCTTAAATGATTGCAAACAAATTGGAAATTTATTGAACATCTCCCTTGGTAAGTTATTCCAATCCCTAACTCCCCTTCCTATAAACGAATATTTGCCCCAATTTGTCCTTTTGAATTCCAACTTTATCTTCATATTGTGATCTTTCCTACTTTTAAAGACACCACTCAAACTTATTCGTCTACTGATGTCCTCCCACACCATCACTCCACTGACAGCTCGGAACATACCACTTATGTCTCAAATATTATTACAATATTATAAGTCCACCTGTTCAATACAATACAATATTGTAATAATATTTGAGACATACGTCAACTTCAATACGGAACCAAAATGAGAATAGTTACTTGTAACATACCACTTAATCGAGCAGCTCATCTCCTTTCTCCCAAGTCTTCCCAGCCCAAATTTTGCAACATTTTTGTAACGTTACTCTTTTGTCGGAAATCACCCAGAACGAATCGAGCTGCTTTTCTTTGGATTTTTTTTCCAGTTCTTGAGTCAATCCTGGTGAGGGTCTCATACACTAGAGCCATACTCTAGTTGGGGTCTTACCAGAGACTTATATGCCCTCTTCTTTACATCCTTAATACAACCCCTAAATACCCTCATAACCATGTGCAGAGATCTGTACCCTTTATTTACAATCATATTTATGTGATTACCCCAATGAAGATCTTTCCTTACATTAAGACCTAGGTATTTACAATGATCCCCAAACTGAACTTTCACCCCATCAATGCAATAATTAAAACTGAGAGGACTTTTCCTATTTGTGAAACTCACAACCTGACTTTCAATCCAGTTTATCATCATACCATTGCCTACTGTCCATCTCACAATATTATCAAGGTCATTTTGCAGTTGCTCGCAATCTTCTAACTTATTTATTACTCCGTACAGAATAACATCATCTGCAAAAAGCCTTATCTCTGATTCCACTTCTTTATACATACCATTGATATATATAAGAAAACATAAAGGTCCAATAATACTGCCTTGAGGAATTCCCCTCTTAATTATTACAGGGACAGATAAACCTTCGCCTACTCTAATTCTCTGAGTTCTGTTTTCTAGAAACATAGCCACCCATTCAGTCACTCTTTTGTCAAGTCCAATTGCACTCACTTTTGCCAGTAGTCTCCCATGATCTACCCTATCAAATGCCTTAGATAGGTCAATTGTGATACAGTCCATTTGACCTCCTGAATCCAGGATATCTGCTATATCTTGCTGGAATCCTACAAGTTGAGCTTCAGTGGAATAACCTTTCCTAAACCCAAACTGCCTTCTATCAAACCAGTTATTAATTTCGCAAACATGTCTTATATAATCAGAAAGAATGCCATCCCAAAGCTTACATGCAATGCATGTCAAACTGACTGGCCTGTAATTTTCAGCTTTATGTCCGGCTCCATGGCTAAATGGTTAGCGTGCTGGCCTTTGGTCACAGGGGTCCCGGGTTCGATTCCCGGCAGGGTCGGGAATTTTAACCATCATTGGTTAATTTCTCTGGCACGGGGACTGGGTGTATGTGTTGTCTTCATCATCATTTCATCCTTATTATGACGCGCAGGTCGCCTAAGGGAGTCAAATCAAAAGACCTGCACCTGGCGAGCCAAACATGTTCTCGGACACTCCTGGCACTAAAAGCCATACGTCATTTCATTTCATTTCAGCTTCCTGTCTATCACCCTTTCCTTTATACACAGGGGCTACTATAGCAACTCTCCATTCATTTGGTATAGCTCCTTCATGCACACAATAATCAAATAAGTACTTCAGATATGGTACTATATCCCAAGCCATTGTCTTTAGTATATCCCCCGAAACTTTATCAATTCCAGATGCTTTTCTTGTTTTCAACTTTTGTGTCTTACTGTAAATGTCATTCTTGTCGTAGGTGAAATTTAATACTTCTTTAGTATTAGTCACCTCCTCTATCTGGACATTATCCTTGTAACCAACAATCTTTACATACTGCTGACTGAATACTTATGCCTTTTGAAGATCCTCGCATACACACTCCCCTTGTTCATTAATTACTCCTGGAATATCCTTCTTGAAACCTGTTTCTGCCTTAAAGTGCCTATACATACTCTTCCATTTTTCACTAAAATTTGTATGGCCGCCAATTATGCTTGCAATCATGTTATCCTTAGCTGTCTTCTTTGCTAGATTAAATCCTAGTAAGTTCCTTCAATTTCTCCTTATTTCCACAGCCATTTCTAACTCTATTTCTTTCCAACCTACACCTCCTTCTTAATCATTTTTCTATAGAATGGAAACGCCTCCAAAAATATCATGCGAGGTGATTTGTTCTTAAGTGTAGAAAGATCATATGTGATCATTTGCACGAAAGGGGCCCAAAGTCGGCAATGTAAATTTTACGGCAGAACTGAACAAATGTCTGTGGGGTAAAAAGTGCATTTCTATGTTTTGACATCTTGTTCTATCTATGGGTCTTCTTAACAAACTAAGTTACAAAGCAGTTTGATTCTTCACCACTCAATGTCATGAAAATTTTGTATGATTGGTAAGAAAATAAGTGATAGCTGTAATTGCGTTTTTCTCAAAATACAGTTTTCTTAATAGCAAGAGTCAATAATTAATATCTTCTGAAGTATTGCACCTAGAAGCATCAATATTTTTAAAATATGCTCAGTATCTTATGCCAATTTTAGAACCATAAATATCTCAAAATTGAAAAATTCTACTTTAGGTCCCTTCTGCACAACTGATCACGTATACAATGTTATAAAATTCTGTAAGAAGGAAAAGAGAAAAGGCCTCAACATTCCATTACCAAAAGCTGTGGAAAGGACTGCTAAAGTTGTAGGTAGAAGTGAGAAATAGTGTGTAGCATTGCTGGGCAGTGTGAAAAAGCAGATGTGGATGGAAGTCAAATCCTATGTTTGGTAAATATGGACCGCATGCAAGGAAGACACAACTCTACAATTTTTATAGAAGTGTTGTTTCCCGAACTTTCTTGGAGTATTATGAAGCATGGAAAGAAGTTCCTATGTTATAGAAATCCCTCTGTACCGTTAAAGAAAGTATACAGTTTTCACGGAAGAGAGACCTAATTTAGAAATGATCTTCACTGATAATCATATTAACGAGGTTGTTAAGAAATGTTACAGATCTCTTCACATAGGTATAAGAGTATTTAGGGGTTGTAGTAAAGATGTAAAGGAAAAGGCACATAAGTTTCTGGTAAGACCCAATTAGAGTATGGAAAAGATCCAAAGGAAAGCAGTGCAGTTTGTTGTAGTTTGAAATAGATTGGGTGATTTCCGACAAAGGAGTAGTGTCCAGATCTCTATAGAACACTTTTCCACCTTGTCAATACTTTACATATTTTATTATACTTAATTATCGTACATGTTTCAAGAGCCAACTCCTCTCTTTTTCAGCGGTGCCAAAACATCAGTTAATCTTTGGACTTGGTACATTGGTACAAATAGAACAATTATATATAAATCTTGAAATTGTTACAATATTTCTCTGTGTTTCACCTTTCACTTACTTACTATGTCACTTGTTACAGACTTTAAACTAGAAATTTTCAAATCATAAATAATAAAATCTATTAAATTAATCACTATATGCTAATTTCACATCCGTATTTACATCTAAAAAGAATAAAATGTTTCGTGTCTAAATTTACATTTACTTTGCCATTTAGTAAAACACTTTAAAATAAAATAGTTTCCAATTCGTAAAAGTAAATAAATAACACCTATTAAGTTAGTCACTACATTAAAATATTTTCTGCTTTCCTCTTGAAAATTTTATTTTTTCTCTTCTTTCCTTAAGTCTGCTATAATTCTGAGACCTCATGTGAATCGGAATTTCCTCCTCTTAATCCCGTCCATCCAATTCTTCAGTTTCATCTAAATTTATCCACAAATTAAAGTGATGTAACACTGGTCTGAACCAAACAGTATGTCCTCCTTGCTGTCAATGACCTTACGGGGCGAGCTGCTACCATGCTGCCGGGTTACCGTCAAATTCTTCAGTTCAACTGGTTGCCAAATTTAACCATGAACGAAATATTATTGCACTAGTCTGAATAAACAAACATGTTCTTGCTCTCTGCAGTCAATGACCTTACTAGGCGCGCTGCTACTTGTCGCTACAGACAACTTCGTGACGAAATTGGCAACAGCTACTTTTTTATGTTGAAGGTTGGCCTGAAGGTCTTTCAGCACCATCCTTGCCAACGCTAGGTTTTGTTTTTCCCTTAATTACTTTTAATTTGATCTGCCGAAGTCCAAGCTTGGCCTTAAGGCCTCTCTTCTTGAGCTCTTCAAAATCTCTTTCATTAAGGGCCAAAACATTTGTCCTGCCTGTGTCATCGGTAGTTGTCGCATTCAGCACTCTCCACTCTTTCGTCAGAAGTTTGGTGTCATGCTGATGTACTCTGACAAGAATATCTTTAACCTTCATCTTGTCAAATGGAGGTGGAAACTTGGTGATGACCTTTGTAGTATTCAGTACCTTCTTAGCTTCTGCCACCTCCAAATTCTCCCCTTTCCAAGGTTTGCAATTGGCTACTGTGTGTAGCAGCCAACTTTTGGTTTCTGGATTTGCACAGATCAGTACCATTGCTCCACTTTCCAGCCTTGGAGACTCGAGGAAGCATGAAAGACACCCGTCCGACAGCGGGTTCATCTGCGCTATCAGAACAGATGAGAGCTCTTTCATGTCTTCCTCCTTCAGTTTCCCATCTGGAAAGGTTTTAGGTATTATAGCTACCTTGACTGAAGTAAGTCTTTCCAAAAAGGACCTGACTGTTTCTTTTTTATGTTCTTGGCAGACAGTTTTGTAGCCGAACTTGATGGCATACTATCCTCCGACCTTAGCCTTTTGGACGTTGTCAGAGGGATAGCCTCTTGCCGATCCCTGTTCCTTGGCTTCTTCTCCGTCCAAGTTCTAGCTGCTATTTTGGCTGCCTTCCTTGCTCTCTTCCTTTCCTTATAGTATGCGTTGTTGCGAGGTGTCTGTCAATATGTAATCTGTTGATTTTTGATGCAGAAATCTATTCAGTTCTGTCTCTACGGACGTTCCTGATTTGCTTGTGGTAGCAGTCTGCTCTACTGAAGCTTCTGTTGCCATCACTTGTTTTGTGTTGTCGACAGCCTGTCCTACTGGGACTTCTGCCTCAATTTTTTCATCTAGGGCTTGCTCCCGGATCCGCTCTGCTGGAGCTTCCATGGCTTCCCTTGATGTCAGAGTTTTTGAAAATGGTTCTCCTTGAGCATCCATATTTCAATCAATCATAGGGTTTTTGCCCCTTCTAGGGTCCTGAGCGTTGTTCTCACCATCCATGATGAGGTATACAGTCAGACATTGTCCTCCCGCAACTCAGGCTCTCCGTAGCAGAAACCACGCCCCTCAGTCTTCTATCCAGTGGTCCACCCCTGGCCCGAATCTAGCCAGGTTTGTTCCCCCTTCAGTAGGCCTACTCACGTGATTTCCACTTGGCATTCCCATGACTGAGTTCACAGCCATGAGTTTCCCTCTAGGTTGGGTTTGCCCATTTCCCAACCCGCGGCTCGTCCAGGCTACGTAGAGCAAAGTGATGTGTTGGTTCCAGCACCCCGCAGTGAGCCTTCACATTAATCACCAGCACCACTTCACCTGAACCACCATATCACACATGTGGAGGAACCATAGATGACACTCTAGCATGTGTGTGCGAGGCTTCCCACTTCCAGGCCTTGGCTTGGGCTAGTAACAATCATAATGCCTCAAGACGTTTTCTGGTAATACCTGTTTTTGGTCCGCAAGAGGTATTTTATTTCCCTCAGACCCTCCAGACAAGTCCGGCGAGCCCTTCTATCCACCACCTGGGATGCGCCTGATAGGAGAACAGGTATGAAAACCCCCACAGGCTCGGCAGATTTACTGGCACTTAAAAAAAAACTTGTGCGGGCAAAATTCCGACACCTCAGCATCTCCGAAAACTATAAAAGTAGTTAGTGGGACATAAAGCCAATAGCATTATTATTCTTTATTTTGACCTTACTCGTATTTAGCTTGATTTATTGCCTGTCTTTTGTTTGTGTTTGACAATATTTTTTATACATTTCAATGCAGTGTTCATCTTGTTTATAGATCAATATTAAACTGCTATCCGTTGGAGGTAAAATGATCCATGCATCAAAATATGGCCAAGCTGATGAATCACGAGAAACAGTCATTCTGAGTGATGCTGAGAAAGATCTTGTTGAAAATTTATCGTCAATCTGGAAGAGCATCTTGAATGTAGATATTGATGGAAACACTGACTTTTTTGCATCTGGTGCAGGATCTATGGATGTTGTTAGGTATGTTATATACTTTCAACTTATTGTTTAACATTCCCTTGATATATTTGGTCTTCTCCTTAATTGTTAAATAGTGTGTTCGAGCCTCACTGTCAGCAGCCCTGAAGATGGTTTTCCATGGTTTCCCATTTTCACACCAGGCAAATGCTGGGGCTGTAACTTAATAAAGGCCATGGCAGATTCCTTCCCACTCCTAGGCCTTTCCTGTCCCATCGTTGCCATAAGACCTGTCTGTGTCGGTGGAAAGCAAAGCAAGTTGTAAAAATAAATAATTGTTAATTACTTTTTGTAGAAGATTTTTCCATGCTGTCAGAGATGGATGGAATGACATTAGTAGGCGAATAAGTTTGAGGAGAGCTTTTAAAAGTAAGGAAGATCATAACATGAAAATAAAGTTTGAATTAAAAAGGACAAATTGGGGAGAATATTCATTTATAGGACGAGGAGTAAGGGACTAGAATAATTTATTATAGGAAATGTTCGATAAATTTCCAAGTTTTTTAAAACAATGAAGAAAAGGCTAGGTGAACAAATGATTGGGAATCTTCCAGCTGGGCGACAGCCCTAATTGCAAATTGATGATTGGTATCATGATGTTGCTGTTATATTCTGAATATTATGAAACATTTCACTGGATCTTCCTTTCATTAATTTTTGTCTAGTTTTATTATTGCAGTCCTTCATTCTAAATCAATGATGTTTACTATTACTTTACAGACTGACTGAAGAAGTGAAAGAAAAATTAAATATTGTTATAACTGGTGAAGACTTATATATGGCCACACAGTTTCAAGCCTTTGCTGATGTTGTTGTAATGAAAGCTAGAGGAGGAGGAGGAGGAGCAAAGAAGGAATTAAAGCACAGTGCAATCACTATGAATGTTAACAACATGACAATCCAGTTTCCTCATCAACTCTTCATTAATGGGGAATTTGTGAATTCTGATTCAGGAAAAACCCTTGACTCTATAGATCCAAGTAATGAATCTTTGATATGCCAGGTGAGTTTCCCTTCTGATTATTTTTAAATATACACAAATATTTTAAAATATGGACCCTCAATGGCTCAGGTGGCAGTGCACCGGCCTCTCACCGCTGGGTTCTGTGGTTCAAATCCCGGTCACTACATGTGAGATTTATGCTGGACAAAGCGGAGGCAGGACAGGTCATATTTCATTCCAGCAACACTCTCCAATATCATTTCATTTCATTTCATCTGTCATTCAGTAATCATTGCCCCAGAGGAGTGCGACAGGCTTCGGCAGCCGGCACAATTCCTATCCGCGCCGCTAGATGGGGGCTTCATTCATTCCATTCCTGACCCGGCTGAATGACTGGAAACAGGCTGTGGATTATTATTATTGTACCGGGAGGTACACCTCAACACCGCTCATTCAAAATAACCGCCCTAATAAACTCCTCTGTTGATCAAAAGGTGAAACTGATAACACAACAAGTTGGAACTTTAATCAGAAGATGACACTACTAAAATATTGAGTAATTTTGTTATTGTGAAGTTTCCTAAACTGACTGAATTTCTCCTGGTTTTGTTTGCTATATATCAAGAAGTTTAGACATATTTTCCACAGATGTCACTACCAAAAAACTATGGTCATGCACTCTGGTTCATCGTGGAAGAACTTATAACTTAAAGAAGTTTCATATTCCTAGGTTTTCCATAATTGAATCTATGTTCATTTATTTTTGGGTTGGCAATATTTCCTTTTCTTTCCGCCGGTTTTGAATCTAGCCAATCACGAATTTTTGTAATTAATTTTCAACCATTCCCGCATTTCTTCTTTTTTCTTCAAAATGGCGCCCGGTAATGACGACGTAGTGTTTTATTCTCCGAGTAAATTAACCGTAAAATGTGACGAAAAGTGCGGAAAATGTCGAAAATTAGTGAAAAATGGAATGTTGTGTGATTCATGTGATCGATGGTGGCATTATAAGTGCGGAAATTGCCCTAGAGACGTAAAAACTAATGAAAATGTTGACTGGATTTGTGAGCAGTGTGTTCGGAATGTTGTTGTTGGGGACGGCGTTGACGAAGCACCGAAAACAGTCGATGAGGAATATAAAAGTGCATTGGAAATTATAAACATTCTAAAAAAGGACAATGAGACTCTTAAAGTTGAAAATCAAGAATTAAAAGAAAGACTGCGATCGCTAGAATTTGGGACTGACCATTCTTCGAGTGATATACCGGTACAAGTAACAAACTCGAGCACGTGGTGTCAAGTAGTTCGTGGATGGCCGGCTAAGAAGAAATCTACAACTGAATTTCCGGAAATAAACATTAGAAATAGGTTTTCTGCCCTAAATAATTTAATCCTGGAAGAAAGTGATCGCGCGCGTGAAACCAAATCATCGCGATCCGTTGCCGTGCCGAGTTTAAAATTTAGGCCTAGAATTCAGATTCAAGACCCAGTTAGGTCTAAATCAGCGAAGGTAGCTGTGTTTGGTGATAGCCAAGGAAGGGGAATTGCGGGAGTGATTAACGACGAGAATATAGCAGCAACCGGAGAAATATATCTGGGAGCTTCTATCAGCAGTGTTGTGGAAAACGTAGAAGCAGCAACTAGGAACTTCGGGAGCGGCGATGCAGTGCTTATCATCGGTGGGACGAACGACGTAGCTCGCGACGACGCCAAGAATGTAAGATCACAACTTAAACATACTCTAGGGAAGCTGACCCACACTAACGTTTTTGTAGTGAACGTGCCCCACAGGCATGATTTGAGTAGAGACTCGTGTGTGAACATTGAAGTGGACAAGGTCAATACAAATATTGTTAAAATTTGTAAACATTTTCGGAATACTCAGGTTATTGAATGCAGCAGTTTTGAGAGATACTGTTATACAAAACATGGCCTCCATCTAAACAATTCAGGTAAACGAAAGATAGCAAATATTGTTCTAGATTTTATTAATCTTAAGATATGTACTGTAAAACAGGCAACTCCCTTGAGTTATAATACTGACCAGGAAAACTAGTAGAAAGAGCCAGCTGTACTTCAAGCTGGCTCGGTCAACTAGAAAAAGAAACTCAGGATAGCAAGGAATTTCAAGTTACCCAATTGCAACAGTCAAGTTTTAGGGAGGAAGGGGGTCTGAGATTGCTCTTGGTAAACTGTCAAAGTGTAGTAAATAAACAATTAAAATTCGGTACATTGATGGAATCTTATGAGACTGATGTGGTGATAGGAGTGGAATCGTGGTTGAAAGAAGGGGTGGGTAATAGAGAAGTATTTCCAGAAGGGTACACAGTCTATCGTAGAGACCGAGGGGAGAAAAAGGGAGGGGGGGTGTTTATTCTGGTGAAGGAAACTTACTGTTCACATGAATGGTTTACCGATGAAAGGGATGAAATATTAGGGATAAAATTAGTTTGTGATAATATGAAGGAGGTGGGAATTATAGGAACATACAGGCCTGGAAGAGAGGAAAGAGACATGGAAATCTTTGAAAAAATAATAGATTATACTCATAAAAACAATAATAATGATATGGTAATAATTGGGGGAGATCTAAATTTGCCTGAAGTTGAATGGAAAGGAGCTGCAAGTGAAGCCCATGAACAGAAACTGGCAAATAAGTTAATTTGGGAGGGAGGATTTACACAAGTAGTACAAGAACCGACTCGTCTCAATAACTTACTAGATGTATTCTTGGTTAAACCATGGGAAATTGTTGATAAAACTGAGGTAATTGAAGGAATAGGAGACCATAAGGCTGTAATAATGGATGTAGGACTCGTACCAAAAAGGCTTAATAAGAGGGTTACACAAGACAAGAAATTGTACAGAAAAACTAAAGTTGATGAATTTGGGACTTACCTTAAATCACAATTCAGTTGTTGGATAAGTGAAGGGAGTAACGTGGATACACTTTGGGCTAAATTTAAAGGAATTATTTGGGAAGGAGAGAAGAGATTTGTACCTGTTAAGAAGGGTAAAACGACCTCAGACCCTGTTTATTATACAAGGGAAATAAGAAAATTAAAAAGAAAATGTAGAATAGTAAACAGAAAAATCAAAGAGGGTAGGGAGAGTAGAGAAACTAGAAAACAGCTAATGAGGGAACTGAATAGAGTGAAAAAGGAAGCAAAAGAGAATTATATGAATGGCATACTTCAAGAGGGTAATGACCACAAAGGGAAATGGAAAAAGCTGTATTCATATATCAGGAATCAAAAAGGAAAAGGAGTCCAAATTCCTACGATGGTGGGAGAAGGGGGTGAACACTATTTAACAGATACTGAGAAAGCAAACCTATTTAGTAGGGAATTTAGAGATTCAGTAGATGATTGTCAAGAGTTGGAAACCGAAACAGAAGGTAGAGAGGGAGAGAGACAGAGGGAAACAAGAAGCTTCTCATTCACAAACGAAGATATTTTCAAAGAAATCCAACTGCTTCAGCAAGGAAAAGCTGCAGGAAGTGATCAAATTACTGGGGAGGTATTAAAGACAATGGGGTGGTACATAGTGCCTTATTTAAAATTTCTCTTTGACTATGTCATAAATAATAGTGTAATACCAAAGGAATGGAAGGAATCTATAATAATACCAATTTATAAAGGAAAGGGTGATAAAAGGAAACCAGAGAACTACAGACCAATCAGCCTGACCAGTATAGTTTGTAAAATTCTGGAGAGTTTAATATCGAAGTACATCAGAGGGATATGTGATGATAAAAATTGGTTCATGAGGAGCCAGTATGGATTTAGAAAGAAATTTTCTTGTGAGGCACAACTGGTGGGATTTCAGCAGGACATATCAGATCAGTTGGATTCAGGAGGTCAGTTAGATTGCATAGCCATAGATCTTTCCAAAGCCTTTGATAGAGTGGAACATGGAATATTATTAAAGAAATTGGAGGGAATAGGATTGGACGTAAGGGTTACACGTTGGATAAAAGCATTTCTAAATTCAAGGGTTCAGAAAGTCAAAGTAGGAAATAATGTATCTCAGGAAGAGAAAGTTTGGAAGGGAATTGCACAGGGTAGTATAATCGGTCCGTTACTTTTCTTAATATACGCAAATGATTTAGGGAACAATATAACATCAAAAATAAGATTGTATGCAGATGACATAATTGTTTATAGAGAAATAAACAACATTGAGGATTGTTCAGAATTACAAAGGGACCTTGAAAGTATCCAACAATGGGTTGAAGAAAATAATATGAAGGTTAATGGAGGCAAATCAACTGTTACAACTTTTACAAACAGGAGCTTTAAAACTGAATTTGAATATACTTTGGATGAGGTAGTTATCCCAAAAGATGGCAAGTGCAAATACTTAGGTGTGAGATTTGAAAGTAATTTGCACTGGAAGGGTCATATTGATGACATTGTTGGGAAAGCATACAGATCATTACATGTCATAATGAGGCTACTTAAAGGATGCAACAAAGAATTAAAAGAAAAAAGTTACTTGAGTATGGTTCGTCCATTATTGGAATATGCAAACAGTGTTTGGGATCCTCACCAAGAATACCTAATAAAAGAAATAGATAGTGTGCAGAGGAAAGCAGCAAGATTTGTAACAGGGGATTTCAGGAGAAAGAGTAGTGTATCAGAAATGTTAAAGGAACTTGGGTGGGAAACTTTAAGTAAGAGAAGGGAGAAAACTAGACTTACAGGATTATATAGAGCGTATACAGGAGAAGAAGCATGGGGAGATATCCGTGAGAGGCTTCAGTTGGAAAATAATTATATCGGCAGGACTGACCACAAATATAAAATTAGAAGGAATTTTAGCAGTAGCGATTGGGGTAAATTTTCATTCATTGGGAAGGGTGTGAAGGAGTGGAACAGTTTACCAGGGGTAGTGTTTGATCCTTTTCCAAAATCTGTACAGATATTCAAGAAGAGAATAAACAGCAACAGAGAAAATAAATGAAGTGATAGAGGGCATTCGACCAGTACAGGTTATTGTAAATAAAAAAATGTGTGTGAATAAATTAATTCCATCCCCTGGTCTAAGGAGTTTGGACAGCCAAAGTAGGGGACTGCCTGTAGGGGTGAAGTACAGTGGGGACTTCGAGGGCCCTGGGACCGCTACGGTAGCTGTGAAGGCCCTTCAGGAACTCTGAAAAGTGGTGGCAAAAGGGGCTCTGGTTAAGACGCAGCAGGTCGTTATGCTACTTAGGATCCAGAACGGGTAAAAAAAATAGTAAATAAATAAATGCAATGTAAATATTAATGTTATACCAGTTTTATAGTATCATTTGAAGCAATTCCACATACTGTATATCAGTTGACTATATTTGCAAGTAGTCCAGGAGATATTATAATTAGAATTTTGTAAACAATATAAATTTATTAAGGATGAGCTGTGTGTTTAATAGAAAACATTGTTAGTGTAAATTGTATAATACTGTATTATAGGAAAAATTTTCTTCTCTTGTTAATTTAATATTTAGTGCTTGACAATAATCTATTTTAGTGTACCATTTGCCACCGAGGTAGACACCTCATTTGCAAATAAAGAGATTTTGATTTTGATTTCTTATTCACTTTGAATCTGACAATAAAAATTAAGAGGGTGTGTCCTGATTAGTCTTGAATGATCTCAAACCTTCCCTGAGGGTATATAAACTGCGGCTTTTCACGTTTCCTTGTCAATTGATCATCGTCTTTCTGTGCGTGCGTGTGTGCGTGCGTGCGTGTGTGTGTTAAGGCAGGAGGCGGGGCCGCCTCTTTCTTTGGCCAGCAGAACATCTATAAGGTAATGGCCACATAAATTCATCCTTTCTTGCTAGCTCCGCAGCTTTATTCGAGGGGAATGTCTGAATCTTTAATTATGTAACAATACTTTTCTAAAACGTAACTTTTCTTTCGGCTAATGTAAAAACTTCATAAAATCTTTAACTGTAAATCGGGGATAGAGAGTGAGTTACCCTCTCGAGCTCCCCTTCATCTTGCTTTGAGGTGACTACGTTTTGCAACCTTTCTGTAATATGTTAAAGATATTTCCATGCGAGCCACCTCAGTAGTTTGGGAATAGCTCCTGTTTCATCGGCCAAGAGCCCTATTGGTTTTAATATTTCATTATCTGGAGCGCAGTGTTCGCCTCCATTCAGTTTGTGTTCAGGCCGTTTTATTTAACCTCTTCTTTTTTCGCAAAGGCCCTGTAGGTTGGGTACTAGATACCCCTGTATTAAGCAATTTCCATTTGTAATTCGTGCCTTGTGAGGCCAGAAATTGTAATAGTTTGATGTAAAAATGCCTTGAGCGGGTTGCAAGAAACTGAGAACCTGTTAGCTCTTTTCAAGTTTTTGTAATAGTAACGAGTGCCTCTGTAAGGCTAGATATTGTATTTTGGGAGCAAGTGCTCTTGAATTAGGGGATTTCTGCCCTTGAGTAAATGATTCCTTGTTTTAATTAAAGTTGTAAACTGGATTATTATTATTATTATTATTATTATTATTATTATTATTATTATTATTATTATTATTATTATTATTATTATTATTATTATTATTATTATTATTATTATTATTATTGAGAAGTGTAAAACTATTGACTGGTTGTTGAAGCCTGTGTCCACTCTTCCAGTAATTCTCAGAATGTTATAACTTACATTAGGAGTCTCCATTTCTCAGGCTGCAGCAGGCTAGTCTCTCACCACTGGGTTCCGTGGTTCAAATCCCAGTTATTCTATGTGTGTTTTGTGCTGGACAAATTTTTTCTCCGAGTATCCCAGTTTTCCCTGTCATCTTTCATTCCAGTGACACTTTCCAGTGTCATATCATTCATTTCATCTGTCAGTCATTAATCATTGCCCCAGTGGAGTGCGACAGGCTTCGGCAGCCGGCATAATTCCTATCCTCACCGCTAGATCGGGCTTCATTCATTCCATTCCTGACCTTGTCGAATGACTGGAAACAGGCTGAGGATTTTCATTTTTATAACTTATAGTAATGAAGTACCCTTCATGTGGTTCTTCTCTCCTTTCTGGTCTTCCTAGGAGTGTGTGATCTGATAGAATCTGATGATGTTCTTTCAAGAACGAAGCATGTCATTCTGTTCTAATTAAGCTTTTCTTTTCAGGAATAATCTGTTATGATATGTTTTCCTTTTCAGGTATTTTATAAATTTTAGTTATTCATAAATTAGATTTGACAGACTGAATAACCTGACTGTTATAAAATATATCATTATTCCTAGTGATGAGACTTTAGGGAGATTGTGCTTCAGTTTTATAATTTCTTATTGTACTGTTATTATCTTATTTGTATTCTGTGACAAACTTATTTGCATTGCTTCCAGTATGAATATGAACTTATTTAAGAGGATTGTCAGCATTGAAGTGGGCACAAGATCAAACGTGAAAACACAGAAGGACGAGGAAAATCTCCACATCTTTGTATACTGCTATCTGAAATAGATAGGCCATGTTCTTTTACATCCATTTCTATTTCTTCCACCCCATCCCAGAAGAACTGGGATTGGTGAGGAGAGATCCTCTCAAGACAGCAATGTTATAAGATTTGGATGTTGTCCTTGTCCCTTTTTGTTTTCTTGTTTGACCTTGCATCCTTTTTATATACCTCCCTCTTCCCACTATGAACTGTCCCTATGTTCATTCTGTTATGTGTTCCTATTCATATTCCTATCTTTCTATAAACTAATTACTTGATTTGTCACTTGTTTGCTCCTTTCCATTACTTGTTGTATTGATCCAAGTTGATTCAAATCCCTTCCAATTTGTTGTACAGGACTGTATGACAAGTTACTTGATGTACTGTACTTGTTTATATACAAACATACATACATTATCATACACCTTTCAGCGTTCAGTCTGCAAGCCTCTGTGAATTTACTAAACGTCGCCATAATCCTCTATTTGCAACTAGTGTTGTGGCCTCATTTATTTCTATACCTCTTATCTTTAAATCGTTAGAAACTGAGTGTAACCATCATCGTCTTGTTCTCACTCTACTTCTCTTTCCCTCCATAACAGAGTCCATTATTCTCCTAGGTAACCTATCATCTTCCATTCACCTCACATGACCCCAACACCGAAGCCGGTTTATGCATACAGCGTCATCCATCGAGTTCATTCCTAAATTAGCCTTTATCTCCTCATTCCAGGTACCCTCCTGCCCTTGTTCCCACCTGTTTATACCAGCAATCATTCTCGCTACTTTCATGTCTGTTACTTCTAACTTATGAGTAAGATATCCTGAGTCCACCCAGCTTTCACTACCGTAAAGCAAAGTTGGTCTGAAAACAGACTGATGTAAAGTTAGTTTTGTCTGGGAGCTGACTTCCTTCTTACAGAATACTGTTGATCGCAACTGCGAGCTCATTGCATTAGCTTTACTCCACCTCGATTCAATCTCACTTACGATATTGCTATCCTGGGAGAACACACAACCTAAATACATGAAATTATTGACCTGTTCTAGCCTTGCATCACCAATCTCACATTCAATTCTGTTGAATTTCTTACCTACTGACATCAAGTTAGCCTTCGAAAGGCTAATTTTTATACTATACTCATTGCACCTATTTTCAAGTTGCAAGATATTAGACTGCAGGCTTTCGGCACAATCTGCCATTAAAACCAAGTCATCGCAATAGGCCAGACTGCTTACTAAATTTCCACCTAACTGAATCCCTCCTTGCCATTTTATACCTTTCACTACGAACAGCAAAGGTGAAAGATCACGGCCTTGTCTAACCCCTGTAAGTACCCAGAACCAAGAATTCATTCTACCATCAATTCTCACTGAAGCCCAATTATCAACATGGATGCCTTTGATTGATTTTAATAATCTACCTTTATTTCCATAGTCTTCCAGTATGGCGAACATCTTTTCCCTCGGTACCCTGTCACATGCTTTCTCTAGATCTACGAAACATAAACACAACTGCCTATTCCTCTCGTTGCATTTTTCAATTACCTGGCGCATACTGAAAATCTGATCCTGACAGCCTCTCTGTGGTCTGAAACCACACTGGTTTTCATCCAACTTCCTCTCAACGACTGATCACACCCTCCCTTACAAGATGTCAGTGAATACTTTGCCTGGTACACTAATCAATAAGATACCTCGATAGTTGTTGCAATCCTTCCAATTCCCTTGCTTATGGATAGGTGCTTTTGTCCAATCTAAAGGTACCTTACAAACACTCCATGCTAATCTTATTATTCTATGAAGCCATTTCATCCCTGCCTTCCCACTATACTTCACCATTTCCGGTCTAATTTCATCTATTCCTGCTGCTTTATGATAATGGAGTTTATTTACCATCCGTTCCACTTCCTCAAGCATAATTTCACCAACATCATTTTCCTCCTCCCCATGAGCTTGGCTGTTCGCAACACCACCAGGAAGATTTCCTTTTACGTTGAGAAGATGTTCAAAATATTCCCTCCACCTTTCCAGTGATTCCCAGGGATCTATTATGAGTTCACGTGAATTACTCAAAACACTGTTCATTTCCTTTTTCCCTCCCTTCCTAAGATTGTTTATTACTGTCCAGAAAGGTTTCCCTGCTGCTTGACCTAGCCTTTCCAGGTTATTACCAAAATCTTCCCATGACTTCTTTTTGGATTCAACAACTATTTGTTTCGCTCGGTTTCTTTCATCTACGTACAAATCCCCGTCTCCCTCGGCCCTTGCTTGGAGCCATTTCTGATAAGCCTTCCTTTTATGTTTACAAGCTGCTCTCACTTCATCATTCCACCAAGATGTTTGCTTTTTCCCATCTTTACAAACAGTTGTTCCTAGGCCTTCCCTTGCTGTTTCTACTACAGCATCCCTGTATGCCACCCATTCTCTTTCCATATCCTGAACCTGCTTACTGCCTACTGTTTGAAACTTCTCACTAATCATATCCATGTACTTCTGTCTAATTTCCTCATCTTGGAGATTTTCTACCCTTATTCGTTTGCTGACAGATTTCACTTTCACTACCCTAGGCCTAGAGATACTTAGTTCTCTACAGATCAGATAGTGGCCTGTATCGTCGAAAAATCCCTGGAAAACTCGTACATATCTAACAGATTTCCTGAATTTGAAGTCGGTTACGATATAGTCTATTATGGATCTGCGACCCCTGGCCTCCCATGTGTAGCGGTGAATAGCCTTATGTTTGAAGAATGTATTCGTAACTGCTAAACCCATACTAGCACAGAAGTCCAGCAAATGCTTCCCATTTCCATTGGCGTCCATATCTTCCCCACATTTACCAATCACCCTTTCATACCCTTCAGTTCTATTTCCAACTCTTGCATTGAAATCGCCCATTAGCACTATTCTATCCTTGCTCTTGACCCTGACCACGATGCCACTCAATGCTTCATAAAACTTGTCAACTTCATCCTCATCTGCACCCTCACATGGTGAATAAACTGAAACAATTCTTGTCCTAATTCCTCCAACTGACACATCTACCCACATAATTCGCTCATTTACGTGCCTAACAGAAACTATGTTGCGTGCAAAGGTATTCCTGATAAACAGCCCTACCCCAGGCTCTGCCCTTCCCTTTCTAACACCCATCAAGTACACTTTATAATCTCCTATCTCTTCCTTGTTATCTCCCCTTACCCGAATATCACTTACTCCTAGCACATCCAGATGCATCCTCTTTGCTGACTCAGCCAGTTCTACTTTCTTTCTTCCATAAGCCCTATTAATATTGATAGCTTCCCATCGAATTCAATCTCATTCGTTGGAAACAACTTGTTCATGATAATAATAATAATAATAATAATAATAATAATAATAATAATAATAATAATAATAATAATAATAATAATAATAATAATAATAATAATAATATATTATTACAGAGCAAGTTAGCCGGGTGTTTAGAATCGCATAGTTGTGACCTTGCTTGGGTTTGAATCCCATCATCGGCAACCCTGAAGATGGTTTTCCTTGGTGTCTCACTTTCATACTAGGCAAATGCAGCCACTACCTTCCCAGTTCTAGCCCTTTCCAATTCTGGCATTTCCAGAAACCTTCCATGTGTTAGTCCAATGTTAAACAATTAGCAAAAATTTATTATTATTTTTAGCTTAATAGTCTGTGCTATTATCATGGAACTGCAATTTTAATGTTCCCTTCTTCATTTCTTTATGCATGTTTTATTTTATATTGATGCATTCAGAATCCGAATCATATTTTAATTAATTTTTTGAATTTCTAATATCCTTGTTATATTTTTACTTTTTCTATATACTGTATATATTATGAAACTAGCAGTTGCCTTCATCTGCATGGATTTTGTAAGATGATAAAATCAATCAATCAATCAATCAATCAATCAATCAATCAATCAATCAGTCAGTCAATCAATCAAAGGTTTTATTTTTAACGGAGATTCCAAATATCTATTCCCACGTCTGTAACATCTTCAACTTTTGAGATATAAGTATCCCCTTAAAAATAATTCAACCCCTTCATCAGTCCTTTCCGCACCCCCACCTAAGTAGATTTTCCGAAAACAAAAAAAATACATGTTTCATTCTTTTAAAGGAGATGACAAATACCAATTTTCACGTCTGTAACATCTTCAGTTTTTGAGATATAAGCATCTTCATAAAAAAATATTCAATTCTTTTTCACTTCCTTTCACCCCTGTTATGTGCCTTTTCCAAAAACAAAAACAAAATATGTGTTCCTGTATTTTTAAAGGACTTTCAAAATGCCAAGTTTCTTGTCCTTAACATGTTAAGTTTTTGACATATGTGTTTGAGTCATCAGTCCATAGACTGGTTTGATGCAGCCTCCATGCCACCCTGTCATGTGCTAACCTTTTTATTTCTATGTAACTATTGCATCCTACATCTGCTCTACTCTGCTTGTTATATTCATACCTTGGTCTACCCCTACTGTTCTTACCACCTACACTTTCTTCAAGAACCAACTGCACAAGTCCTGGGTGTCTTAAGATGTGTCCTATCATTCTATTTCTTCTTCTTTTCAAATTTAGCCAAATCGCTCTCCTCTCACCAATTCGATTCAGTATCTGTTCATTCGTGATTCGATCTATCCATCTCACCTTCAGCATTCTTCTGTAACACCACATTTCAAAAGCTTCTATTCTCTTTCTTTCTGAGCTAGTTATCATCCATGTTTCACTTCCATAGAATGCCATGTTCCACACAAAAGTCTTCAAAAACATCTTTCTAATTCCTATATCAATGTTTGAAGTGAGCACATTTCTTTTCTTAAGAAAGCTCTTCCTTGCTTGTGCTAGTCTGCATTTTATGTCCTCCTTACTTCTGCCATTGTTAGTTATTTTACTACTCAAGTAACAATATTCATCTACATCCTTTAAGACTTCATTTCCTAATCTAATATTTCCTGCATCACACCTGCCTTCGTTCGACTGCACTCCATTACTTTTGTTTTGGACTTATTTATTTTCATCTTGTACTCCTTTCCCAAGACTTGTCCGTACCATTCAGCAGCTTCTCGAGATCTTCTGCATTCTCAGATAAAATAACAGTATCATCAGCAAATCTGAAGGTTTTGATTTTCCTCTGCTTGGATTGTGATTCCCTTTCCAAATTCCTCTTGGATTTCCTTTACTGCCTGTTCTATGTTAATATTGAAAAGGAGGGGGACAAACTGCAGCCTTGCCTCATTTCTTTCTGGATTGCTGCTTCTTTTTCAAAGCCCTCGATTGTTATCACTGCAGACTGATTTTTATACAGATTGTAGATAATTCTTCGTTCTCGGTATCTGATCCCAATCACCTTCAGAATCTTAAATAGCTTGGTCCAATCAACATTATCAAATGCCTTTTCTAGATCTACGAATGCCATGTACGTGGGCTTGTCCTTCTTGATTCGATCCTCTAAGAACAGACATAAAGTCAGGATTGCTTCATGTGTTCCTACATTTCTTCTGAAGCCAAATTGATCTTCTCCCAACTCAGCTTCAACTTGTTTTTTCATTTTTTCTGTAAATAATACGTGTTAAAATTTTGCAGGCATGAGATGCTAAACTAATGGTGCAGTAGTTTTCACACCTGCCAGCACCGGCTTTCTTGGGAATAGGTATAACAACCTTCTGCCAAAAATCGGATGGGACTTCTCCTGTCTCATACATCTTACACACTAAATGGAATAACCTTGCCATGCTGGTTTCTCCTAAGGCAGTCAGTAATTCAGAAGGAATATCATCAATTCCAGGTGTCTTGTTCCTATTTAGGTCGCTCACAGCTCTGACCTCAAAATTGGGTTTCCCATTTCATCAGCATCAACAGCTTTTTTTGTTCCAGAACCAAATTATCTACATCCTTACCTTGATACAACTGTTGGATATGTTCCTGCCATCTTTCTGAAGATATACCGGTACTCATTTTAAAAATTCAACTGCTTTTTGAATTCATTTAGCCCCTTAAATGGTTTTTCCAAAAACAAAAAATGGGTGTGACTTTATATTTAAAGGAGATTCCAAGTATCTATTCCCACGTCTGTAACATCTTCAGTTTTTGAGATATCAGCATCTTCATACAAAGATATTCAGCTCTTTTTTCACTTCTTTTCACCCCCGTTAAGTGCCTTTTCCGGAAACAAAGAAATACGTGTTCTGTATTTTTAAAGGACTTTCCAAATACCAAGTTCATGTTTGTAACATGTTAAGTTTTTGACATATACAGTAGATATACCGGTACACATTTTAAAAATTCACCCCCTTTTTCAATTCTTTTCAGCCCCTTAAGTAGATTTTCCGAAAACAAAAATATGTGTTTCTTTATTTTTAAAGGAGATACCAAATACCAGTCTTCACGTCTGTAACATCTTTAGGTTTTAGAGATATAAATTTCCTCATAAAAATAATTCAACATCTTATTCTCTTCTATCCACCCCAACAGAATTCAACTCCGTCTTTACTTATTTTCACCCCCCTTCCACTTTAACTCGATTTTCCGAAAAGAAAAAATATGTGTTTCTTTATTTTTAAAGGAGATTCTAAATACTAATTTTCATGTCTGTAACCTTCCGTTTTAGAGATATAAGTATCCCCATAAAAAGAATTCAATTTTTTCGCTTTTTTCCACCCTCTCCCATTAAGTGAATTTTCCGAAAACAAAAAATACATGTTTCTTTATTTATAAAGTAGCTTGCAAATACCAAAAACAACTTGGGTGGGGGGGGCTGAGCAGGTAAAAAGGAATGAATAGTGGGTTGAATTCTTTTTATTAGGATACTGATATCTCAAAACCTGTGGATGTTGCTTTCGTGAAAATTGGTGATTGAAATCTCCTTTAAAAATGAAGAAATTGCATATTTTTTGTTTCCTGAAAATCCAGTTGGGGTGGGGGGTGAAAATATTGAAAAATTAGTTGAATTATTTGTATGAGGTTACTTATATCTAAAAAATTTAAGATGTTGCAGGCGTGAAAATTGGTATTTGGAATCTCCTTTAAAAGTAAAGAAACGTATATTCCTTTGATTTCAGAAAATCCAATTAAGGGGGGGTGGAAGAATAGAAAAATTAATTGAATTATTAGTATGAGGATAGGCTACTTATATTTTATGAAAACTTAAGTTGATAGAGACATAAAAATTGGCATTTGGAATCTCCGTTAGAATAAACACACGTTTTGGAGGGAAAATAAACTTGGGGGAGCAGGTGAAAAGGTGTTGAATTCCTTTTATGAGGACAAATATGTAAAAAAAAACTGAAGATGTTAGAGGCGTGATAGTTGGTATTTGGAAACTCCTTTATAAATAAAGAAACACATATTTTTGGTTTTTGCAAAATTCACTTAATGGGGAAGGGTGAAAAGAAGCAAAAATATTGAATTCTTTTTATGGGGACACTTATATCTTATATCTTAAAAACTGAAGGTTACAGATGTGAACATTGGTATTTGGAATCTCCTTTAAAAATAAAGAAACATATCTTTTTTGTTTTCGGAAATTCACTTTAGAGGGTGAAGGAATTGAAAAATTTGTTGAGTTATTTGTATGAGGATACTTATATCTCTAAAAGCTAAAGATGTTAGAGGTGTGGAAACTGGTATTTGGAATCTCCTTTAAAAATAAAGAAACGTATATTTTTTTGTTTTTGGAAAATCGACTTAATGCGAGTGTGAAAATAAGTAAAGAAGGAGTTGAATTCTGTTTAAGAGGATACTTATATCTCAGAAACTGAAGATGTTACAGACGTGAAAGTTGGCTTTTTGAATCTCCTTTAAGAATAAAGAATGACATATCTTTTTGTTTTCGGAAAGACCACATAAAGGGAGAGGGCATGGATAGAAGAGAACAAAGAAGTTGAATCATTTTTATGAGAAAACTTATATCTCTAAAGCTAAAGATGTTACAGATGTGAAAATTGGTATTTGGAATCTCCTTTAAAAATAAAGAAACAAATATTTTTGTTTTCGGAAAATCCACTTAAGGGGCTGAAACAATTGAAAAAGTGAGTGAATTTTTAAAATGAGTACTGGTATATCTACTATATATGTCAAAAACTTAACATGTTACAGACATGAACTTGGTATTTGGAAAGTCCTTTAAAAATACAGAACACGTCTTTTTTTTGTTTCTGGAAAAGGCACTTAACGGGGGTGAAAAGAAGTTAAAAAAAGAGTTGAATATCTTTGTATGAAGATACTGATATCTCAATAACTGAAGATTTTACAGGCGTGGGAATGGTCATCTTAGCCCGAAAAGGCAATAACACAAACGTGGTTTACAAAGAGTTTCTGGGTAAATGAAACTCAATTTGGTGGTGAGTTTTTATACTTTCGGGAATTTCAGATATTGTCTTAGTACAGTACTGAGGAACGATTCATTTTACCACTTTACGTAATCCACGCGAGCGAAGCCGCGGGTAACTGCTAGTCTTGCATAAAATCGGCTGATGATGTCCACAATAATGGACAAAACATGTCCCAATAATTATTAATGTTGACTTGAAAAATGAAAACAAAATATCAGTATTGTAAAGGTGGAGTTTTTGATTGAGAATCTCACAAGATTGTCACCTTTCATTCCAGCAACCCTCTCCAATATCATTTAGTTTCATCTGTCATTCATTTATCATTGCCCCAGAGGAGTGCATGGGGCTTTGGCAGCTGGCACAATTCCTATCCTCGCTGCTAGATGGGGGCTTCATTCATTGCATTCCTGACCCAGTCGAATGACTGGAAACAGGCTGTGGATTTTCATTTTGACTTTAGCAATGGTGAAGTTAGGGCTCTTGACCCTCTCTCACAATTAACCGCGTAAAATACATGATAATGCATAGATAAATGAAATATACTATTCTGTCATAAAATCCAAGGTAATTAAGCTAAATAACAGATTTGGAGAACATTTTATAATGAAGAAAGAAAGCAAAGCTTGACGAACAAAGAAAATAAAATAAATTCAGAGCAAAAGAGTAAACAGATAGAGAACACTCATAATGAAAAACAAGTAAAATGCAAACTGAAAAAACAAGGCAATGCATAAACAGAACACAATATGTAATAATGTACCTAGTGGCCATTATATAACAGTGCTTAACAGTTGACTGATGTTGGACTATGCAGAAATTATCAACACTACAGGTATGTCTGGGTCGACAGTATTCCACATTTTACGACAGGACTTGAAGGTGCGCAAAGAGTGTTCAAAGTGGGTGTCACATCAGTTAACACAGATGCAGAAATGGATGCAATATGATACCTGCCGTATCCAACTGGAACTACTTCAGCACGAAGGGAATGACAGGCTCAGTCACATTATTGTAGTTAATGAAACTTGGACAAGAGTGTACAAACTAGAACTGAAGCACCTGGTAGCTGACTGGCATCATCCATTGTTATCATGGATGACACAATCCATCGTCGTCAGGCGTTATGTTCTTGAGTGTCACGTCTTCAGTGCCCAGTACTACTGCACATTTCTGCAGGGCAATCTGCATCGCACACTGTGATGTGAACATCGAACACTGCTGGGCAACACCATACTCGTCTGTGGTAATGCCCACATTGCGGCTCCTTTCAGGGACTTAATACAGCAATGGCAGTGGAAAGTTTTAGAACACATCACTATTCACCAGATCTCACTCCAATCGAGTTTGATTTAACTCCAGAACTGAAGAAACTGTTGTGTGGGATCATATTGATATATTAATGATAGGTGATTCACAATGATGCAACCAAGAATGCTGATGTTATTTAACGTCTTCCCCATCCTTGGTCCTTAGCTGTTTGCAATGCATATTTGTGTTCAGTTTGCACACAATAAAATACCACAACAGTGCATTCTGTGTGAGTATATTCTGTTGTCCCCCTGCTGTTTGCTCCTGTATGCATTGTGGCACACATTGCCTTGGTCTTCCAACTGTGCTGCATTATCAGACAGTATAACACAGTTGCTGTGACTTATGAAATAACCACTGTATATTATTGTGGTCGGGTTACTATAGTCACATCCTAGTTCGTGAACCACGGGCAATGACTGAGTGGCTTAGTAAGTGGTCCTGAGAGTGAGGATACCAGTTTCTACAGAATAGGAGTGATCATCTCGGGCGTGCTCTGAGTCATGGCCCTCATTGTGCTCAGGTGGCTAGTGTAATTAGGCCCATCCTGCTTCACAGAATTTACCCAGGTCAGAACATTTAAAGTAAGCCTTGGACTAATGGGAGTAGCGGAGTCCCACTTGCATTTGACAAGCAAGGGACTCCTTGGAAAAACAATTTGGTGAGCGAAATGGAATTCAGTGGGTAGCTATCAATATTAATGGGGCTTATGGAAGAAGGAAAGTAGAATTGGCTGAGTCAACAAAGAGGATGTGTTTGGATGTGTTAGGAGTTAATGATATTTGGGTAAGGGAGATAACAAGGAAGAGAGGGAAGATTATCCAATATTTTTAACAGGTGTTAAAAAGGGAAGAGCTGAGTGTGGGGTAGGACTGTTCTTCAGGAGTACTATTGCACACAACATAGTTTCTGTTAGGCATGTAAATGAGCTACTGATGTGGGTAGATTTATCTGCTGGGGGGGAATTAGGATGAGAATTGTCTCAGTCTATTCACCATGTGAGGGTGCAGATGAGGATGAAGTTGATAAGTCAGGATCAACAGCAAGGACAGGATAATTCTAATGGGCTGTTTCAATGCGAGAGTTGGAAATAGAATACACGTGGGAGAGAAGGGGTACCAAATCCAACATAGCCATCTTTGCATTCAGGAAATCTATTAGGAATGTGCAGGTATTCATGGGATTTTTTTGATGATAGAGACCACCACCCGATCTGTAGTGAACTATCTCTAGGTCTAGGATAGAAAAGTTGAAATCTGTCTGCAGATGAATAAGGGTAGAAACTCTCCAGGATGAGGAAATTAGAAGTACATGGATATGATTAGTGAAAAGTTCCAAACAATAGACAGTAAGCAGGTTTGGGATATAGGAAGAGAATGGGTGGCATACATGGATGCTGTCATAGAAACAGCAAGGGAATACCTAGGAACAACTGTATGTAAAGATGGGAAACAGCAAACATGTTGGTGCAATGTTGAAGTGAGGGCAGCTTGTATACATAAAAGTGTATCAGAAATGGCTCCAAACAAGGACTGATGCAAACCGAGAATTGTTTGTAGATGAAAGAAACAGAGGAAAACAAATAATTGTTGAATCCAAGAAGAAGTCATTAAAATTTTTTGTTTTTTCAATATACAATGATCTTTCCATAATAACGGTGGCATTTCCTTTATCTGCCTTAGTGACAATTAGTTGATTCTCTTTAATTTTCTTCTTAAGTTCAATGATGCTGGTCCTTTCCGGAAAATCTGTGTAAGTTCTTTTGGATTCAGGAGATGTAAAAATTTTATTAAAAGGTCAGTTTTTTATGTCCATGTTTTATTTAACCTAGTGTTTAGCAGTGCTACACTTGAGACCTTTTAATCATTCCAAAGTGATCAAGTCTTTAAACATCTGTTAATATCCTCACTTTCATTTTATACTTTGACCAACAAGCACATAACTTGTTTATATTATTTTAAGCATTCCATTTTTATCTCATCTTATTAATGTCACTTATTACTGAGGGTTTATTATATGTACTACATACTTTTATATCTTTGTTCACACAACCTGTTTCAGCTGATGATAGTGTCCATAGACACTGAAACTGGTACTGAATAAGAAATGTTGTGATTAAACATAGTATGTATTGAAAAAAGGTGGATCAATTAAATTTCCCTCTATTGTATGACACCAACACAGATAGGTCTTATGGCAGTGATGAGATAGGAAAGGGCTATGAGTGAGAGGGAAGCGACTATGGCCTTAAGATACAGCCCCAGCATTTGCCTGGGGTGAAAATGGGAAACCACAGAAAACAATCTTCAGGGCTTCCGACAGTGGGGTTTGAATCCACTATCTCCCGAATGCAAGCTGATAGCTATATGAACCAAACTGCGCAGCCACTTGCTCGGTCAACAGTTACTGTAATCAGATAAGTTTTATTGCTTTTATCTCTTTTTCAGTCTGATTATACATTCATCGAAGTTAATGGGTTTTCTGCAGGTGTATGAGAAAGGTGTTTACAATGTGCTTTATGTCACACCGACACAGATAGGTCTTATGGCAACGATGAGATAGGAAAGGGCTAGGAGTGGGAAGGAAGTGGCCATGGCCTTAATTAAGGTATATCCCCAGCATTTACCTGGTGTGATAATGGGAAGCCATGGAAAACCATTTTCAGGGCTGCCGACAGTGGGGTTCGAACCCACTGTTTCTCGGAGGCAAGTTCACAGCTGCACGCCTTAACCGCTCGGCCAACTCTTCTGGTTGAGAATGGTGTGACGACCAAGCTTTCATTAACCGCCATCACAACATGCAAAAAGGACGGCAACCCTTGTGGGACTCGCCCAGTAGTAGTAGTAGCATCAGTAGTAGTAGTAGTAGTAGTAGTAGTTTTTGGCAGGGGAAAATCTTTTAAAGACACCACTCTGTGTGGGAGTTGGATTTCCACCAACTAAAAACCCTTGCCCTCTTCACCTAGCCCATTCTGGAACTGCTCGATGGCATGGCATCAGAATGATGTATATTATTAAGTTCTTCCTTTCTCTTCTTTCTCCTTCGTCCCCATAATGCATGTCACCATTGCCTTTACGTGTTCCAGGCAAGTGGGCTCTCCAACAAGATCTGAACCAGATTCTCTGGCGTGAGTCTTCGGCCGAGTTGTTGGCAGGCTTTCCTTCATTCTTCTCAAAATCAAAATCTCTTTATTTGCAAATGAGGTGTCTACCTCGGTGGCAAATGGTACACTAAAATACATTATTGTCAAGCACTAAATATTAAATTAACAAGAGAAGAAAATTTTTCCTATAATACAATATTATACAATTTACGCTAACAATGTTTTCTATTAAACACACAGCTCATCCTTAATAAATTTATATTGTTTACAAAATTCTACTTATAATATATCCTGTCCTACTTACAAATATAGTCAACTGATATACAGTATGTGGAATTACTTCAAATGATACTATACAACTGGTATAACATTAATATTTACATTGCATTTATTTATTTACTTTTTTTTTTTACCCGTTCTGGATCCTAAGTAGCTAACTCTTCTTCCCATAAAACACAGTAGAAAAGTCTGTGTTCTACTGTATCCCTCTCAGAACAGTACCAACAACCATCTCCATGCATCTTTCCCATCTTCATGGTGTATACGCCAAATCTTCCATGTCCTGTCAGGATCTGTAACAGATAGCAATCTACCTGCTGATGTCTACATTTAAGCCAGCCTCCTATGTCGGGTATTAGCTTTTTAGTCCATTGGCCAACATCGGTTGTGCCATCCCATCGGCCTTGCCAGACTAGTAAGAGCTGGTTCCTCAAGGCTTTCTTTTCTTCAGCAGATATAGCAGCACACCTTTCATGCCAAAGTTTTCTCTCTACCACGAGGAGGTCAATGGGAATACTGGCAGCTACAACTTGTAAAGCTGCTGTCCAAACAGTTCGATATGCACAGATAACTCTGAGCAGCATTTTCCTCTGTACTCTTTCCATAGCTCTTCGGTGAATCTTCCTCCTGAGTGCATTGTGCCAGATAGGTGCAGCATAAAGTAAAATGGAATATACTGCAGAGCACATAATCTGTCTCTTAACTGTTCTTGGTCCCCCGATGTTAGGTATAAGTCTAGCTAATGCCAATGCCTTCTTCTCTGCCTTTTGAGTTACGGCCTTCACATGTGCACCAAATGTGCAATTCTTGTCCATAAGAACCCCAAGGTATTGTACAGACTTCCCTGGGATAATCACTGTATCATTTAATAAGAAGCGGACATTAATCCAATTCCTAGAACCTTTCAAAATTACAGCCTCAGTCTTATGTGGAGCTAGTCTCAATTTATTAGTATCTATTATTATTATTATTATTATTATTATTATTATTATTATTATTAGTATCTATTAGTACCGGTATCTAACCTCTTTATCTGTAAACCATTCTAGCAAACTTTGTTCTCAAGATGCAGTAGTGAGTTTGAACCGAAGATCAGCAATATTTGAGGGTGTTTAAATGTGATAACTCTGTTTTGGCTTCTGGCACGTTAAGGAACTCCTGCGGGACAAAATTCCATCATCGTAGTATCCGTTAAAACCTATGGTAATTCAAGAGACTTTAAACAAATAACATTATCATAGCTAAATGACATCCACAATGCTCAGCAGCTTTTTCAAAAGGCATAAGACCGAAATTTATATACTGTAGTGATCGCCAATGTGTGGAAGACCAGATGCAGCACATGAAGAAGAATGAGAAGAAAATTATTATTATTATTATTATTATTATTATTATTATTATTATTATTATTATTATTATTATTATTATTATTATTATTATTATTATTATTATTATTATTATTATTATTATTATTATTATTATCATCAACTATTGGATACCTCCTGTAATCTCATAGTTATATTTATATCCTAAATTCCCCCTATACCTTCCTCATAAGCCAGCTGAACAAAGTGTCTCAAGATGTGTCCTTTAAAATGTGTTATCACTCTATCTCATAAAATAAGAATTATATTATTGCTCTTATGTTTCACTTACTGCTTTTATGGTTTTTGGCGGTGATGCTTTATCTCTTCTTCTGGTCAAATTTTCCCAAATAACTCCCTTCACCAACATGACTCTGTATCCCTTCATGTAACACTACTTTCAAAATCTTTCAATTTCAGAAACATAACATTTTCCTAATGGGAATATGTTTACTTCTGTTCTATAGGTTCAATGTGCCTCAAAATCAGATGTTGACAGGGCTGTTCAGGCTGCAAAACAGGCATTTGAATTTGGGGAATGGTCTAAGATCAGCGCTAGGGAGCGAGGAGCTATGCTGTACAGGTAATTCATTCATTCCTACCTCTTATACCTAAGAATTAAGTGGTTAAGTGTAAGGGAGGGCCACAGGCCTTAACTTTGCCACAGATGTAAGCCAGGAATGAATGAATAAATAAATAAATAAATAAATAAATAAATAAATAAATAAATAAATAAATCTATATATATAAAATAACATGTCCTGACAGACCGACCCACCCACCCTGTGAAAAAAAACACTGTTAGTTAAATTTATATTTTCATTCACAACAATCTTGACCAGCTTACAATTAACAATCAGTTCTAAATATCCACTTGTGGTTGACAACACATTCTGACATTAGTTACGGTGCGTCAAGAACATGAAACAATATAGGTTTGTCAAATGAACCCCGATATGTAATATCCTGTTTACCCAAGATTTATGATAGAGGAAGAAGATCCATTTTAGTTTTGGACATATTTTTAAGTTAGATAGAATAGGACCGACAAGTTTTAATTGTGTTAAAACACCATTCATTTATGTTACCCACAGTTATGTTTTGTTCACATTTAAAAAATTATTATCCTGGCATGTTAGTCTTAAGAGATTATTAACGTTCGTATATTATACTATATATGGTTAAAAAGGTCACAAACCTTGACCTAAAGGTTGTCTACAGGCTGAAGATGCCCAAATAATGGGTGAAACATGTACCTGACCTGATAAGTCTACATAAATTCATGTAGATTCAAACCACATTAAACGTGGAAAGTATTGAATAGGTGGTTTTATTAAATTATCCCTGAGATTCTATGCCTAGCGTCATCTTCAACACGGAACAATAATGAGAGTTGTTACTTGTAATGTGATTCATCGTCGCCAAACCAAAACTACTGGACATAAAGGAATTAAATTTTGAGAATACATATATATTACAATGCAGGTGCTCGCTAAGGGAGGATTTTTGGATATTATGTCACTAAAGGGATGAAAAGGTGGGTTAATTTTTGAAACGAGTGTATCTATATCTCAAAAACTTAACAGTTTAAAGATGTGAGAATTGGTATTTAGAATCTTATTTAAAAATAAGGAAACACGTGGTTTTTGTTTTCAGAAAATCCTCTTAAGGGGGTGAATACCTTTCATGAGGATACTTATATCTCAAAAACTGAAGATGTTACAGTCTTAAAAATTGGTATTTGAAATATTCTTTAAAAATAAAGAAACCTGTTTCTTTTTTTTTTTTTTGGAAATTCTTCTTAACAGGGGTTTAACAGGAGTGACAAATGGGGTGAATTTTTAAAATGAGTATATCTACGATATGTCTCAAAAATGTAACATGTTACAGACGTGAAAAATGAGCATATCTATAGTATATCTCAAAAACTTAACATATTCCAGATGTAAAAATTGGTATTTTCAATCTCTTTTAAAAATAAAGAAACACGTTTTGTTTTTTTGTTTTTTAGGAAAACACACTTGGGGGGGAGGGGGTGGGTAAAATGAATGAAAAAGGGATGAATTTTCTTTATTAGGATGCTGGTATTTCCAAAACTGAAGATCTTACAGACAAGAAAATTGGTATTTGGAATTTCCTTTAAAAATAAAGAAACATGAATTTTTTGTTTTCAGAAAACACACTTAAGGGGGGTAAAGTGGCTGAAAAAAGGGTTAAATTATTTTTATTAGGATACTGGTATCTCCAAAACAGAAGATATTACAGACGTGAAAATTGGTATTTGGAATCTCCTTTAAAAATAAAGAAACACGTACTTTGTTTTTGGAAAATTCACTTAAGGAGGTTGTACGGAGGACTGAAAAAAGGGGTTGAACACTTTTTATAAGGATACTTATATCTCATAAACTGAAGATGTTACAGTCTTGAAAATTTGTATTTGGAATCTTCTTTAAAAATAAGGACACACGTATTCTTTTGTTTTTGGAAAATCCACTTAAGGGGGTGGGGTGGGTGAAAAGAACTAAAGAAAGTGTTGAATTCCTGTTATGAGGTTACTTTACAGTATATATCAATTACTGAAGATGTTACAGACGTAAAAAGTGGTATTTGGAATCTCCTGTAGAAGTGAAGGAACACGCATAATTTGTTTTCTGAAAATCCATATAACCCTTTCAGACCTGAAAGAAAACTGGAGGTGTGAATTTTTGTTTGTACGTCAAGAACTGACTAAAATGCTCCTCAATACACATATTAATAGTTTATTTTACAAAATAAAAACTAACATCCGAAACACAGGACCCACACAATTGTGCGTATCAAAATTCAAAACCTCGTTGTATCACGTACGATGGTGTAGCTTCAAAATTTACGTTCACTAACCAATGTACACACTTCATTGAATATATTCCGGTATTCAGTAAAGCTTCTAGATTAATATAAACGCAGTAAATAAATACTTACTTTCGGCACTACTGCTTCCTGCCATCTCGCCGATCAACTGTGCTTTTTAAACTCTTCTTCCTTCGCCCTGGCGGTCAAGCGCATACTAAAATCAATTGAAATACACGCCACGTGTCCTGCACAATCACTGCAGTCCGGTGTAGCGCCGAAAAAACATCAAATACGGTCAGGGATAACTAAAATACGAACCCGCACAATTGTGCGTACTCGGTCTGAAAGGGATAAGGGGAAGTGTTAAAAGGGGGTGAATTTTTAAAATGAGCACATATACAGTATATCCAAAAAACTTACCACATATTACAGACGTAAAAATTGGTATTTTTAATCTCTTTCAAAAATAAAGAAACATGTATTTTTTTGTTTTGGAAAAAACACTTTAGGAGGTGGGGGTTGTAAAAAGGGTTGTAAAAGGGGTTGAATTATTTTTGTGAGGATACTTACATCTCAAAAACTGAAGATGATACAGACATGAAAGTTTGTATTTAGAATCTCCTTTAAAAATAAAGAAACGAACGGTATGCTTTTGTTTTCGGAAAATAGATTTATGGGGGGATAAATGAATTGAAAAATGAGTTGAACTCTTTGTTTGAGGATACTCATATCTTGAAAACAAGGAATGTTACAGATGAGAAAATTGGTATTTTGAATCTCCTTTAAAAATAAAAACACACGTATTTTGTGGCGGGGGAGGGGGAGTGGAATCAACTTAAGCGAGTGTAAAAGGAGTTGAATTATTTTTATGAAGATACAAATAAGAAGTCGCCTTAAAACAATACACCCCTAAGGGGGTTTTGACTAGCGGTGAGGAATGATGACAAAAATATACATTAATGTGAAACCGTTTGAATTATGAAGTTAAAATTTCAAATGAGGTGTTTAATAACAGAAGGTTTGAAACAAATTTAACCACTATGGGCCGTTTTCCCCAAAAGAGTTTAAACTAGGTTTATTTTAATCTGGTTTAAGTTTGAGTTTAAACTAACATTCATTTTCCCCATATTGGTTTAAACTTTGTATCAAGTTTAAACCTGGCTCAGAGTTAAACCTTCTATATTGTTGGTTTAAACTGCTGTTTATATTCAACCTTCTTGACATTTTATTAACGTATCTGTGATTTTCCTAATAGAAGGGTTAGTTTTGACTACCAGTACTGCAGCACTTTGATGAAAAACGTACTAAAATTATAACCTAGTATTAGCATTAGAAAAATGGGAGAATTTATTGAAGTCTTTGGTTAAATAGGAAATAATTTTGATGTGCAAGATAGGTTAAGAAGCCGCGTTCCAACAAAAGTTTACAATCTTGGAAAATCGGATGTAACGGAGTTCTTTGATGGATTTATAATTCATAAGCGAACAGCAAGGATTGTCTAGTATCGAAGAAGGATTCATTTAAAACGTCAACTGCACGAAATAATGCTATTTCGCTAGAAGCAATGATTCTGGTTGCTTTAAGATATGATGCGCAGGCATTTTTTTCATTAACAACGGGGACCACAGACCTTAAATTGCAGTCTCCTTATAATATTATATACTGTAAAATACTGTTTGTGGTATGAATACTGTAATGTGAAGCATAAAAATATTCCTACATAAGTCGTGTAATACGTCCGCTCTTCATGCGGTACCTGGTGGCTGTGGTCGCTAAAGCGTGAAGTCAGCATCGTCCGAATCCGGTTTGAATCTAATTTGTCGAAAATATTTTTACCATCAGAATGTTGACCGGCACGGTAGGAGAGGCGGTGGTATACAATTTCTAATCGCTAGATTATATATTTATAGGATCAGAAAAACAATAAAGTATTTCATGCTTGCTAGTAAACTTGTAATAGAATAGATTATAGTTAAGAATGTTTCATCGTATCTATTGCCAGCATACCAGCAATAGAAATATTAATGCTATAGGGAGGAGAGTATTATGCATACAGTACGACATATCGCGAACTTGGTTATGTTATAAACGAATATGGAATCAAGTAATACATCTCCAAATAAAACATCCTCAGTGGTCTGTCTGCTGGATCCAAGGTTTGTGAGATTGATCCCGGCCGAGGGCGATGGATTTTGATAGGAGATAGATCCCGAGCATGCTTGGAATTTGTTTACTTGAAATTCACATAAATGTTGATTTTCTGAGGAAAGGAATACCGTAGGCCTATTGCTGAAAGACCAGGATTTTAATATTTCAACGTTCCCGTGTGTTCCGTAAGACAATAGACATCAAAAGACACGTATTAGGCCCACGGTACTTGTTTATGGTAAAGCATGACAGAGAAAAATAAGAAATAAAAGTGCGTTCCAATAAATTGTAGACAGCAATAGGTAGAATTATATGACACAACACTTCGCACAAATGTAAACAATTTATTTATCAGTAAAGCTAATATCCCGCCGAATTTGTTCTTTATTCACTACTTACGATAGCATTAATTCGCCACAAACAGCTGATATTATTACAAAAATGTCGGTCATTGAATTACTTGGCTCTGATTGGCCAATTCCAATCGACCATGCCTTCGACTATTCCTTCAGTGCAGCCAACGTTAGCGCCAACGACAGCTCGCCCGTTTAAACTAAACGAGTGTCAGAAATTGGTGGAGAAAATGGACGCAACTTTAAACTAGGTACTAAAGTTAAACGGGTTTAATTTATACCAGGTTTAACTCGATTTGGAGAAAATGGCCCTCAGAGAGTTAAATGAGGGTTAAGATCAAAAAACAAATATACAGTATATTCCTTCCTCCAAAACGGTTTAACATACAAAGAAGAAATTTCCAGTTCCAAATCCTAGGTGTGAAATAGGAAATAGTTTTTAACGTTCCAACCCTAAAGTGTTAAACGAGGTTAGCTCCGTAAACGAAATTATCCATCCCTCCAAAACCGTTCGACGTACAAAGTTGTAATTTTACGAGAAGGGTGTTTTTTTATGTCCTAGGTGTAAAATATTGTATTCTTCAAAATATTTCTCCCCTAAGTGGTGTAGATGGTGGTTGACTCTCAAAAACACAATATCCATTCTTCCAAAACCATTTCAGGCACTAACTTATTTTCTCTCTTTTTTAAAATTTTTTTATTTTTTTTTAATGAAGGTTGGTTTTCTATATCCTAGATGTTAATAAATATTTAAAAACATTCACCGCTTAAAACAGCAATCATTCCTCCATTACTGTTTGACGTACAAAATCAAAATTTCACATGTTGGTCGCTTTTACATCCCAGATTTTAAATAAGATAGGGTTTAAAACATTCAAATCCTTCCGTATGGCATTCAAATGAGTGTTAGATCAGAAAATAAATAATCATTCCCCCAAAACCGTATGACGTAGGAACTGAGGGCAGGCTTAGCTGACAGTGGACTCTCCAGAATGTAAAATTTGAATAATAATTTTCAGTTTAAAACCATAGAAAAGCACAGGTATCTTGCTAGTAAATAAATAAATATCCTTGAATAGAATCATGTACAAAAGTTAAGGATAATTTAGAGTAGGTTAGTGTATTTATACTGACATGGAAAACAATGAACTGAATTAGTTTTGCTAGTTAAGGTTTTTCATGGCTGCAGATCGAAATATCCCAGCAATAGAACCAGCTTTTGGGTTGTTAGATCATGTGCATATGCAGCATATAGCCCAGAGCATGCCATTTGAGCTCAGTCTGGTTCTATGCAGTGGTTCTGTTGCTACGATTTTTTATAATTTTTGTTCAATTATAAAAGCTAAAAAACTTCCACCTATTCAATACTTTATTAGTAATGTAAAAGCTGAAACATTCTGGGATTAGTTTCAACCTCCATTGAGGTTATCTTCAGCCAAGAAATCTAAAAATTGACCAAGTCAAGACATGAAAATATACAATGACTTGAGTGTTAAAATATAGTTCTGTTATTCAGCATGAAGATTAATTCACAGTCTTGTTGCTACACATCGCCGAGTTAAAAATTACATGAAAGTTCCGTTGTAAAACGTTGGATAAAATTTTTCAATCTTAGGCTTGTGGTTGAAATAGTTGGCACGGAATCGCAAAAATGAAAGGTTTCATCATAGTACATAACTTATGGTATTTGACTGATATTCATTTAAATAAAGTAAAACCAGTTTTGTTCAGCAGCATTTCTAAAGCCATGGTTGTAACAGATCACATGACATACTATATGATCCAAGCTACTCCACCAATTTGTGGTTGTGTGATACATAATCAGAATGACATATAATCACACCGGACAGTAAATTTGGTGGCCCAGTTGACTTTTACACTGAAAACTAGACTATCCAGCAGTGTTTGGAATATGGTTTCTTACGCATGCGTACTCCAAAGTCATATGAAGGTCAGGATGGTATGTGAGGATACGTGATGCCTTGCAGTATGATACCTGAATATGTCCCAAGCATGCCAATAAATACAGTAGAACCCCACTTAACCGAACTTCGCTGAACCGAAACCCGGCTTAACCGAAATACTCTGGCAAAATTGTATTTTAATATTTTGTTTTACCCTCATGTTCTTAGCCGTCGATGTTAGTAATTCTCTTGCTATATGTGCTGAGAGCTACTAGGCAAACCCTATTTTGATATTATGACTTATGTCAGAATGTACGTGTAGCATAAAACAAAACAGTTTCTTACCCTCTGGTTCATTCCAGCGTAAATTTTTTCTTGAACAAGCAGGAATTAATACTGCACCTTTTATTATTATTATTATTATTATTATTACTATATTATTCGTCATGAAGATTATGCAGACACCTCTGACCTTGAAAATAGCAGTTCTGAGAATTGAGTTACAGTAGATGATTTATTTAATGCATTGGAGGTAAGATTGATTTCGAATGTTTATTAAAATACAGTACCACACACTTTAATTACAGTACTGTAATAAAATTACTGGATACAGTATTCAGTTCAGTAGTAACAAAAAAAAAAGTTCCATTATTTCAGATTGCTTTGCGCTTTGTTGACCAAAGCAATGAATCTACACCTGGTGATGTATTGTTGATTAGACAGTGTCGCGACATAGCTGCACGACAGTGCTGCACCAAGAAAATTCAGAAGAAAATCACTGATTTCATACAATGAGTGACATTATGTAAACATTTTAATGTTAATACACAGTACGCACCTTTGCTTAACAGAGTTTATGCATTTCTATTTTGACATTTCACTTCCGAAAATATTTACCATGTGTGATCCGAAAAAAATGTGTCAACCGAAGTGGCTCCGCCCCCTTTATTACGGATAAACAGGGTTCTACTGTAATGGAAAAGAACAGTGAAAGAAGAAGGAAAACATTTGGACAATACCATTTTTGTTAAAATGTCAGTGGAACTTATGACAAGTACAGTAAATTGATTCAATTTAGTCTGATAAATTTGCCTTCAAGTTCTAGTACAGAATATTTCATATTTGTCTTTGGAATTGCAGAAATTCTGGCTTGTTCATACGTTGAATTACCTTTGAACATCAACATATTACTGGATTCTTTCTGTTGATGTTGATTGAATTTTCCCCATGCCTTTAGTGTGAATTAATGTACATTTATGGGTTGGGAATGTTTTCTTTGTCATCTTGCTCAGTATTCAGACTTTTTATGTACCTAATTAATTATCTTATCCCTCATAGTAGCATACTAGTATTGCCTGGTGGCTTTCTTGTGAAGGTGACCTAATGATTACTGCTTTCATTACAATGCCTTCCTGAAGGTCTTAAATATTATTTCACTATGGTTACCACCAGATATGTCAATAGTTGAAGCTTTCATGGTTTATGAAGCTACTATTACATTCTTTGCCTGGGCTAGACTGTGTTTTTGTTCTATGTACATTATATACCGGTAGTTGAGCTTAGCTGACTAGGTGGTTGCCTTGTATTGAGTACGGGTTCATCAGTCACCTTTATAAATAATAATGTAATGTATTTGACAATGATGGTAAGTTTTAAGAAAAGTTGTCTATAATGTGAAATTCCATGTTAATAAATCCCTTTAGGCATGTTTATGTGGTATGTAGTATTCATGCTCTTAAGTTATATTATTCTTACAGGTTAGCTGATCTTATGGATGAACATCGTGAGGAGCTGGCGACTATTGAATCAATTGATTCAGGTGCAGTTTATACCTTAGCTCTAAAAACTCATGTGGGTATGTCTATCGATACCTGGAGATACTTTGCTGGTTGGTGTGATAAAATCCATGGGAGTACAATTCCCATAAATCATGCAAGACCAAACAGAAATCTTACACTAACACGGAAGGAACCCATTGGGTGAGTTTTGACTCCATTATATGTAGTTTTAGTCAGTTATTAGATTATTATTAGATTTTTTAAAATATCATGTTAGACATTATGCTCATTGTTTTATTACCATCTAACAAGATTTTTGTTAGATATTATGCTGCTAAAAGTGTTCAGAAGTTTGACATTGGCTAAGTAGAAAATAATATTTTACTACGGGAACTTCAGTCATTCCTGAAAGTATTGGTCTCCTAGATTTTGTTATCATTTTTATCTTTCTTACATTTCTGCCAGTGGCAGGGAAACAAATAAAAACAATAACAACAACTGATAAATGACAAAACACTGAGAATGGGAAACGAACAAATGCAGAATGAGGCAGTGAGCACACAGGTGGCTGCATTGCAACTGATAGAGCCAAGGGCTGTTTGTTGAAAGTAAAAATAAGTCACCTGTATAGTACTTGTAGTGGAGTCGCTATGTCAATAATTACATCACTGGCTCAGTTGGCAAAAACCGCTTTGCCCCATGCATCAATGGGCACATGCATTCTTATTATCTCCCAACAATATGAAATCTGATATTTTTGTTATTGTGGAGCAGCAAGATGCATTTTTCTAAATACCTTATAATGGTCGAAGGCCATATGCCATACGGGCTGTGTCATTTATTGCGGAGAACGAGGACCGCACGGCGCATGTTCTCTGGTTTTCATCGTTGTTACTACGAAACAAACATACTATGTGCATTGATCAGCACTGCAGTAGTTCTCAAAAAAAAGTAGATGGCAGCAAACTACAGCTCTACACGTCATAGTCTATCTCTATCTTTCAAATTATTTCAGAGCTGTGTCGACTCGACAATAATGTGCACGTAATGGTGGCCGTGCTAGAACTTAGACTGAACAACAGTGATTTATACCAACTGAATAGACCTAAGAGATCACATATAATATCTACGTACTAATTATTACATAGATGTAACTCTTATACAGACATTTCTGAATGGCCTATAAACTAAATAAACTCAATATCAACCATATTTGTTTAGTTAAGGTTATATGTTGAACTTCTTAAAAAATAAAAAAACCTACTAAACTCAGTCCACTATTTCCATGGTAAGGGATCTATCAATTGTATTATGGTTTACAGACGTTAAGTAGAAATTACGAGCTCAGACCAAGACCTCACTGTGTTAAACTAGTTCATTTCCTTAGTGTGAGCTTGTAGTTTTGCACGACTGTTGATATCATGACCATTGTAAAATATTCATTAATTTTGTGAAGGCAAGCTTTTAGTTTTAAGTGCTGTGCTGAGTGGCTCAGACTGTTAGAGCTCTAACTCCCTGAGCCAGAGTTGACATGTCCAATCCTGACTCAATATGGTGGTATTTGAAAGTGCTCAAATATGTCCCCACCTGGAGAATACAAGGGTACAAATTTACTTTACTGTACTTTTATTATTTCTCAGCTAAATAATGACCGGGCAAGTTGGCCGTGCGGTCAGGGGCACGCGGCTGTGAACTTGCATCCGGGAGAGAGTGGGTTCGAATCCCACTGTCGGCAGCCCTGAAGATGATTTTCCGTGGTTTCCCATTTTCACACCAGGTACCTTAACTAAGGCCATGGCTGCTTCCTTCCAACTCCTAGGCCTTTCCCATCCCATCGTCACCATAAGACCTATCTGTGTCGGTGTGACATAAAGCAACTAGCAAAAAAAAACTAAATAATTTTCATTTTAGAGTCTAGTGTACTTAAATTTATCCATTTCTTAAGGGTTACTTTATTTACTTTACTTTCATCCCCCTCCCTCAAAAAAGTGCTCTGCTTTGATAGTTGAAACATACATGTCAAGTGCGATGAGGGAAAAAAATATATATATATATCTACCGGGCGAGTTGGCCGTGCGGTTGCATCCGGGAGATAGTGGGGTTCGAACCCCACTGTTGGCAGCCCTGAAGATGGTTTTCCTTCCCACTCCTATCCCTTTCCGATCCCATCATTGCCATAAGACCTATCCATGTCGGTCCAGCGTAAAACCTCTTGTAAAAAAATATATAGGTTTCTTTTACATTCTCTTCTTTGATTCTCCAATCATGTGGGAAGTAGCAGAATTTCTATAGGTGTGTTATTGATACAATGACCAGTCTAATGAAGTTCACTATAGATGTAACAAATTGTATGAATATGGCTATAAATATTACTTAAAACATTTTGTTGTACAAATTTAAACTTGTCACAAATATAGTTGTAGGTTGTAGCATCCCAAAACATATGTGAAATATTTGATATGAAGTATTAAATGATCACCAAGTTCAGCTGTGATTTAGATGTTTCATTCTGGAGATGAAATATTAGAAGATGATCTGAGAAACTTTATTTTCTAAATGACACATTACAAGCCATGACCACAACTATTTCATGCAAAATCTGTGCAGAGGTTAAAAAGATTGTTACGTATGTCCGTAGTTACATAAGCACATTTGGATAGGTCTGCAAAGCCATCTGCATACAGAGCATGCTGGCCCATGGAGTAGTCAAAACTACAATTACTTAACCTTGGACCTTGCTAGAATAAATTAGTTAACTCTGTGCCTGCCAGCCTTTGGTCCTTGGAAATAACCTATCACTCATTTCTGTTGTAAGCTGGGTGAACCCTAGAACAATATATCTCTCCAGAGATGCTAGTCTGTATTACTTGATTACCTGATGGGAAATCAAACCTATGTTCTTTCGGGTGAACTGAATTCATTTTTACCAACCTGGCTAGGCAGCCCCTCCACTTTAATGAGTAAGGTTATTTTACAATCAAGCTCTTATCATTTCTTTTGCCCTTGGAATAACAATGATTCTTTGTGGCACCCGATACATTTAAAAGAAAAATTAAAGTAATGATTATTATTTGAAATGACGCAGGATGCATTCCAGAGTAAGAGCAAACTACTGCCTTAAAGAATTTTTATTGTGGATGACTGTCATGCTTTGATATTCTTATTCCAGTGTTTGTGGATTGATAACACCATGGAACTACCCTCTTATGATGCTGTCATGGAAGATGGCTGCTTGTTTAGCAGCAGGTAACACTGTGGTAATGAAACCAGCCCAAGTCTCTCCCCTCACAGCTCTCAAGTTTGCAGAGCTGTCTTTAAAGGCTGGCATCCCTCCTGGGGTCATCAACATCGTACCTGGGACAGGTAATTTGCAGCTGTGCCATGTACCTACAGCATGATATTTAGTGTATGGGTGTGTTTGGAATGTGGAGCATTTGTCAAGTAATTTTGTATATTTCTTTTTTCTTCTGCTTTTCAGTCCAAGAGTCAGTGTATAATCCTTCCCACCTTCCAGTCATACCAGAGTGTTTTATTTATTTCGGTCTTTGAACAGATAGCCTATCTAGTTTTTTATTTATTGCATAGGCATGCATTCAGGGCACTATTTCATCATTAAATTAATGTAAAATACCATACTTAATTGCATGTAACTCACACTTTTTTCACAAAAAATAAGTGTGAAAATTTTCGGTGTGTGATATATGCGGGGATTTGCGTGCAAAAGATCGTATTCCTGAAAAAACATAAAATTTGCATTAGGCTATTGAAATAAGACAACTAGCATACTTACCCTGTTCATTGTCACTGCCTTCAGTCTCCGAGCTATTCTCGCGTGCATCATTCTGGTCACCATCCCATACTGCATCACCCTAACTTCCGTCCCAACGCATTTGCGATGCCTGTCTTCAAGGAACTCTTCACAATAACGTCTGTCGACACCATAACCCATGCCTGCATAACCCAGGCACACACGAATTCAGCTGGTGGCCTGACCGTGATCACTTGACTTCCTGGACAGGGAAACACTCCCAGTTCACATGATCAGCTCTGTCGGACGGGTAGCGATAAGCATATTGACAAAGACGGAAGAGTGAGAGGGATGGCTGAGTGTGACTGACCGGCTAGGAATGCGGCCTTGGGGCGGAGGTTTGAGAATTAGGTATTTTTGTTACAAGAGTTAGCCTCAACTGTTCTGCAGGTAGAAAGAAATGCAGCTTCTTTTTGTACTGTCACGAACAAAGTACCGTAACTGCAATTGGTTCAGTTCCGATATTTAACCCTTACCCTTCAAATTAAAGTTCTCTGTGTTGTCTCTACTACTCGTATTTTAAATGTGAATTTCTATCTTATATGACCTGTATTCATCTTTCATAATTTTGGAGATAGCACTTGCTCTTAAATGATGTATTTAGGCTATAAACATTTACAGCAAGCTATACTGCAGGAAATAAAAGCAATATGTGCAATTTAAGACACATTATTTTACATTTTTTATTATTATTACTATCGTTATCGCATACCGATTGCTTTAGTTAGTAATTTCACTGAACAAATTATCGGTAAAAAACAATTGAAAAACTCTAATTCAATCTCTGGTTTCACATCTCGCAGTGGTTTGTAGTCTGAAACTGTTGAAAACGGCGATTTCTTTTAATCGGGGTCTGTAGATTTATTATTGCGCCATCCGTCAGCATCAGCTACATGTTGGGTTACAATACACAAGCCGATCATTATCAGTTCACTTGTAGGCACCGTTAAATGCTATTAGATATATTCTTTAGGGTGCAAGAAAGGAGTAGAGGTGCAAAATTACTGGGATTTTGTAGAATTACCTGACATACAATATTGAACAGTACACTGTTTATCCCTTTCATACCTGAAATAAAACTGGCAGTGTGAATTTTCATTTGTACATCAAAAACTGACTGAAATGCTCTTAAATACCTATATTTTTATTTTATTCTACAAAATAAAAATTAACATCTGAAGAAAAGCACCCACACAATTGTGCATGTCTGGACTTAATTCACTACATACAAAAAAGAAAAATTACCTCAGTGCATCTGAATACACATATGTACATGATCAAATGTTCTATTTTACAGTGTGGAATAATTTAAAACAATTAAAATCTTTGTTCAGACACAAGTATACATTACATTTTCTACACTGAGGACAAGTTTTGCTTTTATGGTCCTTTTGGCAGCGTCACCTTCTCGTCAGACCTGAAAGAAAACTGTAGGTGTGAATTTTTGTTTGTACGTCAAAAACTTACTAAAATACTCTTAAATGCATGTGTTTACTGTTTATTTTACAAAATAGGAACTATTGTCTGAAAAACAGCACCCACACAATTGTGCATGTCAGGACTTAATTCACTACTTATAAAAAAAGAACATTCAGCTCAGTACATGTGAATATACACATGTACATAATCAAATGTTTATTTTACAGTGTGGAACGATTTTAAACAATTGCTTTTTTTTGCTATTTGTTTTACTTCATACCGACACAAATAGATCTTATGGTGACGACAGGATAGGAAAGGGCTAGGAATGGGAAGGATGCGGCCGTGGTCTTAATTAATTTTCACACATTGCCTGGTGTGAAGATGGGAAACCATGGAAAACCATCTCCAGGGCTGCCAACAGTGGGGTTCAAACCCACTATCTCCCGAATACTGGATACTGGCTGCAGCTATCGAGCTCGTTGATTTTAAACAATTAAAATCTTATACATTACATTTCTCACGTAGAGTACGAGTTCTGATTTCACAGTCCTTCTGGTGTCAGCACCGAGCACTCCCGCATGCATTACCTGTAGGTAAACCTAATCCACACAATTGTGCATATCAACATTCAGAACCTCATGGTATTATGTTCGATGTTGTAAATTCACAATTTATGTTCGCTAAACAATTTACACACTTCATTGATTACATTCTGATATAAAGTAAAGCTTCTAGATTAATATGAATGCAATAAATAAATACTTAACTTTAGGCATTACTGCTTCCCACCATCTTGCTGATGAACTGTATTTTTAAACTCTTCTTCCTGCCCCCTGGTGGTCAAGCGCTAAATAAAAACAACTGAAGTACATGCTACATGTCCCACACAAGCACTGCAGTGCGGTCTAGCACCAAGAAAACGTAAAATAAGCTCAGACATAAATAAAATACGAACCCGCACAATTGCATCTACATGGTCTGAAAGGGATATGACTAAGAGAGCAACGGCGACCACGTTTGTTTACTATCGTTCGAGCCTTCATGTGCTTGAGTGGACTGGACACAGCTGAATTATGGATTTTTTACTGACTGTCAAATAGTATCTGGATTTTACAAAGTTCCACGCTGAACCAAAAGATGGCAGTACAGTAAAATATTGTGTATTTTGTCAGCTAAGAGTCTGCAGATGAGCGGTGGGCGATACAATGTCATGTCGGGCCTCGCCCGACACGCGACCGGAAAGGGAATATCTTAATGTCGGGCCTCACTCGACAGACGAGGGGTCAGGGTTAATGTAGGCACGTCCATAGAATACCCAAACTTTATTTTATGTTTGTACCATATGTCTTTATGACAATGTCAGAAATGAATACGAGTTATGTGCGGGGTTTTTTTCCTGCAATTTCAAATGTTAAAATTGGGGTATGAGATATATGCGGTGGTGAGTTATATGCAAGCGAATACGGTATGTGTAACACATTCAAGAGAACAGGTTGGGTTTTTTTTTGCGTTGGTATGATTATTGTGCTATTTTTTTCCTTCTTTGCATTCCAAGAGTCAATGCATGATCCTTTCCACTTTCCATGCAGTCATAACTGGGTGTTTTATTTATTTCATACCGAGCTCGATAGCTGCAGTCGCTTAAGTGCGGCCAGTATCCAGTATTAGGGGGATAGTGGGTTCGAGCCCCACTGTCGGCAGCTCTGAAGATGGTTTTCTATGGTTTCCCATTTTCACATGAGGCAAATGCTGGGGCTGTACCTTAAGTAACCTATTCAGTGCCGAACCCATATATATGTACCGGTACGTTTCTGAGCGCAGTGCCTTGTCCATCAAACCCTTACATATACTTTTTGTTGTAGTGCCTACTTCACCGGGCTCGTATATGTACCAGGTATAGTGCCACACTTTGAAATGCCATGGAATTGTTCAAAGAAGTTCTGTTTGGTAGATATACCAGTCCATTTTGCGTCTTTTGAAAGGGGTCTGAAGTTATTTTGGCTTCTTTGGTGAAAAACGTCTTTCCCGCTATTGTGTAGCCATCATGGCATCATGAAGTATACATTCATCTCTTGTTGACAATGAAATTGAATGTTTCCTCGTAAATAGTGATTCTGGAGAGGAATGTATTGATGACGATGATGAATATGTAGAGGACGATATGAACTCCAAAAAAAGTGTCAGACAAAGTGTTAGTGATGAATCGGATGAGGAATTGTCACCACCTCCTCAGATATGCTTTTTCCCCCAAATGTTCATGATTTTGATGATGCCAGTTCTGGAATCACCAGTTTTATATTATATTTCTGTAATAATATCACCAAGTGGAATAGCTGTGCGTGTTAACATGTGGCTGTGCAGCCAAACTCTGCATTTGGGAGGCGAGTGGGTTCGAACCCCACCGTTGGCTGTCTTGAGAGTGGTTTCCTGTAGTTTTCTCTTTTTATCTGCAACCAGATGAGAGTACAGTTCCTATTCATAGGCCACAGCTGATTCCTTCCTATTCCTTACAGAGTTTCATTTACCATAATTCATTCCATTTCATTTCATTATTTTGTCATCTGAAATTGGCATCAGGAGGGGCATCCAGCCGTGACATACCATCTCACCTCATCCTCGACCCCATGTCAAGAAATGGGTCCGAGGGGCAGTCATACAGTACATTCCAGTAATAGTATCAGTAAACATTTACCTGTTAAAGTGCTTCTTTCCTTAAAATAACCTGGCCCAGAGGCTTTATCTGGCCATTGAAAAATGGCGATGAAAAGATCAAGACCATGGCCACCTCCTTACCACTCCTAGCCCTTTCCTGTCCCATCATCGCCATAAGACCCGTCTGTGTCAATGCGACATAAAGAAACTTGTAAAAAAATATATATATGATTTCATCCTTTGAATAGATGGTTTTTCATTTATGGCATAGCCATCCATTCAGGACCACTTCACTATTAATTCATGTAAATTTTGTGTATACTGATTGTAAAGATAGATTTCTTGTGCAACAGGGAAACTATTGATTTTTCCTGTATTTACGAGAATCTCTTAATTATTTGGCCTCCATACCCAAATCAAGTTTCAGACAAGATGTGCCTTTTATTTATTTATGTTGCAAAACCGTTAATATACACACCATTAAAATCATTATGAAATAAATAAAATGGTGTATGGCTTTTATTGCCGGGATGTATCCGAGGACTTCAGCTCGTCTTGTGCAGCTCTTTTGATTTGACTCCCGTAGGTGACTTGCGTGTCGTGATGAGGACGAAATGATGATGAAGACAACACATACACCCAGTCCCCGTGCCAGCGGAATTAACCAATTATGGTTAAAATTCTCAACCCTGCCGGGAATCGAACCTAGGACCCCTGTGACCAAAGGCCAGCACGCTGACCATTAAGCCATGGAGCCGGACGAAATAATTATAATACCCTGATACAATAAATACTTAATTATATCTGTGACTGAATAAACATGTTCTTTTCTTTACGTATTGCTGTAAGTTCTTTCTACAGATAGAAACATCTTCTTGAGAAATGGAGTTGTTGAATAGCCATATTGGATTTACTCTATTTAAAAAAAAATTATTTGAAATTTTTTTTTTTTTTTTTGCAGATTGCCATAATGATGAATATCTAAAGACACGCAGTTAGTTACTGTGTAAAATTACTTATTCCCTCAAAACTGCAGGATCAGGTTGATAAGCTTAAATTCAACTATCCTTTTTCTCTAGCTGCTTTTAATTGCATGGTTTGTTCTAACCAGGACATCATGTTTACACTACTGTGTCTCATTTTTAGGGAAGAGATAATTCTTCATTTTCTGCGGGCTGTCTGTCTCTAATTATATGCCTACTTCTCTGTGTATGGTCTTCAGGTGACAATGGAATCACCTGTAATAATAAATAAAATGGAATAAACAAAGACAATGTATTCTTTGATCAGTGATTACTGTAAAGTAAGTAAAGGCTTCCATTATTGACAACTTGGGCTCTAAGTGAAATTGAATGATTAGCTCTTTACTTAATTGCCTTTGGTTCCGTAAATTAAATCAACGCCCATATTTCCTTTACGGGTTGAGTACCGTTTGTCTTTCCAGGAATAGAAGTCTTATTTCTAGAATAGCTATCAACCTCCATCTTGGCTTGCATATGTTCAGAAATAAAATAATGCCACCGCTATGAAGCTAACAAGGAGAGTCCAGACGCTGCGTCCAACCAATTTCAGTGAGCTTCAGTCTACCTCTTAGGGGGCACTAAGCAGTAACTCGTGTAAAAGGGTTTAGGTCAATATGCTTTCGTTTAAAAAAAAAAAAAGAGGTCAAATGTCATGACACAGGATCAGCTTTAGGCCAAGTGGAGGTGGTAGAACACTAAAAGGTGAACAAATTTTACTTAAACATGTCAGTTCCACAACCTAATAGTTTCCAAAAAATTGATGAATCCCTGATTCCAATGCAACGCTTACATATTTGGAGATTTACCACCTCCGTCAACCAGAGTTGTGGTTGATTGGTCACCGTACGTGTCTACAAACTTCTCATACAATTTTTTTAAAATATTTTTTTTAATCACGAAAGTTACTTTACATAGCACCGACACAGATATTGTAGGTCTTATGTTCTTGTGAGAATGTTTAGGCCTATATTAATTTCAGGTGCTGGGATGGTACCTAACTTAAGGTCATGGTTGATACCTTCCCTCTTCCTTGTCTGTCCCTTCCGATCTCCCCATCCTCCCACAAGAACCCTGTTCAGCATAGCAGGTGAGACAGCCTGGGTGAGGTACTGGTCCACCTCCCCAGCTATATCCCCCTGACCCAATGTCTCATGCTCCAGGACACTGCCCTTGAGGCAGTAAAGGTGAGGTGGGATCCCTCACTGAGTCTGAGGGGAAAAAGCAACCCTTTAGGGTAAACTGTATAAGAAAGAAGGCGAAAGAGTAATTTTAGGTAGAGAAATCTGTATTGCAATTCGCATAATATGTTTGTTCCATTTTTATCTTCATGTTCCCTCAAATAATAATTCATTTTGTACAAAAAAAAAAATAGCTCCAACAAGATGCTAACTCACATCGTCGAGGTTCGCAGACAAGTAAGATGACTATTCAGCCACCGCTCCTGTTGACTGCAATGTAACTCTCCAAGTATATAAGCGTTCCATTAGAATCAGGGATTCATCAATTTTTCAGAAATTATTAGGTCGCATACCTGACATGTTTAAATAAAATTTGTTCACCTTTTAGTGTTCTATCACCTCCACTTGGTCCAAAGCAGATCCTGCATCATGACATTTGACCTCAATTCTTTTCAAAAATGAAAGCATATTGACCTAAACTCTTCTACACGAGTTACTGATGAGTGTCCCCCAACAGGTACATTGAAGCTCATTGAAATTGGTTGGACGCAGGGTCTGGCCTTTTCTTGTAAGCCTCTGAATGAGCTGGAAGTGTGCACTTTGCAATTGAACATGGCCAGTTCCTCTGTTGAATGAACATGCTTCTGCTGATCTGCTAGCTCGTTATTGGGTGATTTATTTACCCTGTGTTTTCACAGGCCATATCTCAAAAACTTCAGTCTGGACGGTTCAGTCCGTTGTGGCTCTAGAGTAGACCTTACAGCCAGCAACTCTGTGCCGAGTATCAGGCAGCGAGAAATAACTCGATCTCCCCACCAATTGCTTAGGGCGGATGAGTTTTCTTAGGTGGGGTGATGGTCCCTTCAGTGTTGGAAATAACACTGAAACCCATCAAGCAGTGTCTGTCCCCAGGTTGGTGTGGCTGCAGAAGACGCCTGTACTCAATGTTAGGAGCGGCCTCATCACCTGCTGGCAGCTGCTCTAAAATGTCTGGGAGTGGCGAACCCATCGTAATAGCAGCTTAAAAATGAGTTCAAATATGGTGCAGCCTCGGAAAATGCTAGGGCAACCCCTGCAGGTGACGCGCAGTTCTCCAGGTACTTGGGGAGCTGTGGCAAGTATGCAACAAGTATCACAATAAATCCGAATCGGGGCAGTCAACATCCAACCCTGACAGACAAGGCCAAATGGCTGATAAGAGCTCATGAAAGAGAAGGACGTAGCCATCCCTGGTCTTAATAAAACAAAATGGAGAGGAAGAGGGGAAAGGAAACAGAAGGAAGGGTGTAGACTGTCTTACAATGGAGAATGGGGAATGATCATAGCAAAGACAGTTTGAGACCTTATTCCTTGCTCTAGATCGGCAGAACATTACCCTATTACAATGATATTTTTATCATTCCTTTCTTTTGTCTGTATCATCACACTAATAAAATTTCCTTTTGAATCTAATGGTTCTCTCCTGCTGTGGAAATGTTTATGTTTACTGCTTGTGAGAAAGGAAGTAAATCTGTTCACAGGGTCTTGTGGTCGACATGATGTTTGGCTCTTTCTTACCAAATTTCATGTCATAAAAGTAAAGAGGAAATAGCCCATGTGCCATCTTTCTTACAGCAGAAAGCTATTTTCAAGCCTGTACTATGGTCTTCCACTAAATCATCTCCTCCACAGCATCTGCCACATTAATGTTGCATCACTTTGGTGACTTGGGAGATATTTGATCATCACCAAAGCCGGGCTATGTGGCTCTGACGGTTGAGCTGACCCCAACTTGGCAGGTTTGATCCTGACTCAGTCCAGTGATATTTGAAGGTGCTCAAATACGTCAGCCTCATGTTGGTAGATTTACTGGCACGTAAAAGAACTCCTGTGGGACTAAATTCCAGCACTTCGGTGTCTCTGAAAACCATAAAAGTAGTTAGCGGGATGTAAAGCAAATAGCATTAGCATTATTATTATTATTATTATTATTATTATTATTATTATTATTATTATTATTATTATTATTATTTCTGCCTCTGTACCGTAACAGTTAGTGTGATTAGCTGCCGTCCTCGGGGTCCTGGGTTCGATTCCCGGTACTGCCAGAAATTTAAGAATGGCAGGAGGGCTGGTATGTGATTGAAATGGTACATGCAGCTCACCTCCAATGGGGGTGTGCCTGAAAAGAGCTGCACCACCTCGGGATGAGGACATGAGTTTACTTTATTATTATTATTATTATTATTATTATTATTATTATTATTATTATTATTATTATTATTATTATTCTTGTTGTTACGGAGTTATCCGTGGAAGGCAGAGGTGAAAGAAGGTGCGGGCTGGAATGTGTCTACGTACAAAGCTGAAAGATGAATTAAAATTTCAATAAAGGTTATATTTTCAAAGCAGCCAAACTTAACAAATTTGATATAGACTTTGAACATACAACAAATAACAACAAGTTAACAAATCAGGTACAAGACAAGGAAATCCAAGATATAGAGATATTTTAACGATCTGGGCTTCGAGCCCCACCTTTTACAATTCCTGAGCTCTCAGCTCACAACCACATATTACCAAAGGGCAGAAATCCCCTTATTGTACTGTACCCTGATGAGATAGGCCCTAGTTTCATGATTTGATTTTGATATGAGAAATACAGATATATAGGAATATTAAATGAATACAGTGGCAGTTTTGGGTGGACGGGAAAAATTTCGACATAAGCCAGCCGTGATCGCGACTGTCCGGCGCCACAATAAGCTTGTCATTAGGGGGAAAAGGTTTCCTGGTCAGAAGATAAGAGGATTAAATCTAGAGCTCACAACAACAGAATAATGACTACCAGGAAGTAGAAGAGTATATATTTCGGACCAAGGCCGAGCAGATGCATCACCAATACCGAGAATGTGACGTGGCAGTTTTTCCACGCCCGAGGCGTTTGGTGTGGTTACGTTTCAAGGGAGAGATTTCAAACTAACCGAAACGGTGTTGACCAATGAGAAAATATATCACAGGCCCGCAGATAAACCAACATAAGAAAAACTCAGAGTGAACTCCAGTTAGCTTCTCCGATAACAATAATTAAATTATTCCAACTACACAATTGAATAGAGGGGATTTTTGTGATATCGTTCCCATGTTGAATAATGGTAATCATAATAAATTAAAGTAATGAATTCGTGGAAATGACCCACACTATATCGCCATTGGTCGAGATGAGCACGCCATCAGGGACGCCGAGTTAGCGCGCGAAAGGTGGAGGACAGAAATTAAGTGATATTTCCATGATCACCGAACGATAGGAGTTCAGAATACGACACATGAATGTGTATCGCCAGTGTATTAAGTGGGATAAAGCAGGAGATCCAAATCCACCTGCATATGCCGATTTAGGAAACCAACCCCCCTCTCCAGGAAATGACCGCGGATGACCCCGGCGGGAAATCATATCGTCCATAAAAGTCCAGAAGCGAACCTCACATCACTCAGTTCTTACCAGCCACCAGTCGTTATCGGTCACGAGTCGTGTCAGTCGTAATGAAGTAGTTGAGACTCTGACACGTTGACTCTGTAAGTCAGTACCTCGGGACGTATTCGGAGTCAGTTAGAGCTGAAAGTACGTGAATTATTAGGAGAATGAATACGAACAGTGAAATTATCCATAGTACCGAGTGTGTATAATCAGTACAATTGTATGTTGAATTTAATGAATGTCATGTGTTTAAATAATAAATAACTAACGGAACGCCGATAGTACCTTTGGAAGGCAGTGTGCGGAGCCTGAAGTAAACACCTCAAGATAGACGGTGAATAACTATCCGAGCAGGGAATTATAGGAGCTAGGCGATGATCAAGACGGCTTGAAAATAAACCAGGAAGTGCCGGTTGAAGACGCGATACGCGCCGGTTCAAATGAACGACATTTCGTCGTAATGTGTCACGACGTGTGTTTCGGGCGTATATGAAGAGTATATTGTGCGAGTGTCAGGGGTCTAGGAGCACCTATAAGTGTTTTTTTTTGTTATTAATATTTTTGTGTAAAATAGTGTAATAAGGTATTAATCATGGGTAGTCACCCAGAAGTGTTTTATTATGTTAAATTTGTATTGTGCGACATGATGGACGGGTAAATCACCATGGGGCCGTAAGGCCTATATCTCCTCCGCTACGAGACAATGGAATTCTACACAGGAATGAGTACACAATTTTGATATTTAGGGGATGTTATCGCGACTAAACGGGGTTCAGTGTAAATTAATTATGGTTACTTAACATGGTCCGCTTCCCGAGTCCATGATTTTATTTTTTTGTTAGACGGACGAACTAATTTATATTAACGTAATAATGGGTTAGGTTAATTAATTTGAGTATTTGTTTGTTGTATATAATGTAAATATGGGATATATTTCTTTCAATTAATGCATGCTGTTTGTAATACTTTGAATTAAGTTCAGTTCAAGTGTTAAAGTCTTTTTTTGTGCTGACCCATTTATTTGAATTTCATTCACTGCGGTGATCATTTGTATTTTAATTAGGAATAATTTCTATTAGACAGCCAGATTATGAAAGAGCCAGAGTATGGAAGATTTGTGTTGCGTACGGAAGGTCATTAAAATACTAATAATAATCATGTTTGTGAGTCGACAAAGGAAAGTAAAATAATAAATATAATAATATTTGGGCGTGTGCAAGTTAAAGTATAATAATAATAATGACGGTGCTTCGCGAGTTAGCCAGTGCAAATAAAATAATCAAAGTGGAGATGACATGTAGCGTTAAAGGCTTTCATTCGCGTAGTCAGTTTGATTTTACGTAAATTTTTGATTTTACGTTTTTGGACTTTAATTTAACCATTAAAATTTTGTTTAAAAGCAATAAAGGCACGTGAATTAGAATGGTCACGATATGTTAAAAGCCCAGAATGATTTGAGCCCATATTTAGAGTTGGAAGTCATGAGGGACGAATATCCGGCGTGAAATAAATTGAGCCGTATTGTTTGTAATGATGAAATAGATGAATCTCAAGGCCTAAGATGATATAAATGCATATGCCGGTGTTATTAGTGGTAGAATCCACGCACCGAGGATTATTTTATGAATTAAATGTTTGAAGAGTTCCGATGAAAGGAAATGGACTTCAAATTTGAAGGAATAGTTTAGCAATCGCCGGCATTGGAGGTATTTGCCCAGCCGCGATGTGCCATAGGTTGTGAGATGTGTCTTGAGAGGACAGGTGTCCCCATATAAAATTAACGGCAGTACGAAGTTGAAGGTACGGTCCCGAATACCGTGTTGTCCCGACCGATATAAAGCAGATCTTAGTGGTTCATAACGGGATTTAACATATGTGACTAAATTCTAAAGAGTGGATATTAAAATATCATCTTTCCATTTTTAATAATAATAATAACAATAATCATACTCCAAGTGAATCTTGTCTTAAATCGAGTGCTTAGTGCCAAGATAAATCGAAATTGTAAAAAGGGGTTATGCGTTAAACATATTAAGAGTGAACTACCGTGTAACAGGCGAATTTAAGTTTTTTAAAAAATAATAATAATAATAATAATAAAAACTAAGCTACTTTTTTTTTTTGAAGAATAAATTTTTTTTATATATTTTGGACATAATAATGATGTTGGGAGATGAAATGAAAGATTTGAGATTTTAACTAATAATAATAATAAATAAAATATTTGAAGAAGGAGAAGAAGAATAACCAATGAAGGTACTTTTTTAATTTTATTTTTTTTGATGAAATTAATAAGAGCGAGAAGTTGAAGTATTATAGCGAGGATGATTACGGGTTACGATAATCACGATTTCCACTATTAATAATAATAATAATAATAATAATAATAATAAAAATATTTATGAGGAAGCTGATCATTATATTGTGCGGATAAATTAGGAGTAAGAACGACCCTCGTTTGAAACGCCGGCAAGGGTTGGCATATAATCATCCCGGATGACAAATGATAATAATCAAATACCGGATTATAATTGAAATTAATGATAATAATAAAATTAATTGATGGTAGTCAAAGTATATGCTAATGATCAGATAAAGAATGGTAATGATATTATCTAATAATAATAGGAGGATATGCTAGGGACAGTCATCCTGTGTCGAACTGCTCTGAACCAGATGTTGGGTTTTCACGGGGAGATAGCGGTAGATACGTAAATAACCCACGTACGGCACATGTTTTCAGGGTCAGAGCATAGTAATGAACCTTTCCGTACGTCTTGTCGTATTGACAAGTGTAAATATTAAAGTAGCTTTTGAGTTAATGAACTCTACCTGGTGTGTTTGTGAATCTGGAAATAATAGGCTAGGGTTTGTCCGTATTATAAATTCCTGTTTTTTCGAGGCGATAACATTTTCTACGGTGGGTGTCCGGCTCACCAGAATGTACATACCGGAAGTGTCTCATGTCCAAACGGAACGAGGAGACGACAGTAAAAGGTTACTGTCGTGCCTTCGTCTCCGAAAGAAGATCTCCAGCGGTGAAACGTCCAATCATACGGATGTGAATTCGATCCCCAGTAACCAATTGGGGCGAATTCACCAGATGGTTTACACTACCAGAGTAGTGAGGTAAAATCCAAGTATTATGTCATTTATTTTTCAGGATGAAAGTGTCCCAATGTAAATTTGTCATCATGTGTAGTATGCAAAATAAGTTAATAAATTGCTCCTCATTGCAATTTCAATAGGAAACAGCTTCCATATCTTTTCATTGTAGTTAGTCCAGTATGCCCATGGAATTTAAGTTGTCACTTCCCAGTCCTATTGTGGAGTCAGAAATTTGTATCCATGAATGAGTCGTTCCCCGTAACCTTAAATTTTCATGCCCCGTACATCCCTGTGTTCATTTGATGCGCCGATATATATTTTTTTGATTTTCTTTATATAAATTTTTTTTATCATTTTCGAACTGATCACCCCTGAGATAAATGCTAGTCTGGGACTCAGGAGGTGGGCGGGTGCATAATGGTGCCCAACGTAAAAGGGCCTATTGCATCATGTTTGAGCAACGGGTGACTTTATATTTAAAAAAAAAAAAAAAAAAAAAAAAAAAAAAAAAAAAAAAAAAACTGAACTTTTTTGTTGTATTAGCGACGATATCATTAGCGAGCAGCTCAGTGCCCGATTTCATTATAAATAGGCCCAGTTGTTTAACTTAAATGTAAACCCAATCAGGATATTTAATTAAATTTTGACCGCATCACGGTTGAATAGTGGTTTTTGATATGTCAAGTAGTATTTCATGTTAAAGTAAGGTTAGTTTCGAACGGGGCTAGACTTGATAATTATATAATAGTATTTAATTGCTATAAAGGCTCATTAAATTAATAATTCCCTATTCTATGAAATTAAAATTTATTGTGATTTAGTGAGACTCCACATAAATGTAACTATCCATGGGCAGGAATTTTATATAGGCAAAATTTATTAGGAATACTGTATTTGGTAAAAATGTGACTGAGAACCAGATTTAAGTATTAATAAAAAGATAATGGAACTGTGTAAGTTAAATTTAAATTATTTCAAGACAGGTGACTTCAAGGTTTTAGTCATGGTATTATCGATTGTTGTTGTTGTTGTTGTTGTCATAGTCTGGAATGACTGATGATATATAATTCAGGCATAATAAGCACGTGATGGCAATTAATATGCAAATTTGAATTACGTTATATAAATTATTCGCTATGTGAAAGCGAAAAATATTGTTTTGGTTTTGAATTTGGAAATTTAAAAATTCTAGAAAATATTAACGAGGATATAACCGTATGATAGGGCCTAGACCCAAAATTGTCGTAATCGTGTGCGATAGGATGAGAGGCTGATCGGCCCTCTTTTCTCATTTGATATAATGTCAGACGAAGGTGGGGAGCGTCCCCAAGGTGAACAGTTAGGACAGGGAGAGGTGAAAGCTCTCACTTTGGAAGACTTAATGCGAGTTATGGTTCTAAATAAACAAGAACTCACGGAACTGACATCAATAGTTCATGCCGATAGTGTTTCTACTAAACAGGAACTGACATCTATAGTTCAGGCCGCGAGTGTTTCACTAGAGCGTAAAATTGAGGCTAATAGAGAGGAACTGACGGAACAAATAAATGCCGCTAATAGTTCATTAGAAATTAAAGTGGACAAGGTGCAGGCAGCTAGCGTTTCTTTGGAGAATAAAGTCGATATGATACAGGCCGCGTGTGAAATTAATAAAATGAAACTCACTGAACAAATAGCTGAGGTTCATGCCGCCAGTATTTCACTGGGACAGGAATTACGGGACCAAATGACCCAAGTCCAGGAGGCGTGTCATTTCGCTAAGGACGAATTGAAAGGGCATATCGACTCTTGTATTATTAGTGTCAATGAAAAGGTTGACCGATTCAGGGATGAGGCGTTACTAGAACGTAATGAAATTAAGGAGAAATTAAAGGCCAGTATTCAGGAGATTTCAGCTCAGAGGTTGGTCGACCGCGAAGATTTAAAGGCGCACAACGAAGAGGTGAGGGGTGAATGTCGCAAGGAAAACGATATCATCCGAAGCCACGTGGAAAGTAAAGGTGCACATACTGCAAATACTTTGGACAGGCACGAAAAGGGAATCGATGAGTTACGAGGTGAAACTGTTCGTACCCTAGTACTAGTAGCCGGTCTCAGAAATGAAATTCAGGATATAAAAACGAATTCGGAAGATCGTAGCCGTAGACTCACACAGTGTGAGGAGGCAAATATAGCATTGTTCAGAAAGACTGATGGGTTAGCGGAACAAAGCCAGACGATCGCTGACACAGAGGTCAGAATAGTGGAACAATTTAAGGTCCACACGGGGCAGAATTCAGTGTCCAAGCAAATGCCCGACAGTAATACCGAAAGGCTGGAAGAAATTAGAAAGGATCTGGAACAGGTCAAGGCCAGGTTAGAACAGCCAGGGTCACTTCAGGACTTCCATCTCCAGTACCGAGAGTTCGAGACCCCAGACAATCAGGGCTTTCATAAAAAGGAAGGCATGTCACAAGCCGATACGACCGGACTTAAGTTTGAAGTAGGAGACGGATCGTCATCATCATCAAATGCCCTTCCGACATCTGTGGTCCACGTCATCAAAATGTCAGACGACAAACCACCTAGATACGACGCTCGAGGACATATAACCCCTAAAGGCTTCATCCGCGAGATCACTAACTATATTAGTGAAAATAAAATTCCGGCGGAGCGGCAATTACGAACTGTAGAGAAGTTTTTGGACGGAGCACCTGCAATGTGGTTCAGGGCCTTCTTATACACATTCGAGGATTTCGTGGGATTCCGACAGGCGTTTTTGCAAAAATTCTGGAGTATCCAAGAACAGCAAGATCTTAGGTTGGAGTTGTATTCTAGACGTTATTCAACATCGTCCCCAACTAAATATTCAGAGTATTTCGTATCCCAATTTCATAAGATGCGGGAATTAGATAATCCGGTCAGTGAGACAGAACTCATTAGCGCTATCGGGAAGCAGTTACCATTTGAGGTCCAACGGATGATGATTGCGTCGAATATTCAGACTGCAGTGCAAGCGGAAGCTCTGTTACGTCAATTAGATCAGACCACGTATCACTCTAACCAGAGGCAACCCAGGCCTAGAGAGCAACAGATAAATAACTTCGAGAGGCAGACGGAAACTAGAACCATCAGTACTAGAAGTCAAGGAACGAGTACCGATCCAGAACCCAAGAGGATGTATGATCCAGGATGGAGACCCCGACAATGGAATCACGGAGGAGGATTTGCGGAAGGCAACTGGCAAACGAAGCATGTTAAATTCCATGACGAAACGGGATACCGTGGATATCGGAATGGAAGGAGCGAAACTCAGCCATACCACCGAAGAAATCAGAATAACCGAAGGCATTACACGGAGGAATACCGTAGAAATGGGGATGATCGACACCCAGAAACCCAGCAGTACCTCGATGAGCTGAAGAAGAGGAAATGGAAGGAGGCAATCCAAAATCATGACAGAAAGGATGACAAGCCATGTAGTGTTTGGGACCGAGACGATGGGAAACCATACATAGAGGCGACGATACAAACTATGGAGGAGCTACATCAGGAGACCAAGCAATATTTAGAAGACAAATGGAAGAAGGAGGCAAATGGTGGTCGCAACGGGGAAAGGAACGCGCCGTTGTCACATTCTCAATATAGTAGCCAGCTAAATCCAAACGCCCCTAGATTCGAGGACGAACGACAACTCGGAGCTAGGAGAAAAACGAGAGAGTTTCAATAAAGCAGAGGACGACCAAGAAGAAGATGAGGACGAAGGAGAGGATGATGAAGAAGAAGATGGAAGAGAAGAAGAAGTCCAGCTGATCCATAGGCAAATAGAAGCAAGACCATGCCCAGAATGCGGAGAGATCGACAGTGATGTCCAAGAATTTGTTAACAGGATCCACCTGATTCAACGAGAGAATGAAGAATTGAGACTCAATAACCAGAATCTGCGGGACGAGATCAGTCACCATCAAAAAGGAACGAAAGCAGTAATCAAATCATGATGAAAGTATGATGCGGATATATAAAAAAATCTCATGATTATCACAAGATTTTTTTTACCGAGCAACGGGAAAATGTACCCTGATGAGATAGGCCCTAGTTTCATGATTTGATTTTGATATGAGAAATACAGATATATAGGAATATTAAATGAATACAGTGGCAGTTTTGGGTGGACGGGAAAAATTTCGACATAAGCCAGCCGTGATCGCGACTGTCCGGCGCCACAATAAGCTTGTCATTAGGGGGAAAAGTTTTCCTGGTCAGAAGATAAGAGGATTAAATCTAGAGCTCACAACAACAGAATAATGACTACCAGGAAGTAGAAGAGTATATATTTCGGACCAAGGCCGAGCAGATGCATCACCAATACCGAGAATGTGACGTGGCAGTTTTTCCACGCCCGAGGCGTTTGGTGTGGTTACGTTTCAAGGGAGAGATTTCAAACTAACCGAAACGGTGTTGACCAATGAGAAAATATATCACAGGCCCGCAGATAAACCAACATAAGAAAAACTCAGAGTGAACTCCAGTTAGCTTCTCCGATAACAATAATTAAATTATTCCAACCACACAATTGAATAGAGGGGATTTTTGTGATATCGTTCCCATGTTGAATAATGGTAATCGTAATAAATTAAAGTAATGAATTCGTGGAAATGACCCACGCTATATCGCCATTGGTCGAGATGAGCACGCCATCAGGGACGCCGAGTTAGCGCGCGAAAGGTGGAGGACAGAAATTAAGTGATATTTCCATGATCACCGAACGATAGGAGTTCAGAATACGACACATGAATGTGTATCGCCAGTGTATTAAGTGGGATAAAGCAGGAGATCCAAATCCACCTGCATATGCCGATTTAGGAAACCAACCCCCCTCTCCAGGAAATGACCGCGGATGACCCCGGCGGGAAATCATATCGTCCATAAAAGTCCAGAAGCGAACCTCACATCACTCAGTTCTTACCAGCCACCAGTCGTTATCGGTCACGAGTCGTGTCAGTCGTAATGAAGTAGTTGAGACTCTGACACTTTGACTCTGTAAGTCAGTACCTCGGGACGTATTCGGAGTCAGTTAGAGCTGAAAGTACGTGAATTATTAGGAGAATGAATACGAACAGTGAAATTATCCATAGTACCGAGTGTGTATAATCAGTACAATTGTATGTTGAATTTAATGAATGTCATGTGTTTAAATAATAAATAACTAACGGAACGCCGATAGTACCTTTGGAAGGCAGTGTGCGGAGCCTGAAGTAAACACCTCAAGATAGACGGTGAATAACTATCCGAGCAGGGAATTATAGGAGCTAGGCGATGATCAAGACGGCTTGAAAATAAACCAGGAAGTGCCGGTTGAAGACGCGATACGCGCCGGTTCAAATGAACGACATTTCGTCGTAATGTGTCACGACGTGTGTTTCGGGCGTATATGAAGAGTATATTGTGCGAGTGTCAGGGGTCTAGGAGCACCTATAAGTGTTTTTTTTGTTATTAATATTTTTGTGTAAAATAGTGTAATAAGGTATTAATCATGGGTAGTCACCCAGAAGTGTTTTATTATGTTAAATTTGTATTGTGCGACATGATGGACGGGTAAATCACCATGGGGCCGTAAGGCCTATATCTCCTCCGCTACGAGACAATGGAATTCTACACAGGAATGAGTACACAATTTTGATATTTAGGGGATGTTATCGCGACTAAACGGGGTTCAGTGTAAATTAATTATGATTACTTAACATGGTCCGCTTCCCGAGTCCATGATTTTATTTTTTTGTTAGACGGACGAACTAATTTATATTAACGTAATAATGGGTTAGGTTAATTAATTTGAGTATTTGTTTGTTGTATATAATGTAAATATGGGATATATTTCTTTCAATTAATGCATGCTGTTTGTAATACTTTGAATTAAGTTCAGTTCAAGTGTTAAAGTCTTTTTTTGTGCTGACCCATTTATTTGAATTTCATTCACTGCGGTGATCATTTGTATTTTAATTAGGAATAATTTCTATTAGACAGCCAGATTATGAAAGAGCCAGAGTATGGAAGATTTGTGTTGCGTACGGAAGGTCATTAAAATACTAATAATAATCATGTTTGTGAGTCGACAAAGGAAAGTAAAATAATAAATATAATAATATTTGGGCGTGTGCAAGTTAAAGTATAATAATAATAATGACGGTGCTTCGCGAGTTAGCCAGTGCAAATAAAATAATCAAAGTGGAGATGACATGTAGCGTTAAAGACTTTCATTCGCGTAGTCAGTTTGATTTTACGTAAATTTTTGATTTTACGTTTTTGGACTTTAATTTAACCATTAAAATTTTGTTTAAAAGCAATAAAGGCACGTGAATTAGAATGGTCACGATATGTTAAAAGCCCAGAATGATTTGAGCCCATATTTAGAGTTGGAAGTCATGAGGGACGAATATCCGGCGTGAAATAAATTGAGCCGTATTGTTTGTAATGATGAAATAGATGAATCTCAAGGCCTAAGATGATATAAATGCATATGCCGGTGTTATTAGTGGTAGAATCCACGCACCGAGGATTATTTTATGAATTAAATGTTTGAAGAGTTCCGATGAAAGGAAATGGACTTCAAATTTGAAGGAATAGTTTAGCAATCGCCGGCATTGGAGGTATTTGCCCAGCCGCGATGTGCCATAGGTTGTGAGATGTGTCTTGAGAGGACAGGTGTCCCCATATAAAATTAACGGCAGTACGAAGTTGAAGGTACGGTCCCGAATACCGTGTTGTCCCGACCGATATAAAGCAGATCTTAGTGGTTCATAACGGGATTTAACATATGTGACTAAATTCTAAAGAGTGGATATTAAAATATCATCTTTCCATTTTTAATAATAATAATAATAACAATAATCATACTCCAAGTGAATCTTGTCTTAAATCGAGTGCTTAGTGCCAAGATAAATCGAAATTGTAAAAAGGGGTTATGCGTTAAACATATTAAGAGTGAACTACCGTGTAACAGGCGAATTTAAGTTTTTTAAAAAATAATAATAATAATAATAAAAACTAAGCTACTTTTTTTTTTGAAGAATAATTTTTTTTTATATATTTTGGACATAATAATGATGTTGGGAGATGAAATGAAAGATTTGAGATTTTAACTAATAATAATAATAAATAAATAAAATATTTGAAGAAGGAGAAGAAGAATAACCAATGAAGGTACTTTTTTAATTTTATTTTTTTTGATGAAATTAATAAGAGCGAGAAGTTGAAGTATTATAGCGAGGATGATTACGGGTTACGATAATCACGATTTCCACTATTAATAATAATAATAATAATAATAATAATAATAAAAATATTTATGAGGAAGCTGATCATTATATTGTGCGGATAAATTAGGAGTAAGAACGACCCTCGTTTGAAACGCCGGCAAGGGTTGGCATATAATCATCCCGGATGACAAATGATAATAATCAAATACCGGATTATAATTGAAATTAATGATAATAATAAAATTAATTGATGGTAGTCAAAGTATATGCTAATGATCAGATAAAGAATGGTAATGATATTATCTAATAATAATAGGAGGATATGCTAGGGACAGTCATCCTGTGTCGAACTGCTCTGAACCAGATGTTGGGTTTTCACGGGGAGATAGCGGTAGATACGTAAATAACCCACGTACGGCACATGTTTTCAGGGTCAGAGCATAGTAATGAACCTTTCCGTACGTCTTGTCGTATTGACAAGTGTAAATATTAAAGTAGCTTTTGAGTTAATGAACTCTACCTGGTGTGTTTGTGAATCTGGAAATAATAGGCTAGGGTTTGTCCGTATTATAAATTCCTGTTTTTTCGAGGCGATAACATTTTCTACGGTGGGTGTCCGGCTCACCAGAATGTACATACCGGAAGTGTCTCATGTCCAAACGGAACGAGGAGACGACAGTAAAAGGTTACTGTCGTGCCTTCGTCTCCGAAAGAAGATCTCCAGCGGTGAAACGTCCAATCATACGGATGTGAATTCGATCCCCAGTAACCAATTGGGGCGAATTCACCAGATGGTTTACACTACCAGAGTAGTGAGGTAAAATCCAAGTATTATGTCATTTATTTTTCAGGATGAAAGTGTCCCAATGTAAATTTGTCATCATGTGTAGTATGCAAAATAAGTTAATAAATTGCTCCTCATTGCAATTTCAATAGGAAACAGCTTCCATATCTTTTCATTGTAGTTAGTCCAGTATGCCCATGGAATTTAAGTTGTCACTTCCCAGTCCTATTGTGGAGTCAGAAATTTGTATCCATGAATGAGTCGTTCCCCATAACCTTAAATTTTCATGCCCCGTTCATCCCTGTGTTCATTTGATGCGCCGATATATATTTTTTTGATTTTCTTTATATAATTTTTTTTTATCATTTTCGAACTGATCACCCCTGAGATAAATGCTAGTCTGGGACTCAGGAGGTGGGCGGGTGCAGTACGGAGCACTTGCTCCCACCTTTTACCCTCAAGCCTCTCAGAGGCACATTTCAAACACAAGAAAGAGCTGAGCCGCTCTCAATTTTTCAAGCCTATTAAAGGCAATACCAGATTATTACACTAAATTGCCATCAAGGCACCGCTTACATCAAATGAAACGGGGGTATTTAGACAGGTAGGTTACATTGAAAAGGTTTCGGACCTTCCCCGAGGGTTAAACTGCTGAGCACCGGGTGAGTTGGCCGTGCGCGTAGAGGCGCGCGGCTGTGAGCTTGCATCCGGGAGATAGTAGGTTCGAATCCCACTATCGGCAGCCCTGAAAATGGTTTTCCGTGGTTTCCCATTTTCACACCAGGCAAATGCTGGGGCTGTACCTTAATTAAGGCCACGGCCGCTTCCTTCCAGCTCCTAGACCTTTCCTATCCCATCGTCGCCATAAGACCTATCTGTGTCGGCGTGACGTAAAGCCCCTAGCAAAAAAAAAAAAAAAAAAAACTGCTGAGCTAGCAAGAAATAAAGATGTTAAATGGCCATTACCTTTGTTGAAGAGCTGCTGCCCGAAGGAAGAGGCGCTACCCGCCCCCTGCTATACTTCCATACACTAAGCTAGATGTTGTTGAAGTGACAGAGAGCCAGGAAAATCAGCATTTTTGTACTCTCGGGGAAGATTCGAGACCTTTCATGAATAATTAAGACACACCCACAGTCATTTATTGGGTAGCTTACAGTTACACATCAAAATTGGAGAAGAAAGACACAATTGGCTGAAAATTAACGACAGAAATTATTGATTGGCTAACTTTAAAACTGGCGGAAAGAAATTGTTTATATTGCCAACCCACAAATGAAAGAACGAAATTTAGTAAAGAACAAACTTATGAATACCGGTACAAAATTTCTTCAAATAAAGTTCTACCACTTCGCACCAGAGTGCATGGTCATAGTTTTGTAGAGACATCTATCAGAGAATGTCCACAAAAGCAGTTTGAAATTAACACAGTGACATCTTTGGAGAAACTGTTGAGATAATTCAGTTTTTAAAGTTCAGAGTTTCTGCTGTAGGGGAGTACTTTAAGGCAGAAAATTCAAAAGTGCAGTGTAGAGGTGTACCAACCGGTACAATTATTAGTAGTAGTAGTGTTGTTGTTGTTGTTGTTGTTGTGGCGGCGGCGGCGGCGGCGGCGGCAAGCTGTGTTACTGTTAAGCTCAGTAATAATGCATGTAATTATAATTATTTGGGCCTAAATATTGTATAGGTGCTTGAGAAAATGAAATGAGGTACCCGGGGAAGACTCGTATTCAGAATAGCTATTCTCAGCACTCAGAATTTAAACTCTGGGTGTCCAGTGTAGCTCCCCAGTCCTGTAGTTGAGTGTACTGTAACTGGTTGGCTATAACGTTGGGTTCACATTAAAAAATGCAATTTGTTAGTCCCCTTCCATCTGGTTCAGTTATAATATGTGTGCCAATGCCCTCACCTTTTCTTAATTTGTGTTTTTTCAAGATACCGTACGTATTCAACTTAAAAAGTAATGTTTGGTTTGCTATCTTATTTTACAGGTTCAGAAGTTGGAAACGCCATTGCCAACCATCCTGATGTTCGAAAATTAGGTTTCACTGGCAGCACTGGAGTTGGACAAGTAATAATGAGATCTTGTGCTGATTCAAATTTAAAGAAAGTGTCATTGGAACTGGGAGGCAAATCTCCTCTTCTTATTTTTGATGACTGTGACATGGACAGAGCTGTAAGAAGTGTAAGTATGCCAAGACTATTCTTATATGAAATGCTGTTCATCAGATTTATAATTGCAGTTATTACCATTCATTTCACATTTTTTTCTTATCTCTTCTTTCCACACAAACCTGTCATTATGAGTTCCTATTAAGGTTTTATATTTCTGTACTGGCTGATTCAAAATATTACACAGAAACTGAAGTAGCCCATACATGAGTCGAAGTACAACAACATTCAAAAGGGAACGTATAGTCTTAGGACAAAATCCTGAAATAGGACAAGCCTGGGAATGTTAGGAATGACATAATGGACAATTATATTATTAATTTTTCCAAAATGTGCTAAATTCCAAAATGATTCAGAACATACAATTAGTGAAGTGATAGCAGTTTGTCCATGCAGTGAAATTAGACACTAAACACTGGATGTTCGTTACAAAACCTGTTTGAACTGTTGCCCACCATATTCAATGCAGACATCACATTGGCATTTTAAAATCTGGTGGAGGTAGGCATACGGTTTAATGGGGTAGTGGATTGGATGAAGACAGGCAGTTTGTTGTTATACTGGACGCTAGTACATGTGATGCATGGGCTGGATACATCTGCTTGTTATTCATGCACCCAGCTACAAGGGGTTGTTTGCAGTGCAGTGCTGTATCGGTAGTAGAGATGCCAATTACTACTGATTTTCCGTAATTACCATGATTCTCTCACATACACTACAGCATTATAGGTGATACTGATGTTTACAGATTTTATGAATTTGGAATGCTGTATATAAATTCATTTATCCTGTGAACTTGAGAAAAGAAAATTGTTTCGCATGTAGGAGACTTGCTGTCAGAAAATAGAATGTGAAAAAAATTACAAGAGGGTGACATTTGTATACAACGTTTGACCGCAAATGTGACATGTTTGATGAATGGAAAATCCCAGCATATGTGCTCAATTTCTGATCTAATAATTCTGATTTTATAATGAGTTGCCTGCACTGATTATTTGTTCTTTTTTCTGTTTGGTTGCAAAGTCGTGGCGTATACTTAGGGTGACCAACCGTCCTGCATTTTAAAGTATTTTTAAATGTCCCACAAATGTTTTGTTTTCTATCTGAAGTAATTTTCATGTTATTGTCATTGGTACAAATTTTCACAATATGCAACTGTCCTATTTAGCTTCAACTAAACATAGTATGTAAATGTTGCCAACAGCATGATCTTTGAAAGTGCAAAGGAGCATATTGTAGCATCATAGAGAAGCGTTTTGAATGTACGTTCTGCTTTCCGAGTTACCGTTGGTCCGTGGAGTAGCATGTTTGGTCATTCCGTAGCATGAAGCGCATCAACATACACGTGTTGTATGAATTGGAGTTCTTTAAATTTTTGTGTTTTTTAAATAGATTCAGTGTCGGGTAGTGATGATTGTACTTCTACCTTGGCACAAAAAAGAAAGCTGTAATTTAAACATGAGAAGGAAAAAGGAAAAAAGAAATACATATGTGTATACTAGCAAGATACCCGTGCTTTGCTACGGTATTATATTGAAATGTATAATTAAATGCGTAACATTTTATATATAATCCACACCGAAATTCGCGATCTGACTCGTTTTCTGAGAGATTACGGCAAATTTCCTCCCATTTTTCAATCTTTCTTTCCAGGAATCCATTTCATACTTCCCGGGCTAGGTCCAGGTATTCCACCCGGTCAGTTGGGTCCCTAAATCCTTGCCATCTTTTTCTGTAAGCATTTTTAATATGGATATCAGGAGTGGTATCGTGGTGTCATCTTGGGTGCATTGGCGGTACTGAACCCGTGGCCGGACTGCATTCGTAGTCATTACCCGGCCAGGACCCGTTTCCAGTGCGGTCCGCACATTTTGACGACGGTCGAGAACATTATTATTATTATTATTAGGGTGGGTGATATTAGTTGAATTTAGGTTATTATTATTGTTCTGGACCCCACAGCAAGATGCAAGACCGCTACTTGGTGGTAAATTACATCTGCTGCCATTGTCTTTACGGACAATGTGACCAGCACCATTGTCAAGGCAAGTGCGCAGGATTTCTGGCGTGCATTATTGACCTTATTATAGATGTGAACAATTGCACGGTCAATATAATTTCTATCGTTTATTTCAAATGTGTTTAAATTTTTATTTATATGCTAGGTGAATCTACTGTAATCTAACATTAAGTTCTCCGAAGGAAAAGATGACTCTTGGAAACGAACCCAGGAAAGATTAAAAATGATCGGTTTATGATCAGAATAAGTACATTGTGAACAGTAAAATCAATTTGTCTTAACTACTTTTTCACCCCACCGAAACCCACGTTAAGTTGGCTTACACCCCCCCCCCCCCAAAAAAAATAATAATAATAAAGAAGGCGTTTTTCTTTATGTTTAAAGGAGATTCCAAATACCAATGTTCACGCCTGTTACCTTCAGTGTTTGAGATATGAGTATCCCCATCAAAATAATTAATTTTTTTTCACTTCCTTTCACCATTAATTGGATTTTCCAAAAACAAAAAATATGTGTTTCTTTATTTTTAAAGGAGATCCCAAATACAAATTTTCAGGTCCATAATATCTTTATTTTCTGAGATATAAGTATCCTCATTAAAGGCATTCAAACCCGTTTTTCATCCTTTTCCACCCTTCCTATTGGGGTTTTTCGAAAACAAAAAAATACGTGTTTCTTTATTTTTAAAGGAGATTCTAAATACCAATTTTTACATCTATAAACTTTAAAAGTTTTGAGATATAGATACACGCATTTTAAAAATTCACCCCCTTTTCACCCCGTCATTAATTGGTTTTTTTCCAAAAACAAAATATACATGTTTCTTTATTTTTAATTAAGATTCTAAATACCATTTTTTACATCTGTAAACTGTCGAAGTTTTGAGATATAGATACACTCATTTTAAGAATTCACCCCCCCCCCCCCTTTCACCCTTCTATTAATTGGATTTTCCAAAAACAAAAACATACGTGTTTCTTTATTTTTAAGAGAGATCAAAAGTACCAATTTTCAGGTCTGTAATATCTTTAGTTTCTGAGATATAAGAACCGGTATCCTGATTAAAGGCATTCAACCACTTTTTCACCCTTTTCACCCCTCCTAATGGGATTTTCCTAAAACAAAAAAATACATGTTTCCTTATTTTTAAAGAAGATTCTAATTACCAATTTTGACATCTGTAAACTTTTGAAGTTTTGAGATATAGATACACTCAATTTAAAATTTCACCCCCCTTTTCACCCCCTTAGCAACGTAATATCCAAAAATCCTCTCTTAGCGAGCACCTACATCTTAATATGAATGTATCCCCAAAATTTTATTTCTTTATGTCCAGTAGTTTTGGCTCGGCGATGATGAATCGTTCAGTCAGTCAGTCAGTCAGTCAGTCAGGACAAGTTATTTTATATATATAGATAATGCAAAGTGGAAAACCGACACGCCATACTTATCTCCTGATCGAAGTAACGTCTACAAGGCATTTTGTAAACTTTGCAAGAAGACGTTTCTCATGGATGAAGAGTCTTCAACCCACAGACTGGGAAAGATATTGTAAAATAAAGATCAGTGAAGTTTAATTTTTTTATGTTATTACTTCAGTAAGAGTACTCGTGGTCAAAAAAAAAAGAGGGAAACTGGCAACACGGTGCTTTTGAAAATGTTTCAAATTGTGTTGTTTTAAAATTACAGCTAAAAATGTAGCTGTCCCCCAAAATTGTGGAATGTCTCCCCTTTTTTGACTGTCTTATCTCTCATTCCTTCCTTCAACAGTTGGTCAGCCTACATATACTGCAATTATCTACTAACAACATTATGTAAGATAACAACCTGAAGACTTTTGACCAAATATGAGTACAAGGAGAGAAGGACACTTGGTGCTCTCCTGGTGGAAGAAATAAGAAGATGCTCTTGCTCTGACACATGCTGTCGAAAGCAGTTTATTCAGAAGGACTTACGTGGGGCAAAAAAAAAAAAAAAAGCAGCAGTGAAGATGCTGCAAAAAAATAGGGTATGTTTGTATTTTTGCTTGTTTATATTGTTTGAAATTACAGATTGTTATTTGCCTGAGATGTTGAATCCGCTAGCAACCATTCTTAGATTCACATTATTGACAGCAACCTTTAAAGGTTGGTATTTCTGCGGTAGTGTAAATTATACCATTGTGTGGAAGGTAACTATTGTCTGTGTGGTATCAATGAGGGAGATGCATGGTGGAACACCAGTATATGTTTCCAGACCTCAGAGACATGTATTTTATCTATGGCAGAGCTGCTGATAATGCATTCAAAGCTTAACGGCTGTACCATGAACAATATTAGACAATACACTACCTCCACAGTCCCATACGTTTCAAAATGTTTATGGCTGGCTTGGGAAGTCAGGTCCATTATGCAGAATACAGCATGTGGTATGGCTTGCATCGGGCTTGATCATCTGTCGCCAAAGAGGAGGAACTTGCACATGTGGAGAAAGAACACACTACCTGCACATGTGCCATCATTCATCATCATCATCATCATCATCATCTAAAGGCAATGCCTTGTCGCTGTAGCCACATCTGACTATCTTCTGATAGCCTCTTCATGTTGCTATATAGACCACATGCCAGTTCACTGTCGGAGTTCTTGATGTATGACATCCTCAGTCACCGGGCGAGTTGGCCGTGCGGTTTGGGGCCGCGCAGATGTGAGCTCGCGTCCGGGAGATAGTGGGTCCGAACCCCACTGTCGGCAGCCCTGAAGATGGTTTGTAGTGGTTTCCCATTTTCACACCTTACTTAATGCCACGGCCGCTTCCTTTCCATTCCTAGGCCTTTCCTCTCCCTTCGTCGCCATAAGACCTCTCTGTGCCGGTGCAATGTAAAGCAAGTAGCAAAAAAAAAAAACATCCTTGGTCATCCCCTGGTTCTTTCCAAGTACTTTACCTTCAGTGGAGAAGAGAGTCATATCTCAGTACGTGTCCAAGGAACTTTTGTTTTCCTCTCCTTTATCATATTTAATAAACATCGATCCTCTTTTACATTCTTTAAAACAAATTCATTGTTCTTTTTTAATTTGTCCAACTTGTTTTTGTAATTCTTCTCCAAAACCACATTTCAGCAGCCTCAAGTTTTGATTCATACTGTTTCCCTAATGTCCAGTTTTCGCACCCATACAGTTGCACAGTCTAAACAAAGGTCTTGAGAAATGATTTTCTGGTCTCCAAACTGAAATGGTTGTTTAGCAATAAGTTTTTCTTATTTTGGAAAGCTTGTTATGCTACCACTATTTTTTTCTTGATTTCTGAAAGAGATCTATTATCAGAGGCAATTACACTACCCAAATAGGGGAATTCTGTGACTTATTCTATTGGTGTGTTATTTAATTTTAAGTGTTTTCTGCCTGTAGGCTTCTTTTTGTCTACTATAATGAATTTTGTTTTATTTATATTTATTTTTAGTTTAAATTTTTCTAAGGATTTGTTGAATATTCTTAGCATTTTACTCATATCCTTTTCATAATTAGCTAAGAGAAAAATATCATCCGTTAAGCAGATACTGTGCACCTGAATACCATTAGAATTCACCCTTTAGTGTGCTCTTTCATTTCTCTAACTGCATTTTCTATAAAAAGGTTAAAGAGAAATGGTGACAGTGGGCAGCTTTGTCGCACTCCTCTTCTAATTTTTGCTTCTCTTGTAGTACCATTAATATTAACTTCCGTGTTTTGAGTTTTACATAAAATCAGAATAAGGTGCCTGTCTTTCCAGTCAAGTCCCATATTTCCTCATTACTTGAAAAAACAATTTCCACTCAACATTATCAAAGGCTTTTTCCAAGTGAGTAATTGCTTTGTAAGTTTTCCTGTTGACTTCTATCCTTTTTTCCAGAATTTGACATAATGCTAATATAGCCTCCCTAGTTCCTTTCTGTGTTCTAAAGCCATATTGATCGTTTTCCATTTGTTGTTCTATTTTCCTTCTAATTCTGTCTTTAATGATGATAAGTAAAATCTTAGAAACGTGAGAAAGTATCGCTAATGTTCTATAATTTGAACAATCGCATGCATTTCCTTTTTGGGGGAGTGTAATTGTTCTACTTTTAATGAAATATGGGTAAATGGTTAGTGTACTGGCCTTTGGTCACAGGGGTCCTGGGTTTGATTCCAGTAGGGTCGGGAATTTTACCCATCCTTCGTTAATTTCTCCGGCACAGGGGTTGGGTATGTGTGTCGTCTTTATCATAATTTCATTTAATTTCATTCTCATCATGACGCGCAGGTCGCCTACCAGCGTCAAATCAAAAGACCTGCACCTGGCGAACCAAACATGTCCTCGGGCACTCTTGGCACTAAAAGCCATATGCCATTAAAAAAAAAAAAATTAGTTGGTAAGATTCCTTGTTCGTAGCATTCAGTAATCACTTCAAACAGACCATTTTTCATGGTATCATGACAGTTTTTCAAGAGTTCTGCTGGAATGGCATCCACACCAGTGGCTTTGTTTGGTTTTAGTCTAGAGAGTGCTGCATCGAATTCTGCTGTAGTGATGGGCGGTCCTCTGTTGACTTCTTGAACTGATTCCACATCCTCCAAATATTCTTCAATATTGGCAATATCTTCTCCATCATTAAGACTTCAGGGTATTCTTTCCATTGGTCACTAACATTTTTTATTTGAAAGAGCAGTTTTCCATCTTTACTTTTAACCACATTGCTTTTAGTTCTTTTCTTGTAGCCCAGAGATTTTATCTTAAAGTATGCTTTATCAGAATACCCCTTCTTCAAATCATTTTTGATTTCTCCACTTACTTATTTTATCCAGTTATCTTTGGCTAGTCAGCATTTCATTGTTATCAAGTTTTTAAAATTCTTTGTATCGTTCAAATTGTATTTTCCTTAATCTGTTCCTTTCTTCAATGAGCTCTACAATTTCTGAGGTCATCCATGGTTTCCTTGGTTCTAATTTTGCTCTACCAAGGTCATCTGTGGCAGCTATCTCTAAGCCACTTTTTATATCATCCCGTCCCGAGTTACCTTTCTTCACTTTGGTAGCATTCTTGAATGTTTGTAACACACTAGAATCTTGAAGTTTGTTTAGGCACCACTTCTTCTGTCTGAGTGTTTGCAACTTCTTGAATCTGTCATCACATTTAGCTGCAACAAGAATGTGATCACTGTCAATTTCAGCACCTGGATAACTATGACTGGATTTCACTTGATTCCTGTACCTTTGTTTAACCACTATATAGTCAGTCTGGTGTCTTCTTGTATCTCCAGGGGCCTTCCAAGTGTAAAATCTTCTTTTGCGAACCTCAAAACATGTGTTTGATATAATCGTCTCTTACTTCTCACAAAATTCTAAGTCTTCTGCCTCTTGAATTTGTTTCTCCCAGACCAAATTTACCAGTGTATTGAACATTTTCATTTGAACCTACAGAAGCATTAAAATCCCCCATCAAAATCGCATTGGCATTCTTGTCCACATTTTCAAATAGTTCTTCGATGTTTTCATATGTCTTTTCTACATCGTCATCCGTACTGTTGGTATTGGTGAAATACACTTGTATTAAGACCATGTCTACTGGTCTGGCGTTTACTTTCACCATTAGGATTCTGTCATTAATATGATGGGTATTCTCAACATTGTGGACCCATTTACCTCTCAATACAATTGCCTTTCCATTACTTCCGGTTCTATTGTTGCCACTATGAATTATTCTAAAGTCCTCAGATCTGAAGCCACCATTGTCAGCCCATCTTGTCTCATGTGCACCTACAGCATCTAATCTGTTCTTCAACACTGAATTTTTTTGTTCCTCCAATCTTTCCAGTTTGAGCATTGTTTTAACATTCCATGTGCCAATAAAATATATATTGTTTTCCTTGCGAGGATTTCACGTGATGACGACCGGAGAGGCCTCACTGTTATTTCCACCCCTGCCGGATCTTAGCTTCCGATTTCCATGATCAGTAGAATCAACTCTCTCATCAGAACTCAGCATGGCTACTATACATGGGATATCCTTACGATCTTTATGTAGTAGTTTCCCGTTGCCTTCTACATCCTCATGCCATTGACCTATAGGTTCTTCCGCGTTTAGGGACGGTTTCCCACCCCAAAGGCAAGAGATTACCCTGAATCTTCACCTGCTCATCCGCCCTCCTAAGAGGCCGCTGACGTGGTGGTGGAGGACTCCTTATACCGGGAGTTACTCAGGTTTCCTTTTTAGTCGCCTTGTACAACTGGCAGAGGTTACCATGGGTGAATTCTTATCCGCAATCCACATGGACAAAGGGCTATGAAGTGCGTGACAATGAAAGACTCCCTAGGCCTCGAATGCTCTAATACCATTGGGGTCGGAAAAGAACGAAAGTTGCCCAAGGGAGGTCGGACAGGATAGATGAAAGTGAGGAGTCTGGCACAAGTAAGTGGAAGCAATGCCAGGACTCAGCTAAGGGCCCCGTGCTTGCAAACCCACGATCCCAAGTTGAGAGCGCCTGGGCCCGCTTTTAGTCACCTCTTACGACAGGCAGGGGTTACCATGGGTGTATTCTTCATCTGCGTCCTCCACCCACAGGATTAACATGTGAATTTTCTAAAGCAGGGTGTGGCGTGTCTTGCACTAAAACCAGCTGCAACCCCGTCATTATGAATTCAGGATTTGATTATCAAACATTTCCCAGAACAAGTGTAATTTTATCTTTGGGTGGTGATGTGTTGTGCGAAGGCAAAGTTGGCTGTGTGGTTTGGGTCATGCAACTGTGAGCTTGTATTCAGGAGATTAGTGGGTTCAAACCCCACTGTCTGCAGACCTGAAGATGGTTTGTGTAGTTTCCCATTTTCACAGCTTGGAAATCCTGGGGCTGTACCTTAATTAAGGTGTTGGTTGCTTTCTTCCCATTCCTAGCCCTGTCCTTTCCCTTCATCACTATAAGACCTGTCTGAGTCGGTGCAACTTAACCCATTCAAGTCACAATAAATGGCCAGATAATTCACTCATTGCATTCATGTCATTGAAGTTTATGACTCACCCATTCTTCACTCCTTGAGTGACTGCTGGCTGGTACAGATATTTAATTTGAAATAATTTCAAAAAGAGCAGCTCCATGTACTGAAAAAACATCGCAATTTTGGATGGTGGGCGGACTATATATTTTTCATAAGTATTTCTGAAACACCACTGTATCCACAAAATGGATATGTATAAGGTTTGTCATCTTGTTTCTCTAATTTCCAATCACTACGGTCCTTTTGTGTCACCGGCAGCGTGCGTTTGGAAGAACCTGGCATGGCATTTTCACTTTCACTTCAATATTCTGCTCACTTCATTAACTTCCACTGTTGCTGTCACTGTCCTCGAACTCAGATTCATTTTCCAAAATGTCATTGTTGCCATAATCACCATCTAAAACAATTTCTACAAGTGCTTTCAATCTCTCTGTGACATTACAGCAAAACCAGTTCTACTGCATAATGAATACTGAATACCGATGAAAATAAACTTTTATTCAACAATTCCAGTGTCATGCAGAAATACAGACAGCATCTCAGTAATAATGATTCATTGTTAACATATTAGTTAGCTGGGTATTTAAGTGCAACCACAATGGCAGGGTAATAATAATTATAATATTTCATTGATAACAAGTATATTTTTGTCACAAAGTACAATAATAATAATGTCCGGCTCCATGGCTCAATGGTTAGCATACTGGCCTTTAGTCACAGGGGTCCCGGGTTCGATTCTCGGCAGGGTCGGGAATTTTAACCATCATTGGTTAATTTCCCTGGCACGAGGGCTTGGGTGTATGTGTTGTCTTCATCATCATTTCATCCTCATCACGATGCACAGGTCGCCTACGGGCATTAAATCGAAAGACCTGTACCTGGCGAGCCGAACCTGTCCTGGGATCTCCCGGCACTAAAAGCCATACGCCATTTCATTCTTCATAATAATAATAATATTATTAATAATGATAATAACAATAACAACTCGGTAATTTTTATTTCAGTCTATTTCACTCAACAAATGTATTGTTATAATGATATTCTTAATTTGATGGGAGCTGTATCGAATAATGTCTTAAGAAAGATGTTTGATTTACTTACTATTACATACAGAATATGCAGTTTTATGTAATTCTTTTTGTCACATATGCAATGTAAACGTCATCCACATTGATATTTTCAGAATTTGGTATTCCTGCATTATAAGAAAGTTGAAAAATATGTAAAGAAAAACTTACAACCTCAGTACCTCAGAACCAAAGGAGGTGGGTAGGGTTGAGGCTCTGGTCATGGAGGATTCCATCGTTAGACTCGTGGGGAAAGTGTGTGGAGGAAAGGGAACCAGGGTAGAGTGTTTTCCAGGAATTAGGTTGAGGCAGATGCTGAGAAAAGTAGAAGAGAAGGAGGAGGGGAAGGAGAAGGTGGTAGTGTTTCACGTTGGTACCAACAACGTGAAATATAAGTACTAACATAGTTGCAGATGTGTGGGATCTGATAAATGCAGCACGGGTCAAGTTTAAGAAAGCGGAGATTGTTATCAGTGGAATACTGTGTAGGAGGGATACTGACTGGAGGATGATTGGGGTTTTAAATGAGACTATGGAGTGGGTATGTGGGAAACTGGGAGTGAAATTTCTAGACCCTAATGGGTGGGTAGGAGGTAGGGATCTGCGCTCAGATAGCCTTCACTTAAACCGCAGTGGTACATATAAGTTAGGAAATTTAGGGAGGTACATTCAGGGAAACGGGGTTGTCTAGGGAGCGGTGATGAGGGTACAGAGATCTGGAAGTCAAGTAGGGATGACATAAAAATGTTAGTGTTGAACTGTAGAAGTATTGTAAAGAAAGGAATAGAATTAAGTAATTAATAGATATATACGTACCAGATATTGTAATAGGAGTTGAATCATGGCTGAGAAATGATATAATGGATGCAGAAATTTTCTCACGGAACTGGAGTGTGTATCGTAGAGACAGGATAGGAATGGTGGGAGGGGGAGTATTCATTCTGGTGAAAGAAGAATTTGTAAGCTACGAAAAAGTTAAAGATGAGAATCATGAAATTCTAGGTGTAAGGCTCATTTCTAAAGATAATAGGCAACTTGATGTCCTTGTAGTGTACAGACCGGAAAAGAGTAGTGCTGACACGGATTCAGAATTATTTGATAAGGTAATCAGCTATGTGGGAAATGCGAACGACAGGAAGCATGACCAACAAATAGCAAATAAGCTAATATGAGAATGACAGCTGATTCAGAAAGTGATGGAACCAACTAGAGGGAAAAATATCCTGGATGTGGTGCTGATAACCAGATGAGCTCTATAGAGAAACCAAAGTAATAGATGATATTAGTGATCACGAAGCTGTTTTTATCGTAGTTAAAAAGAAATGTCATAGAAAGGAAGGTTTTAAAAGTAGGACTATAAGGCAGTACCATATGGCTGATAAAGCAGGCATGAGGCAGTTTTTAAAAAGTAATTGTGATCAGTGGAAAACGGTAAATAAGAATGTAAACAGACTCTGGGATGGGTTTAAAGAAATTGTTGAGGAATGTGAAAATAGGTTTGTACCTTTAAAGGTGGTAAGGAATGGTAAAGACCCACCTTATTATAATAGAGAAGTACAGAGACTAAGAAGGAGTTGCAGATTGGAAAGAAATAGAGTTAGAAATGGCTGTGGAAGTAAGGAGAAATTAAAGGAACTTACTAGGAAATTGAATCTAGCAAAGAAGGCAGCTAAGGATAACGTGATGGCAAGCATAATTGGCAGTCATACAACTTTTAGTGAAAAATGGAAGGGTATGTATAGGTACTTTAAGGCAGAAACAGGTTCCAAGCAGGACATTCCAGGAATACTTAATGAACAAGGAGACTGTGTATGTGAGGATCTTCAAAAGGCAGAAGTATTCAGTCATCAGTTTGTAAAGATTGTTGGTTACAAGGAAAATGTCCAGATAGAGGAGGTGACCAATGCTAAAGAAGTATTAAAATTTACATATGATAAAAATGATATTTACAATGAGATACAAAGTTGAAAACTAAAAAAGCGGCTGGAATTGATAAGATTTCTGGGGATATACTAAAAACAATGGGTTGGGATATAGTACCATATCTGAAGTACTTATTTAATTATTGTTTGGTTGAAGGAGCTATACCAAATTAATGGAGAGTTGCTATAGTAGCCCCTGTGTATAAAGGAAAGGGTGATAGACATAAAGTTGAAAATTATTACAGGCCAGTAAGTTTTACATGCATTGCATGTAAGCTTTGGGAAGGCATTCTTTCTGATTATGTTAGACATGTTTGCGAAATTAATAACTGGTTCGATAGAAGGCAATTCGGTTTTAGGAAAGGTTATTCCACTGAAGCTCAACTTGTAGGATTCCAGCCAGATATAGCTGATATTTTGGATTCTGGAGGTCAAATGGACTGTATCGCGATTGACCTGTCTAAAGCATTTGATAGGGTGGATCATGGGAGACTCTTGGCAAAAATGAGTGTAATTGGACTAGACAAAAGAGTGACTGAATGGGTGGCTTTATTGTAGAAAACAGATCTCAGAGAATTAGAGTAGGTGAAGCTTTATCTGACCCTGTAATAATTAAGAGGGAAATTCCTCAAGGCAGTATTATTGGACCTTTATGTTTTCTTATGTATATAAATGATATGTGTAAAGGAGTGGAATCAAAGGTAAGGCTTTTTGCGGATGATGTTATTCTCTATAGAGTAATAAATAAGTTACAAGATTGTGAGCAACTGCACAGTGACCTCGATAATGTTGTGAGGTGGACAGCAAGCAATGGTTAGTTGATAAATGGGGTTAAAAGTCAGGTTGTGAGTTTCACAAATAGGGAAAGTCCTCTGAGTTTTAATTACTGCATTGATGGGGTGAAAGTTCCTTTTGGGGATCATTGTAAGTATCTGGGTGTTAATATAAGGAAAGATCTTCATTGGGGTAATCACATAAACGGGATTGTAAATAAAGGATACAGATCTCTGCACATAGTTATGAGGGTGTTTAAGGGTTGTAGTAAGGATGTAAAGGAGAGGGCTTATAAGTCTCTGGTAAGACCCCAACTAGAGTATGGTTCCATTGTATGGGACCCTCACCAGGATTACTTGGTTCAAGAACTGGAAAAAGTCCAAAGAAAAGCAGCTTGATTTGTTCTGGGTGATTTCCGACAAAAGAGTAGCGTTACAAAAATGCTGAAAAGTTTGGGCTGGGAGGAACTGGTTAAAGGAGACAAGCTGCTCGACTAAGTGGTATGTTACAAGTGATGAAAATCATTTTTCGTCCGTATTGAAAGTTTCATAAACTGTATATAGGATAATATCTTTTGTTTATTTCCACCTATTCAATACATTACAAGAAGTTGGCATTTATTTTAAAACATTATTCAGATGAGACATGTTTCGCCTCTCACTTTGAGGCATCTTCAGTCATTATCAAAAACCTTATTATTTTACCAGGCATCTGGTTAAAGATATACAAAAATGTGTTTGATGATTATAAGAGAGGTAAGATTTACGTTAGTTATAAACATGTACATGAAGTAACTAAAAATCCAATATATTGATAAAAACATATGTAGTTCTTTGTTGAATAGGACTTGTTTGATTCTACTATAGTAAGAGAAGGTGGCTTGAAGCCGTAGTCGTTAATAGATGTCTAATACATAGTGGAAGGCATAAAATATCAGTTCTATGAGAATATACATTACATTCAAAATGATACTAAAAACTAGTGGATTCAAAGGTAGTACATATAAAATGTTCAATGAAATAACTATTGATCTAATAAAATGATAAACACATATGTAGTTCTTTGTTAATTAGGACGTCGTAAGAAGAACACAACAGCTCTCCAACCTTCACGTCAAAAAAACCATACCAACGTTGAGAATTTCCACCCATCATCATCTCTGCAACTTTCTTCTTACAAATTAGGCCAACTATAAACATCTGGTGAACTTCTTGTCAACGCAATCTTGCCGAATAAATCTAAAATAACCTACGAAATGTTGACCAATAAATATCACGGACATACGCATGCCAACGTCAAGTAACTTTTGTCAAGCAATTGGAATGTTTTTCCTTCATATTTTTTATACTAAGCTGTATATTTTGACTTTATATCTTTTTACCATATATTTAGCAGTTATTTGACCTACATTTCAAACCTTGACTACGGCTTTAAGCCATCAACTGTCTTTTATAGTCACATGACGCCTTCATTTTTAAATGTACCTCTTATGAATCTACCAGTTTTTATGTATCAATTGTTTGTATTATATATTCTCATTGAACTGATTTCATATGCCTTCCACTATGTATTAGACATCTATTAATGACTACGGCTTTAAGCTGTACAATTTTACGACGTCCTAATTAACATTTATCATTTTATTAGATCAATAGTTATTTCATTGAACATTTTATGTGTATTACCTTTGAATCCACTAGTTTTTAGTATCATTTTGAATGTAATGTATATTCTCATAGAACTGATATTTTATGCCTTCCACTATGTATTAGACATCTATTAACGACTACGGCTTCAAGCCACCTTCTCTTACTATAGTAGAATCAAACAAGTCCTATTCAACAAAGAACTACATATGTTTTTATCAATATCTTGGATTTTTAGTTACTTCATGTACATGTTTATAACTAACGTAAATCTTACCTCTCTTATAATCATCAAACACATTTTTGAATATCTTTAACCAGATGCCTGGTAAAATAATAAGGTTTTTGATAATGACTGAAGATGCCTCAAAGTGAGAGGCGAAACATGTCTCATCTGAATAATGTTTTAAAATAAATGCCAACTTCTTGTAATGTATTGAATAGGTGGAAATAAACAAAAGATATTATCCTATATACAGTTTAAGTGGTATGTTCCGAGCTGTCAGCGGAGAAATGGCGTGGAATGACATTAGTAGACGAATAAGTTTGAGTGGCGTCTTTAAAAGCAGGAAAGATCACAATATGAAGATAAAGTTGGAATACAAGAGGACAAATTGGGGCAAATATTCATTTATAGGAAGGGGAGTTAGGGATTGGAATAACGTACCAAGGGGGATGTTCAATAAATTTCCAATGTCATTGAAATCATTTAAGAAAATGCTAGGGAAACAACAGAAAGGGAATCTGCCACCTGGGCGACTGCCCTAAATGCAGATCGAGATTGATTGATTGATTGATTGATTGATTGATTGATTGATGGATTGATCGATCGATCGATCGATTAAGTCGTTATTCCACCCAGCTCCTCAATTGAGAACACTGACCAAGACAAACTGGAAGTAGAATTTGGTTCGTACCAAGCAGATCTTTTAAATGAAGACACTGTAAACTGTGAAAGAATGGATGTAGTATGGGCTATAATTTTAAAGCTAAAGATGCTTATGGAAACCTTAAATAAGGTGTATTCAGTTCTTCCTCAAGTGATGCTTGCCATTTTAGTGATACCTCACAACAATGCCTTAAATGAGTGAATATTCAGTATTGTTCACAAGAATCACACTGACTTTCCTCCAAATGTGAGCCAGGGACTCTTAGTACTCTCCTGGTGGGAAAAACAAAAATGTTATCATGCTCTGAGGTCTGTTATCAAAAGCAGTTTTTGGAGAAGGAACTCTGTGAGACAAAAGAAGCAACTGTGAAGATGCTGCAAGAAAATTAACTTAGTTATGTTAGTGTGTGTGATTTGTTTGTTTTCTAACTTGTAGGAATATTAAAAAATGTTAATATTGTTTAAAATTGCCTATTATAATTTGCCCGAGATATCAAGTCTCTTATCAGAAGCAGCTGTGAAGGTGCTGCAAGAAAAGTAACTTAATTACGTTTGTGTGTGTAATTCTCTTGTTTTTTAACTTGTAGGAATAGAAAAACATGTTAATATTGTATGAAATTGCATATTATTATTATTATTTGTCTGAGATGTCACGTGCCCAACCATGCTTCTGACATTCACACTACTGATTACCCCTTTTGAAGGTTGGCATCTCTGCATCTTGCCATCATGTTTGAATGGGGTGATGTGCCATATCTTTTTTCCACAACTGTTGGATGGTGTGCCTCTGATCAGGTGTGAATGCAGATAGTTGAATTAGAAGAAGAGAACCGTTTGCTGCATTGCCAACCGTCTTCCCTAATCTGATATCTCTGGATTTCTTCTTGTGGTGGGCGTATCAGAAGCCTTGTGTATGTGACACCTGCAGTCGAGGTTTGTGCAGTGCATGATGTATTCGGTCAAGTATACCAAAGTTATTTAAGTGGTGTGATGTGTGTATTGAATGTGGTTATCAGCAGTTCGAACAGCTTTTGTAAGCAGCATTCAGTGTCCAATGACTATCTTTGCTTTGTGCGCAAATGTTTATCAAGTCATTGGTTGTCAGTTGTGTATTGTTGAGAAGTGTAGTGTATTTTGGAAAAATAAACAAAATAATTTGTCCATTATGTCATTCCTGACATACGCAGGCTTGTCATAACCCAAAATTTCAGTTTCTGCACAATCTTTTGAATTACCCTGTATATGACCTTATTGTCACTTGTTTGTTTCTTTCTTTTACTCACAGTATAATACTGTATGCTGGTATTCTATTTATATATTAATAATTTGTTCTAACAGAATTATTCTTCCATAGGGCATGAATGGTGTTTTCTTCAACAAGGGAGAGAACTGTATTGCAGCAGGACGGTTGTTTGTTGAATCTTCTATACATGATGAATTTATTAACAGAGTGGTCGCTGAAACAAAGAAAATGGTGAGTAAAAAGAAAATGCTTAAAAATGGTAACATTATCAGACTGACACAGAGGATTATTTTTAAGTTTGTGGCATTGTATCCAAACATATGAAAACACTATTTACACATATACAGAGTGATCCACTATTATATCCCTATTTTTATTTCACTATTATTCTGTCATTAACAATGTTACATGGTTGCTTTCAATTCTGTTATGTATTACTAGCAAGATATCCATGCTTTGCTACGGTATTATACTGAAATTTATAATTGAATGCCTAACGTTTTATATATAATCCGCCGAAATTCACGATCTGACTCGTTTTCTGAGAGAATCCACCAAAATTTGCGATCTGACTCATTTTCAGAGAGATTACGGCAAAGTTCCTCACATTTTTCAATCTTTCTTTCCAGCAATCGATTTCGTACTTCCCGGGCTAGGTGCAATTATTCCACCCGGTCAGTTGGGTCCCTAAATCTTTCCCATCTTTTCCTATAAGCATTTTTAATATGGATCAAATCCTTGAGGAGATCCGGCGTGGTGTCGTCTTGGGTGCCATGGTGGTACTGAACCCGCGGCCGGACTGCAACCGTAGTCATTACCTGGCAAGGACCCATTTCCAGCATGGTCCGCACATTTTGACGACGGTCCAGAACATTATTATTATTATTATTATTATTATTATTATTATTATTATTATTATTATTATTATTATTATTATTATTATTGACGTTCTGGACCCCACAGCAAGATTCAAGACTGCTACTTGGTGGTAAATTACATCTGCTGCCGTTGTCATTGCTGACAATGTGACCAGTAACATCGTCGCACGTCGGCAAGTAAGCGAGGTTTCTGGAGACACTAATGATATACTTTCGTGCATTATTGACCTTATTGTAGAGGTGAACAATTGCTCGGTCAATATCCTTTCTATAGTTTATTTCAAATGTGTTTAAATTTTATTTACATGCCAGGAGAATCTACTGTAATCTAACTTTAAGTTCTCCAAAGGAAAAGATGGCTCTTGAAAACGAACCCAGGAAAGATTAACAATGATCGGTTTGTGATCAGAATAATTACATTATGAACAGTAAAATTATTGGTCTCAACTCCTTTTTCACCCCACCACCGTTAAGTTGATTTAATCCCCCCCCCCAAGAATAAAGAACGCGTGTTTCTTTATGTTTAAAGGAGATTCCAAATACCAATATTCATGCCTGTTACCTTCAGTTTTGGGATATGAGTATCCCCATAAAAATAATTCAATTTTTTTTCACTTCCTCTCCCCCCCGTCTAACTTAATTTTCCGGCAAAAATACTTGTTAATAGTAAAGGATCTTCTAAATACCAATTATCATGACTCTAACAACTTCATTTTTTGAGATATGTGCCCTCATAAAAGGAATTCAACTCCTTTTCACCCTCGCCCCTGAGATGATTTCCCCCAAAAACGCGTTTTTCTTTGTTTTTAAAGGAGATCCAAATACCAGTTTTCACGTCTGTAACAACTTTAGTTTTTATTAGATGTAAGTATCCGCATAAAATTAATTAAATTAATTTTTCAATTCTTTCACCTCCGCCTCCCCCCCTCCCCCCTCTTCATTGGATTTTCCGAGAATATGTGTTTCTTTACTTTTAAAGCAGATTCCAAATACCAATTTTCACGTCTGCAACATCTTTCGTTTTTGAGATAATAGTATCTTCATACAAATACTTCTAATTTTTTTCAATTTTCCTCCCTCCCTTTAAGTGGATTTCCAAAAACAAAAACTACGTATTTCTTTATTTTTAAAGGAGATTTCAAATACCAAATTTCACGTCTGTAACATCTTCAGTTTTTGTGATATCAGTATCCTAATTAAAAGAAATCAACAACATTTTCAGTCACTATTACCCCCCACCCCCACCCAAGTGGTTTTTCCGAAAACAAAAACTACATGTTTCTTTACTTGTAATAGAGATTAAGAAACCATTTTCACTTCTGTAACATGTTACATTTTTGAGATATACTGTACAAATGCTCATTTTAAAATTTCACCCTCTTTTTAGTTCCCCTTAAGTGGAGTTTCCTAAAACAAATCACTTATGTTTCGTTACTTTCACAGGAGATTCCAAATACCAATTTTTACGTGTGTAACATTTTACGTTTCTGAGATATACTGTAGTTATAATCTTTCTAAAAATTCACCCCAATTCGTCACTCCCGTTTAACCCCCATTAATTGGATTTTCAAAAAAAAAATGCATGTATTTCTTTATTTTTTAATGAGATCCCAAATACCAATTTTCAGATCTGTAATATCTTCAGATTCTGAGATATAAGTATTCTCATTCAAGGCATTCAACTGCTTTTTCGCCCTTTTTCACCCCACCTATTTGGATTTTCCGAAAACAAAAACAAAATACATGTTTCTTTATTTTAAAGGAGATTCTAAATACCAATTTTTACATGTGTAAACTTTTAAAGTTTTGAGATATAGATACACTCATTTTACAGAATTACCCCCTCTCCCCTCCCCCCATTAATTGGATTTTACAAAAACAAAAAATACATGTTTCTTTATTTTTAAAGGAGATCCCAAATACAAATTTTCAGGTCTGTAATATCTTCAGTTTCTGAGATATAAGTATCCCCATTAAAGGCATTCAACCCCTTTTTCAACCTTTTCACCCCTCCTATTGTGATTTTCCGAAAACCAAAAATACGTGTTTCTTTATTTTTAAAGGAGATTCTAAATACCGATTTTTACATCTGTAAACTTTTAAAGTTTTGAGATATAGATCCACTCATTTCAAAAATTCACCCCCCTTTTCACCCGCTTAGCGACAGAATATCCAAAAATCCTCCCTTAGCGAGCACCTATATTTTAATACTAGCAAGATACCCGTGCTTCGCTACGGTATTTTACTGAAATTTATAATTGAATGCTTATTGTTTTAGATATATAATCCGCCGAAATTCGCGATCTGACTCGTTTTCTATTAGAATACGGCACGTTTCCTCCCATTTTTCAATCTTCCTTTCCAGCAATCGATTTCGTACTACCCGGGCTAGGCTCAGGTATTCCTCCCGGTCAGCTGGGTCCGTAAATCTTTGCCATCTTTTCCTATAATCATTTTTAATATGGATAAAATCCTTCTGGAAATCCGGCGTGGTGTCATATTGGGTGCCTTGGCGGCACTGAACCCTCGGCCGGACTGCATTCTTAGTCATTACCCGTCCAAGAGCTGTTTCCAGCGCGGTCCGCACATTTGACGACGGTCCGGAACATTATTATTATTATTATTATTATTATTATTATTATTATTATTATTATTATTATTATTATTATTATTATTATTGTTATTATTATTACTATTATATGGTGCTGGGATGAATGACGACAGAGAAAAACGGAGTATCCGGAGAAAAACCTGTCCCGCCTCCGTTTTGTCCAGCACGAATGGCACATGAAGTGACCGGGATTTGAACCACGGAACGCAGCTGTGAGAGGCCGGCGCGCTATCGCCTGAGCAACGGAGGATCCTTATAAGTACATTAAGAACAGTAAAGTCAATTGGTCTCACCTCCTTTTACACCCCACCGCCGTTAAGTTTATTTACCGCCACCCCCCCCCCCCCCCCGCAAAAAAATTAAAAGAAGGCGTGTTTCTTTATGTTTAAAGGAGATTCCAAACACCAATGTTCACGTCTATTACTTTCAGTTTTGAGATATAAGTATCCCTATAAAAATAATTTACTTTTTTCACTTCAATTCACACTACTTCCCCCCGCCCCCCTAAGTGAATTTTCCCGCAAAAAATACTTGTTTCTTTAATAGTAAAGGATCTTCTAAATACCAATTATCACGACTCTAACTTCTTCAGTTTTTGATTTATGTGTCCTCATGAAAGGATTTCAACTCCTTTACACTCCCGCCCCCCAAGTTGGTTTCCCCCCAAAAACGCGTTTTTCTTTGTTTTTAAAGGAGATCCAAATACGAATTTTCACATCTGTAACAACTTTAGTTTTTATTAGATGTATGTATTCTCATACAATTAAGTCAATTAATTTTTCAATTCTTTCACCCCCCCCCCCCCCCCCCTCTTTCATTGGATTTTCAACCAAGAATATGTGTTTCTTTACTTTTAAAGCAGATTGCAAATATCAAATTTCAAGTCTGTAACATCTTCATTTTTGAGACATCAGTAGGCTAATTAAAAGAATTCAACACCATTTTTTGAAACCTTTACACCCCCCCTCCACCCAAGTGGTATTTCCGAAAACTAAAAATACACGTTTCTTTATGTTTAATAGAGATAAAAAATACCATTTTTCACTTCTGTAACATGTTAAGCTTTTTTAGACATACATTAAAAATTCTCATTTTAAAATTTCACCCCTTTTGAGTTCCCCTTAAATGGAGTTTCCAAAAACAAATCACCTATGTTTCTTTACATTTACAGGAGATTCCAAACACCTACTTTTTACGTCTGTAACATTTTACGTTTCCATGATATTCTGGAGATATAGTCTTTCAAAATTTCACCCCAATTTGTCACTTCTGTTTAACCGCCATTAATTGGATTTTCCAAAAACTAAAAAATACGTGTTTCTTTATTTTTAAAGAAGACTCCACATACAAATTTTCAGTTCTGTAATATCTTCCGTTTCTGAGATATATGTATCCTCATTAAATGCATTCAGCCCATTTTTCACCCTTTTACACCCCTCCTATTGGGATTTACAGTAAACAAAAAAATACGTGTTGCTTTATTTTTAGAGGAGATTCTAACTACCAATTTTTACATCTGTAGACACACTCATTTTAAAAAATTTACCCCCCTTTTCACCCCCCAATATTTGGATTTTCCAAAAACTTAAAAAATATACGTGTTTCTTTACTTCTAAAGTAGATCCCAAATACCAATTTTCAGGTCTGTAATATCTTCAGGTTCTGAAATATAAGTAGCCTCATTAAAGTCATTCAACCAATTATTCACCCTTTTACACCCTTCCAATTGGGATTTTTCGAAAACAGAAGAATACGTGTTCCTTTATTTTTAAAGGAGATTCCAAATATCAATTTTTACATCTATAAACTTTAACAGTTTTGAGATATAGATATACTCATTTTAAAAATCACCCCCTTTTCACCCCCCCCCATTAATTGGAGTTTCCAAAAACAAAAAAAATACGTCTTTCTTTATTTTTAAAGGAGATCCCAAATACCAATTTTCAGGTCTGTAATAACTTCAGGTTCTGAAATATAAATAGACTCATTAAAGGCATTCGACCCATTTTTCAACCTTTTCAACCCTTTCTATTGGGATTTTCCGAAAACAAAATATACGCGTTTCTTTATTTTTAAAGGAGATTCTAAATACCAATTTTCACATCTATAACCTTTAAAAGTTTTGAGATATAGATACACTCATTTTAAAATATTACCCCCTTTTCACCCCCCTTAATTGGATTTTCCAGAAACAAAAAAATACGTGTTTCTTAATTTTTAAAGGAGATCCCAAACACCAATTTTCAGGTCTGTAATATCTTCAGTTTCTGAAATATAAGTAGCCTCATTAAAGGCATTCAACCCTTTCTTCACCCCTTTTCACCCCTCCTATTGCGATTTTCCGAAAACAAAAAAATACGTGTTTCTTTATTTTTAATGAAGATTCTAAATACCAATTTTTACATCTGCAAACTTTAAAAGTTTGGAGATATAGATTCACTCATTTTAAAAATTCACCCCCTCTTCACCCTCGTATTAATTGGATTTTCCAAAAACAAAAAATACGTGTTTCTTTATTTTTGATAGCGATCAAAAGTACCAATTTTGAGGTCTGTAATGTCTTCAGTTTCTGAGATATAGGTAGCGGTATCCTGATTAAAGGCATTCAACCACTTTTTCACCCTTTTTCACCCCTCCTATTGGGATTGTCTGGAAACAAAAAAATACGTATTTCCTTATTTTTAAAGAAGATTCTAAATACCAATTTTCACATCTGTAAACTTTTAAAGTTTTGAGATATAGACACACTCATTTTAAAATTTCAGCCCCCTTTTCACCCCCTTAGCGACAGAATATCCAAAAATTCTCTCTTAGCGAGCACCTACATTATAATATGAATATATCCCCAAAATTTCATTTCTTTATGTCCAGTAGTTTTGGCTCGGCGATGATGAATCAGTCAGTCAGTCAGTCAGTCAGTCAGTCAGTCAGTCAGTCAGGACAAGCTACTTTATATATATAGATAAACTAGCAAGATATCCGTGCTTTGCTACGGTATTATACTGAAATTTGTAATTGAATGCTTATTGTTTTAGATATATAATCTGCTGAAATTCGCGATCTGATTCCTTTTCTGCGAGAATCCGCCAAAATTCGCGATCTGTCTAGTTTTCTGATAGGTTACGGCAAGTTTCCTCCCATTTTTCAATCTTTCTTCCTAGCAATCGATTTCGTACTTCCCGGGCTAGGTCCAGGTATTCCACCCAGTTAGTTGGGTCCCTAAATCTTTGCCATCTTTTCCTATAAGCATTTTTAATATGGATCAAATCCTTCAGGGGATCTGTCGTGGCGTCGTCTTGAGTGCCTTGGCGGTAGCCTACTGAACCCGCGGCCGGACTGCATTCTTAGTCATTAGCCGTCCAGGACCCGTTTCCAGCGTGGGCGGCACATGTGACGACGGTCCAGAATATTATTATTATTATTATTATTATTATTATTATTATTATTATTATTATTATTATATGTTCTGGACCCCACAGCAATATGCAAGACCGCTACTTGGTGGTAAATTACATCTGCTGCCATTGTCATTGTTGACAATATGACCAGCACCATTGTCGCGCGTAGGCAAGTGTGCGGGATTTCTGGCGATACGAATGACATACCTCCGTGTATTATTGACCTTATTATAGAGGTGAACAATTTGATGGCCAATCTCATTCCTACCGTTTATTTCAAATGTGTTTAAATTTTTATTTATATGCCAGGAGAATCTACTGTAATCTAAGAACGTTCTCTGAAGGAAAAGATGGCTGTTGAAAAAGAACCCAGGAAAGATTAAAAATGATCGGTTTATGATCAGAATAAGTACATCGAAAGTCTACAGCCTGTTTCCTATCATTCGACAGGATCAGAGATGGAATGAATAAAGCCCAATCTAGCGGCGACAGTAGGAATTGTGCCGGCTGCCGAAGCTCCCCTCTGGGGCAATGATCGATGAGTGACAAATGAAATGAAATATTGTACAGTGTTGCTGGAATGAATGATGACAGGGAAAGCCGGAGTATCCGGAGAAAAACCTGTCCCGGCTACATTTTGTCCAGGGTAGAAATTCAGTAAGACTTACATTACTTTTATAGCATGATAAGGATGTAATATGTTGGAAATCTTTAGTGGAATACCTTGTGGAGGAGCGATGTGTTCACTGCGACAGTTAAGAACCCACCCGCCATCCCCCAGAAATAATTTTGCTTTTATAACCTAATAGAAGTTATCACGCGCCATAGTCCATCGCCTAACTACGTACCAGCATTTCCATTGGGTGAGACGCTACGGGATATGACGTCACTCCTAGCAATGAAGTAAGTGAATTCCGTTACCAACCCGCGCACAAAAAATACACAACTGCCCAGACCCATGGAGGTGTCACGCGGGACACTAGAGGCCTAGGACCGCTTCGCGGCTTCTAACCTGGGGGCTTACGCCCCCAGACCCCCTTTGCTTGATCCAGACCAATGGTCTAACCAGTCCAGACCAATGGTTTTGTCACGACCTATGGTCTAACCAATCCAGACCAATGGCTTTGTCACTGACCAATGGTCTAACCAATCCAGACCTGGCTTTGTCACGCGGGATACTAGAGGCTTAAGGCCGCTTCGCGGCTTCTAACCTGGGGGCTTACGCCCCCAGACCCCCTTTGCTTGATCCAGACCAATGGTCTAACCAATCCAGACCAATGGCTTTGTCACGCGGGATATTAGAGGCCTAGGGCCGCTTCGCGGCTTCTAACCTGGGGGCTTACGCCCCCAGATCCCCTTTGCTTGATCCAGACCAATGGTCTAACCAATCCAGACCAATGGCTTTACCACTGACCAATGGTCTAACCAATCCAGACCAATGGCTTTGTCACGCGGGATATTAGAGGCCTAGGGCCGCTTCGCGGCTTCTAACCTGGGGGCTTACGCCCCCAGATCCCCTTTGCTTGATCCAGACCAATGGTCTAACCAATCCAGACCAATGGCTTTGCCACTGACCAATGGTCTAACCAATCCAGACCAATGGCTTTGTCACGCGGGATATTAGAGGCCTAGGGCCGCTTCGCGGCTTCTAACCTGGGGGCTTACGCCCCCAGACCGCCTTTGCTTCATCAAGACCAATGGCCTAACCAATCCAGACCAATGGCTTTGTCACGAGATTCGTAAATAAAAGTAGCGCCGCTGCACTAGGACTAGTTCTTTATATGAACAGTTGGCAGCTCTGTCCACCGCTCGATCAAGTTCTTCGCGAGAAGCGAGCGAGAGAAAAACAAATGACAGTGCAATCGCGCCTGGATGCGTAGCGCTGGAAAATGTAAGGTGTTCTGAACTTTTGCCTTGTCCGGCACGAATGTCACATGGAGTAACCGGGATTTGAAACACGGAACCCAGCTGTGAGAGGCTGCCGCCTGAGCAACGGAGGCTCCTTATAAGTACATTATAAACAGTAAAATCAATTGGTCTCACCTTCTTTTACACCCCACCGCCGTTAAGTTTATTTACCCCCCCCCCCCAAAAAAAAAAGAAAACTAAAAGAAGGCGTGTTTCTTTATGTTTAATGGAGATTCCAAATACCAATGTTCACGTTTATTACCATCAGTTTTGAGATATAAGTATCCCCTTAAAAATAAAAGGAATTCAACTCCTTTTCACTCCCCCCCCCCCAAGATTGTTTCACCCCAAAAACGCGCTTTTCTTTGTTTTTAAAGGAGATCAAAATACCAATTTTCACGCCTGTAACAACTTTAGTTTTTATTAGATGTATGTATTCTCATACAATTAAGTCAATTAATTTTTTCAATCCTTTAACCCCCCAAACCCCCTTCATTGGATTTTCCGAGAATACGCGTTTGTTTACTTTTAAAGCAGATTCCAGAAATAAAATTTCACGTGTGTAACATCTTCATTTTTGAGATATCAGTAGCCTAATTAAAATAATTCGACACCATTTTCAGTCACTTTTACCCCCCCCCCCCACTACCCAAGTGGTATTTCCGAAAACTAAAAATACACGTTTCTTTATTTTAATAGAATAAAAAAATTACCATTTTTCACTTGTGTAACATGTTAAGTTTTTTGAGATATACTGTAGAAATTCTCATTTTAAAATTTCACCCCTTTTTAGATCCCCTTAAGTGGAGTTTCCAAAGACAAATCACCTATGTTTCTTTACACTTACAGGAGATTCCAAATACCCACTTTTTACGTCTGTAACATTTTACGCTTCTCAGATATTCTGTAGATATATTCTTTCAAAAAATTCACCCCAATTTGCCACTCCTGTTTAACCGCCATTAATTGAATTTTCAGAAAGCAAAAATATACGTGTTTCTTTATTTTTAAAGGAGATCACATTTACAAATTTTCAGTTCTGTAATATCTTCAGTTTCTGAGATATATGTATCCTCATTAAAGGCATTCAACCCATTATTCACCCTTTTACACCCCTCCTATTGGAATTTAGAGAAAACAAAGAAATACGTGTTCCTTTATTTTTAAGGGAGATTCTAAACACCAATTTTTACATCTGTAAACATTTAAAGTTTTAAGATTTAGACACACTCATTTTAAAAATTCACCCCCCCCTTTTCACCCCCCATTATTTGGATTCTCTAAAAACGAAAAAATACCTGTTTCTTTATTTTTAAAGTAGATCCCAAATACCAATTTTCAGGTCTGTAATATCTTCAGGTTCTGAATGCCTCATTAAAGGCATTCAACCTCTTTTTCACCCTTTTCCACCCTTCCTATTAGGATTTTCCGAAAACAAAAAATACGTGTTTCTTTATTTTTAAAGGAGATTCTAAATACCAAATTTTAAATCTATAAACTTTAAAAGTTTTGAGATATAGATACACTCATTTTAAAAATTTCATCCCCCCTTTTCACCCCCATTATTTGGATTTTCCCAAAATGAAAAATACCTGTTTCTTTATTTTTAAAGTAGATCCATAATACCAATTTTCAGGTCTGTGATATATTCAGTTTCTAAGATATAAGTATTCTCTTTAAAGGCATTCAACCCATTTTTCACCCCTTTTCACCCCTCCTATTAGGATTTTCCGAAAACAAAAAATACGTGTTCCTTTATTTTTAATGAAGGTTCTAAATACCAATTTTTACATCTCTGAACTTTAAAACTTTTGAGATATAGATGCACTTATTTTAAAAATTCACCCCCCTTTTCGCCCTCGCATTAATTGGATTTTCCAAAAACAAAAAAATATGTGTTTCTTTATTTTTCAAAGCGATCAAAAGTACCAATTATGAGGTCTGTAATATCATCGGTTTCTAAGATATAAGTATTCTCTTTAAAGGCATTCAACCCATTTTTCACCCCTTTTCATCCCTCCTATTGGGATTTTCCGAAAACAAAAAAATACGTGTTCCTTTCTTGTTAATGAAGATTCTAAATACCAATTTTTACATCTCTAAACTTTAAAACTTTTGAGATATAGATGCATTCATTTTAAAAATTCACCCCCCCCCCTTTTCACCCTCGCATTAATTGGATTTTCCAAAAACAAAAAAAATACGTGTTTCTTTATTTTTGACAGCGATCAAAAGTACCAATTTTGAGGTCTGTAATATCTTCAGTTTCTGAGATATAAGTAGCGGTATCCTGATTAAAGGCATTCAATCCATTTTTTACCCTTTTTCACCACTCCTATTGGGATTGTCTGAAAACAAAAAAATACTTGTTTCCTTATTTTTAAAGAAGATTCTAAATACCAGTTTTCACATCTCTGAACTTTAAAACTTTTGAGATATAGCCACACTCATTTTAAAATTTCACCCCCCTTTTCACCCCCTTAGCGACGGAATATCCAAAACTCCTCTCTTAGCGAGCACCTACATCTTAATATGAATATATCCCCAAAATTTCATTTCTTTATGTCCAGTAGTTTTGGCTCGGCGATGATGAATCAGTCAGTCAGTCAGTCAGTCAGTCAGTCAGTCAGTCAGTCAGTCAGTCAGTCAGTCAGTCAGTCAGTCAGTCAGTCAGTCAGTCAGTCAGTCAATTAGGACAAGCTACTTTATATGTATAGATGTATCCTCAGAATTTCATTTCTTTATGCCCAGTAGTTTTGGCTCGGGGATGATGAATCAGTCAGTCAGTCAATCAGTCATTCAGTCAAGACATGTACTTTTATATTTATAGATGGTCCTTGCCATTTCATATTTCAACATAGGCACCAGCATTAGCCGCACACCATTGCAGTCGGGGCCCAACGTTCCTGACAAACCGTACCCGCGCACACTCTTCCCTATAGACTGCTTCCAAAGTGTCCAAGTCACATGGTTTTCTGGCATACACCTTCTCTTTCAAATACTCCCAGAGGATAAAATATAATGGGGTCAAGTCTGGAGTTCTCAGTGGCTACTCAACATTTCCGCGACGCCCAATAATGCGGCCCGGAAAAGCATTATCAAGCCATTCTCGCGAAATCAATGCATAGTGGGGAGGTGCCCCATTGTGCATGAAGTGCACATTGTCTACTCTGTCCCATGTTGAAACAGTGGGATGAACAAAAGTTTGTAGCATGTGCACATACCTCTCCACATTCATTATCTCACGAAGAATGTAAGGACCGATAAGAGTTTCATCATGAATACCACACCACACAGTTATTGAAGGACATGACTAATTTTACAATTGTAGCTGCAGGATTGCCGAGTAATGGCATTTATGGTGATTTATGTACCCACCCACTTGAAACACGGCTTGTCGAACCACAGAATGATACTGAGGATATCTCGTTCTTCTTCCATCCATTGTAATGTGGTTTCAGCAAACTCCATCCTAACATCACAGTCTTCCAGTGACAATGCTTGGACAGAATGTGGTTTCCAGTCTATCTCCTTCATTATCCATTGGACCGAACCATACAGTAAACCTGATTCCCTCTGATATTGTCTCAAGGACTTGTTGGGACTTTGCGCAAAAGCCGCAACAGCGTTGGTTTTAGCCTCTTCAGTGACAACTGTCTTTGGGGGCCCAGCACCCTTTTGGTGAGTAACACAACAAATTGGCATGCAGTCTCTTTATTGTCTTCATGTCCAGAGTCGCGTGTCTCCCCATCTCCTGTCTCCACCATCTTTGCACCATTACAGGTGACTGCCATACATCCATCTAGCTGCAATTCAAGCACAGTCAGCCGTGTTCAGTCTATGCGCCAAATAAAAACAAATAACAATTATGTAACAATTACATAATGACACGTAATGGCATACAATAGAGCATAATATTACAGTAGAGGTAATGATATTACATCGTTTATGATAAAATACGCAGTAAAATAAAAATAGGAACATGATAGTGGATCACCCTGTACAAGAACTGGAGCGAACCATTGAAATAATCAACTTAATCATTCATATTTCATAGGCATATATCCAGTTTATCCAGGTATTGCCTGTGTAGATGTTCTCACCAAGTCCTCCAGCAGTCTAGAGTATGCTCTCCTCAGGTGGTCTGATATGGTGTGAGGGATAGTTTGATTCGCTACACTGCAGTCACTGCTGGGGAATGTTCTCCTACCCGAATTATAAAAGCAGCAAACCACATTGTCCATGGTTGGTTTGAATTCTGTTCAGGGCAACCGGTATCTTTCATGGGAGATCAAAACCAGCAGGAGGGTGCCTGGTATTAAATAATGTCTGCCACTCCCTCCGAGCTGCACCGTTCCATTCATATGGCTTTTCTGCTGATGAAAATCTGTGCCATATGGACTGATGGCGATCTTGATTTTAGGTGCCTGATTCCCACAGCAATGACCTAATAATAGGCAGAGCTGAGTTTGATATTTTTCTGTACATCACAGAGGAAAAGAAAGTGTAAAGAATGGTTGACATACCATAGGATTAGAATGTAATAAACTCATATTGGAGAGTAGAACATTACAAATCAATGTTCGTGTGTGAAAGAAGAATGGAGTATTGTACTTACTCTTCTTCTGCTTTAGGTATGGAGCTTGATTTCATCTTTTCATTTTCCTAATCCCCTCCTCTCTTATGTATGTTTCTAACAGACCCCTTCACCGTTGTTGAAATCCTGAAATTTTCCACTTAATGGGCTGTTGCAGAAAGGAAACTATATTATTTGTGTGATGTGGAGATGTGATGTAATCTAACTGGCTGACATGGGAGAGATGTGAATATGCTTCATTACAATAACTAAGGTTTAAAAATGTGAATTTGCAGAAAACTGTCAGACTTCTATTATATCATTATCATCATCATCATCAATGTCCCACTCCAGTCGCCTGGGTGTGGTTAACAAGCCTCCTCCACTCCTTTCTGTCCTTCCACTTTTCCTGCTCCATTACTTCCGCCACATCCAATCCAGCTTCTCTAACGTCCTCCAAATCTGATCCCTCCACCTTCTTCTCGGTCTTCCAACTGGACTCTTTTCCTTAACTTTTCTTTCCAATTCCCTTCTTGCTACCGGTTTCTTTCCCATTCTTTTTACATGTCCGAACCATCTCAATCTTGCTTTCTGTATCTTCTGTACTAACGGTTCTATATTTAGCTCTTCTCTGATTTTAATATTTTGAATTCTATCTCTTGTCTTTTTAACTGATGTTCTTAAAAATGTCATTTCTACTGCTTAGATCTTACTATCTGGTCTCTTACTGGTTACCAGCGTTTCTAGTCCGTATGTTGCAGTTGGTATGAAATACTGTTTAGATAATGTTAATTTCATTCTCTTGGGTACTTTGTCATCCCATAAAAGCTCTCTGACTTGATGATAAAATGTTGTACCTTTACTTAGCCTGTTATTAATTTCAGTGTTGATTTCATTACTTCCATTAGTAATGCTACCCAGATATGTAAACTGTTCTGCATTCTCTAACTGTTCTCTGTCTATGTTCACTTGGTGTGTAGTTTTTTTTCTTTTCCACGGTGCATGACTACAGTTTTCTTTTTACTAATTACCATTCCAAACTTCTTCAGATTTTCATTCCAAATGTCCAGTCTCCTTTGTACTTCCTTTTTTCCTTTCTTCCTTTTCCCCAAATCATTGCATCATCTGCAAATACCAAAGCATTCACTTCATCACTACTGATACTCTGTTTTACACGTTTTATGATTTCATCCATCAATATAATAAACAATAATGGCAAAAGTGCACTTCCTTGCTTGAGACCTTTTTTTGTATAAAATGTTTCAGAGTAACCACTCCCCACTTGTACACTGCTTTTACTCTCCTGATTCAACATTTTTATCTTGTTAATGATTTTGGTACATTCCTTTTCAGTAGGCATTCCCATACATGTTTTGTCTTAACTGTATCATAAGCTTATTCCAAATTAAAAAATACGAAGATGATTTCCTTGTTCCTTTCCAGATGTTTTTTCATTATCGTTCGGACTGTAAATATCAAGTCTATTGTTGATCTATTCGGTCTAAAGCCATATTGTTCTTCCTCTAACTGTGTTTCTTATATATCCCTCAGTCTTTTGTCTATGACTTTCTCCATTATTTTTAGCCCATGTGATAATAGGGTTATACCTCTATAATTTTCACATTTCTTCCTATTTCCTTTTTTGAACAGTGGTACAATGCTTCCTTGTTGCCAATCTTCAGGTATCCTTTCATCCTTTCATATGATATTGAGGGCTGGGTATAGCCACTGTAGTCCAGTGATTCCTGCTGTGTTTCCGTGGTTTCCCATTTTCACACCAGGCAAATGCTGGGGCTGTACCTTAATTAAGGCCACGGCCGTTTCCTTCCTACACCTAGCCTTTCCATGTCCCATCGTCGCCATAAGACCTATCTGTGTTGGTGCAACGTAAAGCAACTAGCAAAAAATTCCTGCTGCCTTAATCATATCAGCATTGAATTCATCTTTTCCACTTGCTTTACCTTTGGTCATTGCTTTCACTGTCCTTTCAAGTTCCAACCATGTTATCGGGTTCTCTTCTTTTTCTCCGCCTATTATTTCCATTTTCTTATCTCCTTCCTCCGAACAGTCATTCTCATTATAAAGTTTTTCAAAATACTTTGCCATCAACTTCTGAAGACCCTCTTTGCCATGTACTATGGATCCAACTTCTCTCTCTAATGCCTTGATTTTTTCTTGATTTATTCTTTTCAGTTTTATTACTGTGTATAATAGTTCCTGATTTCCTCGACTATCTTGCTCAATTTTGTTGGTAAACTCTCACTAACATTTCTCCTTTTCTTCCTTGATACTCCTCTTTACTTCTAGTTTCAATCTTATGTATTCCACATGTAACCTTTCTATCTTATTCTCATCCCTCTGATACGTTTTTTGCTTTTCCTTATCCATTTCTTTCTTCACCTTGTTCCTATCTTTTATTTCTTTTATTTCTTTTTTTATTTTGTCTGTCCACCACCGTGTCTCCTTTCCCTTAACCTTTGCTTTTGTTTTCCTGCATACCTCAACTGCTGCTTCCACAAATGTCTGCATGTCCTACTCTTCTTCTACACTTCGTATTTCTGTGTTAGGCAACTTCCTTTTTATACAATCTTGGAATGCCATTCTTTTATCCTCCTCCTCCAATTCCCAAATCCTGATCTTTGGTTTCTCCTTCAATACAATTTTAGGGATTTTTACTTGTTTTAATTCCACAATTAATAATCTATGATCACCTTCCATACTTTCACTGGGGATTATCTTCATATTCATGACGTATCTTTCCCATTCTCGGTCTGTTATTATAAAATCGAATAGTGTTCCATACTGTCCATCCGAACTATATTGGCTGATCTTATGGCTATTCCTCTTCAAAACATGTGTTCTTTATTATCAGGATATTTCTGATACAAAAGTCCAACAGTTTCTCTCCATCTTCATTTCTATTGCCATACCCATGTGGGCCCAGAACATTCTCATACCCCATTCTGTCAGTTCCCACATGAGCATTCAGGTCTCCTATTATCATAATCCCATCTCTAATAATATGTGTTTCCAGTTCTATTATATCTCTACCTAAAATGGTAAAATGAGATCATTTTGTGCAAAAACAGTGCAGTGTGAGAGACATGGAACACAAAAACTTTGTTGTATATTTATGAGTCCTTACCACTTGGACTGCTTGGTGTTCTAAATTTAACTATTGCTTGCGGAGGTAGTGTATAAGCGATTTCCTTAGTGTGGCTCATCCTCTGAAATACAAAAATGATGGTGAAGTACTGTATTTGCAGGGAGTTCTCAATAATATTGCCATTGATGCTTTCACAGCCTGTACGTATAGACATGATAGTGTATAGGCTTTTGGGCTTATGCCGTGTCAAGAAAATAAGGTGAAATTCTTTACGTTTCTCAGAGAACTGTGCTCTGCGTCATCAGAAGAAAATCTTGGCTGTCCACAAGAAAGGCTTCTTAATATTTATATCGGTATCATTTTAACAGTTGTTAGATATTTCAAGGCTTTTGCATATGCCCAAGTCTTCTTATGGACAGATCTCCTTACTTACAAACAGTGGTCCTGTCACAGGCCAGTAATATAAGGATATGTAGAAGCAGTCAGACAGGTAAGGTGGATTTACATAAATACATACATACATACATACATTATCATTATAGACTGTTATGCCTTTCAGCGTTCAGTCTGCAAGCCTCTGAGAATTTACTAAACGTCGCCACAATCCTCGATTTGCAACTAGTGTTGTGACCTCATTTAGTTCTATACCTCTTATCTTTAAATCGTTAGAAACCGAGTCTAACCATCGTTGTCTTGGTCTCCCTCTACTTCTCTTACCCTCCATAACAGAGTCCATTATTCTCCTAGGTAACCTATCCTCCTCCATTCGCCTCACATGACCCCACCACCAAAGCCGGTTTATGCGTACAGCTTCATCCATCGAGTTCATTCCTAAATTAGCCTTTATCTCCTCATTCTGAGTATCCTCCTGCCATTGTTCCCACCTGTTTGTACCAGCAATCATTCTCGCTACTTTCATGTCTGTTACTTCTAACTTATGAATAAGATAATCTGAGTCCACCCAGCTTTCGCTCCCGTAAAGCAAAGTTGGTCTGAAAACAGACCGGTGTAAAGATAGTTTCGTCTGGGAGCTGACTTCCTTCTTACAGAATACTGCTGATCGCAACTGCGAGCTCACTGCATTAGCTTTACTACACCTTGATTCAATCTCACTTGCTATATTACCATCCTGGGAGAACACACAACCTAAATACTTGAAATTATCGACCTGTTCTAGCTTTGTATCACCAATCTGACATTCGATTCTGTTGAATTTCTTACCTACCGACATCAATTTAGTCTTCGAGAGGCTAATTTTCATACCATACTCATTGCACCCATTTTCAAGTTCCAAGATATTAGACTGCAGGCTTTCGGCACAGTCTGCCATTAAGACCAAGTCGTCAGCATAGGCCAGACTGCTTACTACATTTCCACCTAACTGAATCCCTCCCTGCCATTTTATACCTTTCAGCAGATGATCCATGTAAACTACGAACAGCAAAGGTGAAAGATTACAGCCTTGTCTAACTCCTGTAAGTACTCTGAACCAAGAACTCATTCTACCATCAATTCTCACTGAAACCCAATTGTCAACATAAATGCCTTTGATTGATTTTAATAATCTACCTTTAATTCCATAGTCTTCCAGTATGGCGAACATCTTTTCCCTCGGTACCCTGTCATATGCTTTCTCTATATCTACGAAACATAAACACAACTGCCTATTCCTCTCATAGCATTTTTCAATTACCTGGCGCATACTGAAAATCTGATCCTGACAACCTCTCTGTGGTCTGAAACCACAATGGTTTTCATCCAACTTCCTCTCAACGACTGATCGCACCCTCCCTTCCAGGATGCCAGTGAATACTTTGCCTGGTATACTAATCAATGAGATACCTCGATAGTTGTTGCAATCCTTCCTGTTTCCATGCTTATAGATAAGTGCAATTACTGCTTTTGTCCAATCTGAAGGTACCTTACCAACACTCCACGCTAATTTTACTACTCTATGAAGCCATTTCATCCCTGCCTTCCCACTGTACTTCACCATTTCAGGTCTAATTTCATCTATTCCTGCTGCCTTATGACAATGGAGTTTATTTACTATCCCTTCCACTTTCTCAAGCATAATTTCACCAACATCATTTTCCTCCTCCCCATGAGCTTGGCTGTTTGCAACACCACCATGATGATTTCCTTTTACATTGAGATGATGTTCAAAATATTCCCTCCACCTCTCCAGTGATTCCCTGGGATCTTTTATGAGTAGAGACGGGAATTATAGTCACAAACAGGTTAGAATGCAAACGTATTTGAAGAAGGCGCAAGTGTAATCTAGCCGCTCTACAGTTATGTCGGGGTGTTGCATAAATTTTAGGGGTTCTGTTTGTCCAGATCGATTATATATGCAAATCTCACCGCAGAACCATCATGCAGGTAACATGCACCTGCGCCTTGGTTAAATATGTTTGCATTCTAACCTATTCGTGCCTATAATTCCCGTCTCTAATTATGAGTTCACCTGAATTACTCAAAACACTGTTCATTTCCTTTTTCCCTCCCTTCCTAAGATTCTTTATTACTGTCCAGAAAGGTTTCCCTGCTGCTTGACCTAGCCTTACCAGGTTATTACCAAAATCTTCCCATGACTTCCTTTTGGATTCAACAACTATTTGTTTCACTCTGTTTCTTTCATCTACGTCTGCCTTGGCCCTTGTTTGGAGCCATTTCTGATAAGCCTTCTTTTTACGTTTACAGGCTGCTCTCACTTCATCATTCCACCAAGATGTTCGCCTTTTCCTATCTTTACACACAGTTGTTCCTAGACATTCCCTTGCTGTTTCTATTACAGCATCCCTGTATGCCACCCATTCACTTTCTATATTCTGAACCTGCTTACTGTCTACTGTTCGAAACTTCTCACTAATCATATCCGTGTACTTCTGTCTAATTTCCTCGTCCTGGAGACGTTCTACCCTTATTTGTTTGCAGACAGATTTCACTTTCTCTACCCTAGGCCTAGAGATACTTAGTTCACTACAGATCAGATAGTGGTCTGTATCATCAAAAAATCCGCGAAAAACTCGTACATTCATAACAGATTTCCTGAATTCAAAGTCTCTTAAGATATAGTCTATTATGGATCTGGTACCCATAGCCTCCCATGTGTAGCGGTGAATAGCCTTATGCTTGAAGAATGTATTCGTAACAGCTAAACCCATACTAGCACAGAAGTCCAGCAAACGCTTCCCATTCCCATTAGCTTCCATATCTTCCCCACATTTACCAATCACCCTTTCGTATCCTTCAGTTCTATTCCCAACTCTTGCATTGAAATCGCCCATTAGCACTATTCTATCCTTGCTGTTGACCCTGACCACGATGTCACTCAATGCTTCATAAAACTTGTCAACTTCATCCTCATCTGCACCCTCACATGGTGAATACACGGACACAATTCTTGTCCTAATTCCTCCCACTGACAAATCTACCCACATCATTCGCTCATTTACGTGCCTAACAGAAACTATGTTGCGTGCAATGGTATTCCTGATAAAGAGCCCTACCCCAGACTCTGCCCTTCCCTTTCTAACACCCGTCAAGTACACTTTATAATCTCCTATCTCTTCCTCATTATCTCCCCTTACCCGAATATCACTTACTCCTAGCACATCCAGATGCATCCTCTTTGCTGACTCAGCCAGTTCTACCTTCTTTCTTCCATAAGCCCCATTAATATTGATAGCTCCCCATCAAATTCCATTTCGTTCGCCAAGTTGCTTCCAAGGAGTCCCTCGCCTGTCAAATGGGAGTGGGACTCCATTACTCCCATAGGTCCGAGGCTTGCTTAAAGTGTTCTGAGCTCGGTAAATTCATGAAGCAGGATGCTGCCCTACTTGCACATAGTCCAAGTGAGGATCTCTCCTCTAACAGATTATGGACCACCGGTGAATTGTATAGTCCTAGCCGCCTGAGCACAAGGAGGGCCACGACTCAGAATATGTCATAGATGCCCATTCCCATTCCATAGCAACTGGTATCCCGACTCTCAGGACCACTTACTAGGCCACTCAGCCGTTGCCCATGGTTCACGAACTAGGACGTGACTACAGTAACCCACATTCTTTTTGAAGTTAATTTCAGATGTGTAAACTTGATCTTTTCCAGAGCAGACTGTTGGGTCTAATCCAGTCTAAACAAATAGCATGAAATTTAATAATAACAATGGCATTTATTTCCATTGCTTAAATTTTAGAACACCAAGCAATCCAAGTGGTAAGGACTAAATATAGAACAAGGTTTGCCTGTTCCATGTCTCTCACAGTGCACTGCTTCTGCACAAAATGATCTCGTTTCTCTAGATCTATGAAACATAAACATAACTGTCTATTCCTCTTGTAGCATTTTTCAATTACCTGGTGTATACTGAATCCGGTTCAGGAAGCCAAGAATAACGTCCGAGAGGAGTCATCGTGCTGACTGCACGACACCTTATAATCTACAGGCCTTCAGGCTGAGCAGCAGTCGCTTGGTAGGCCATGGCCCTTTGGGGCTGTTGCGCCATGGGGTTTGCTTTGGTTTTGGCACATACTTAAAATATGATCCTGACAGCTCCTCTGTGGTCTCAAACCATTGATCGCACCCTCCCTTCCAAGAGGTCAGTGAACATCTTGCCTGGTATACTGTTCAATGAGATACCTCAATAGCTGATGCATTCCTTCTTGTTCCTTTGCCTATAGATAGGTGCAATTACTGCTTTAATTCAGTCAGAAGGTACCTTACTAACACTCCGTGCTTTATTACTCTGTAAAGCCATTTCATCCCTGCCTTCCCACTATATGTCACCATTTCAGGTCCAATTTCATCTATTCCTGCTGCTTTATGACAAGGGAGTTTATTTGCCATCGTTTCCACTTCATCAAGTTTAATTTAACCAACAATCATTGTCCTCCTTCCCATGAGTCTGGTTGTTGGCGATGCCACCAGGAAGATTTCCTTTCATGATGAGAATATTTTCAAAATATTCCTTTCACCTGTCCAGCGATTCCCTTGAATCTATTACGAGTTCAACCTGATTTACCCAAAACATTAATTTGCTTTTCCCTCCCTTCCTAAGATTCTTTATTACAGTCCAGAACAGTTTCCCTGCTGGAGAGATTTCTGAAACGTCTTCCTTTAGCGTGTACAAGCTGCTCTCACTTTATCATTCCACCAAACTGTTTGCTTTTTCCTATCTTTACACACACAGTTGTTCCTTGGCATTCCCTTGCTATTTCTACTACAGCATCCCTGTATGTCACCTATTCTCTTTCTATATCCTGAACCTTCTTACACCGAGCTCGATAGCTGCAGTCACTTAAGTGTGGCCAGGATCCAGTATTCGGGAGGTAGTGGGTTCGAACCCCACTCTCGGCAGTCCTGAATATGGTTTTCCGTGGTTTCCCATTTTCACACCAGACAAATGCTGGGTCTGTACCTTAATTAAGGCCATGGACGCTTCCTTTCCACTCCTAGCCCTTTCCTATCCCATCGTCGCTATAAGACCTATCTGTGTCGGTGCGACGTTAAAAATCTTGCAAAAGAACTTTCTTACTGTTCATTGTTTGGAAGTTTTCACTAATCATATACGTGTACTTCTGTCTAATTTCCTCGTCCTGGATATTTTCCGCCCTTATTCGTCTACAGAAAGATTATACTTTCTCTATCCTAGGTCTAGAGATACTTAGTTAACTACAGTTCAAATAGTGGTCTGTGTCATCGAAAAATCCCCAGAAAACCCACACATTCCTAACAGATTCCCTGAATTCAAAGTCAATTAAAATATTCTATCATGGATCTGGTGCCCCTACCCTCCATACTAGCACAAAAGTCCAGCAAATGCTTCCAATTCCTATTATTTTCCATATCTTCCCTACATTTACCAGTCACCCTTTTGTATCCTTCAGTTACATGCAATAGTATTCCTGATGAGCAGTCCTACCCCACAGTCTGCCCTCCCCTTTTAAACCTGTCAAGTACACTTTATAATCCTCTATTTCCTCCTTTTCTCCCCTTGCCCGAATATCCTCTTTGATGACTCAGCCAGTTTTAATTACAATGTTGTGGGAGTGGAAGTACCTCATGGGGATAACTGTCAAGTAACTAGGTATTAATATAGGAAAGATAGGGGTAATCACATTAATGGGATTGTAAGAGGTTACAGATATCTTAATATGGTTATGAGTAAGGCTGGGATTCTTTGGTTTTAACCATTTTTTTCCCCCATGTACGATCGGTTAGAAACTTTCTAAATAATTTTTTGTTTTATGTCTGCAAGATTCTAATGTGCGAATCCTATCGAAGAAAAAAAAAAAAAAAGGGCTAAATGGGGCTTTAAGACTGAAGAAAGGCCTTTTCAGAATCATTTAAGTAAATCCACATAGTTTTTTCCTTTCAAGTCTATGTGGAGCTACCACTTGTTTTGATTGTACGCGTTGTATGAAAGCTGCAGAACTGTTCAGGATCTTCTTGGGAGCTGCTGATACAATACAAACAAACGGAATACATTATTCTCTGAAAAGGCAATGGGGTAGGGTAGGCCACCTTGCCTATGCCAACAAGATACTGCAATTTAACTTGCACTTTTACTGCTTGTCGACTTTCTGTCACTAGTGTGTGTGTGTCGAACTTGCTTTGTCAGGCTGTGTGCCCTATTCAGTTCATTTATTCATTTAAATCATGGCGAGTTTATAGTAACATATTCAGTGTGCCAAAATATTGTTCAAAACTGAGTCTGATATGACAGTAGACTGGGGAAGACAGTCATTTCACTGCCAATTTTAAAAATTGTCGAACCTCTCATAAACAAGTAAGTATCTATATAGCCTACCTCTCAGTTATAAATTTATCATTTAATTTCCATAAAAGGCTAAAAGAAGTTTTTAAAACCTAAAAGAAGGCTAGTGGTTTGTGGTGTGCGTTACTGTTGTCATGCCCTAGTTTGTGAACCATAGGCAACAGCGGAGTGGCCCAGTAAGTGGTTCTGAGAGTTGGGATACTAGTTGCTATGGAATAGAACTGGGCATCTAGGACATATTCAGAGTCATTACACTCCTTGTGCTTAGGCGGCCAGGACTGTACCATCCTCCAGTGGTCCTTAACCTGTTAGGGGAGAGATTTTCACTGGGACTATGTGCAGGTAGGGTAGCATCATGCTTCACAAAATTTACCGAGCTCAGAACTTTTTAATCAAGCCTCGGACCTATGGGAGTAATGGAGTTCCACTACCGTTTGACAGGCTGGGGACTCTTTGGAAACAAGTTTGTGAACGGAGTGGAATTCGATGGGGAGCTATCATATTAATGGGCTTATGGAACAAAGTAGAACTGGCCGAGTAAGCAAAAATGAAGCATCTGGATGTGTTAAGAGTTAATGTTATTAAGGTAAGGGGAGATAATGAGGAAGAGAGAGGGGATTACAAAGTATTCTTGACATGTGTTAAAAGAGAGAAGGGCCGAGCGTGAGTTATGACTGTTCATCAGGAATACTATTGCACACAACATAGTTTCTGTCAGGAACATTAATGGGCGAATGATGTGGATGGCTTTAGCTATTGGAGGAATTAGGACAAGAATTGTCTCAGTATATTCATCATGTGATGGTGCAGATGAGAATGAATTTGACAAGTTTTATGAAGCACTGAATGACATCGTAGTCAAGATCAATATCAAGTATAGAATAGTGCCACAAATTTCAATGCAAGAGTTGGAAATAGAACTGAAGTCCAGTAAACGCTTCCCATTCTTATTAGGTTCCATAGCCTCCCAATATTCCCTGTCACCATTTTGAATCCTTCAGGTTCATTGGTGGTCAGTCAGAGTGAGCGATATTTCAACAGTGAGCTATGTGTGCCAACCTAAGCTTGAAATTCGATAACAGACTTGGTATACCAGTCGACTCAATTGTTCAGTCACTCAGTGGGTGATCAAACTGCAAGTTATTGCCATGTTTATGCTTCATGTATGCATGTTACATGTTTCATATGGAGTGGCTGTACAAGAAAGATGTTCGGAGAAACAATGCATGTGGCAACAGTGTACCAATGAGCAAGTCACATGAACTTCTGAGTTTTCGATCTGCTTCATCTATCCAGACTTGTTTCTCCTCATTGTGATCAGACAGCTTGGACAGTTTGGTGGACTCATTTGTTCAGTGAAGTTGAGCACCTTATTGTTAAGAAAAATTTTCTCTAAAAATATCACAAAGGCTTGATCCACCAATTCAGTACAGTACATATGACATTTAATAACAGGACATGTTTTGACCCTAATTGGGCCTTCTTCAGCTAAATAATTAAGCTAAAATAACATGTTAAACAAGACAGAATACTAATTTATAACCAGCATATTAATATTGGTCAATAAGTCCCAACATAAGTTTATCACATGTAATTAGTTAAGTGCCATTTTAATTTTTGTTCTTGCAAATGCTCATTGAAGAGAATGCTCAAGCAGGAAGCTCTGAATGAGTCTAGAGTGAGCAGGAACCATTTCTTGTAAATGAGTTTCAGTGTGTTACATGTAGTTTTTCACAGCTCTACTCTGGTCTTCTTTTCAAACCCCAGCATATTATATTGCAGGCTTTCAGCAAAGTCTGCCAGTAAAACTGAGTCATTGGCATAGGCCAAACTGCTTACTACACTTCCACTCAGCTGAGTCCCTCCTTACTGTTTTGCAGTAATAATAACAAAATAATAATAAGTGCGAGCCTCCGTGGCTCAGACGGCAGCGCGTCGGCCTCTCACCACTAGATACCGTGGTTCAAATCCCGGTCACTCCATGTGAGATTTGTGCTGGACAAAGCGGAGGCGGGACAGGTTTTTTTGAAAGCAATTATTACCAATAGAAAATAAAAATGTAAACAGCTTATGGGATGTGTATAAAGCAATTGTTGAAGAGTGTGAAAACAGGTATGTACCTTTAAAAGTGGTAAGGAGTGGTAAAGGCCCCATTATACACTGCCTGACAAAAAAATTTAAGCTCCCATAAGGAGTGGTCCAATATTATCCCATTTCGGTATACATGCTTACCATTGATGTGTGAATAAATGATTAGATTTACAAGGATCTGTAATATGTAGAACACCCACCAGAGTGCATTTGTGATAGCAGTATCCTGTTGTTGATAAGTTGTTACCAGTCAACTACTCTGAAGTCAGACAGTTAAGCAAGACGTGCAGAGAGTACTACGTACAGTACGAAGCACCCGAGATGCCTCGCAGATGCGTTAGACAGCCTGTCCACCTATTGACAGCATTTGACAGAGGCCGCATGAGGCTGGTTGCTATTAAAGGGTAGAGAACGGTCCACCTGTTCAATACCATTAGGTTGTATAGTGTCCTATATAACTGGTACTACTTTTGACCCCACATAAATTGGGTCATCTTCAGCCACAATCCAGTTGGAAAACATATGCTCACATATAACCAGTAATAAAGAAAACAATCTGGTATGTCTCAATTTAAAATCCAAATTTAAAACATTGATGAAGTTTGACAACACATCCAAAATTGAAACCAAATGACACATCAAAACTGCCGCGGTTGGTGTCGAAGTATGTCGTTGCTCCTGCAGCAACCAAACGTTCCTGAGTTGATCTGGGAGTTGGCATTCGCCATCTGTATAGTCGAGCCACATGGTTTGTAAATCGTGTTTTGTTGAATAGTAATACGGGTAATGGTTTGTTTGTAGCTTGAAGGGGAACATTCATAACTTGAATAAGTATTTCTTTTCATCAGATGTAGTGATTTATTGTTTAATTTGGTTTGAAGTGAATGTCCCTATGTTTCTTGTAAATTTTGTGCACTTGGCACGGACATCAACACTAGATGACTGTTGATAGGGAGCAGGAACACTTATTCAAGTTATAAAGAGATTAAGAAGGAAGTGCAGATTAGAAAGAAATAGAGTTAGAAATTGTCGCAGGAGTAAGGAGAGATTGAAGGAGTTCACTAGGAAATTGAATTCAGCAAAAAAGTCAGCTAAGGATAACATGATAGCAAACATAACTGGCGCACATATTAATTTTAGGAAGCAATTTAAGAATATGTATAGATACTTAAAGGCAGAAACAGGTTCCAAGAAGGACATTCCAGGGATCATTAATGATAATAATAATATTATTTGTTTTACGTTCCACTAACTACTTTTTTTTTTTTTTTACGGTTTTTGAGACTCTGAGGTGCCGGAATTCAGTCCTGCAGGAGTTCTTTTACTTGCCAGTAAATCTACCGACATGTGGCTGACATATTTGAGCACCTTCAAATACCACTGGACTGAGCTAGGATCGAACCTGCCAAGTTGGGGTCAGAAGGCCAGCACCTCAACCGTCTGAGCCACTCAGTCTGGCGATCATTAATGAACAAGGGGAATGTATATGTAAGGACTTGTAGAAGGCAGAAGTATTCAGTCAGCAATATGTAAAGATAGCTGGATATAAGGATAATGTCTAGGTACAGGAGGTGACTAATACTGGCGAATTACTGAAATTTACCTATGATAATAACAATATTTACAGAAGATACAAAAGTTGAAAGCTAAAAAAGGAGCTGGGATTGTTAAGATTTCTGGGGATATATTAAAGGCAGTGGGTTAGGATATAGTACCATATTGGAAATACTTATTTGATTACCGTTTGCATGAAGGAGCAAAGCCAAATTAATGGAGAGTTGCAGTATTAGCCCTAATGTATAAGAATGCTTTCCAGTCATCTTGACATGTGTTTTTTGTAATCTGTGGGAAAGCATTCTTTCTTATTATATTAGACATATTTGCAAAATTACTAACTGTTTGATAGAAGGTAGTTCAGGTTTAGGAAAGATTGTTCCATTGAGGCTCAACTTGTAGGATTCCAGCAAGATATAGCAGTTATTTTAGATTCAGGGTGTCAAATGGACTGTATCGTTATTGACCTATCCAAGGATTTTGATAGGGTAGATCATGAGAGATTATTGACGAAAATGAGGGCTTTTGGACTAGACAAAAGAGTGGTTGAATGCGTAGGTAATTTCTAAAGAATGGAACTCGGAGAATTAGAGTAGGTGAAGTGATATTTGATACTGGAGTGGGGGGGGTATCCACAATGGTACTATTTTCATATGCATAAATGATAGGATTAAAGAAATGGAATCACAGATAAGGCTATTTGCGGATGATGTTGTACTGTATAGGGTAGTAAATAAGTTACAGGATTCTGAGTGACTGCAGGGGGACCAAGACAATGTTGTGAGATGGACAGTGGAGAACGGTATGATGGTGAACGGGATGAAAAGTCTTCCCAGTTTTTATTACTGTGCTGATGGGGTGATAGTACCTCATGGGGAACACTGTAAGTACCTAGGCATTAATATAAGGAATGATCGTCATTGGGGTAATCATGTTATCGATGTTGTTACGAAAGGGTACAAATCTCTTCATATGGCTATGAGGGTATTTAGGGGTTGTAGTAGGGATGTAAAGGACAGGGCATAAAAATCTCTGGTAAGATCCCTATTAGAGTATGATTCCAGTGTATGGGACCCACACCAGGACTACCTGATACGAGAACTGGAAAAGATCCAAAGGAAAGCAGCACGATTTGTTCCAAGTAATATCCGACAAACGAGTAATGTTACAACTATTTGGTATGATTCGAGCTATCAGTGGAGAGATGGCATGGAATGATGTTAGTAGACGAATAATCTTGAGCGGAGCGTTTAAAAGTAGAAAAGATCATAATATGAAGATAAAGTTGGAATTCAAGAGGACAGATTAGTGCAAAAATTAATTTATAGAATGAGGTGTAAGGAACTGGAATAATTTAACAAGGGAAATGTTCAATAAATTTCCAAATTCTTTGAAAACATTTTAAAAAATGCTAAGTAAACAACTGATAGAGAATCTGTCACCTGGTGACAGTCCTAAATGCAGATCATTGATTGATTGATTGATTGATTGATTCCAGAAAGGCACCTCTGCCTACTGTTGATGTCTTGACAATATTGTCATCCCCACTATCTGTTAATAATGACTTCCCAACGTAAAGCAACTAGCAAAAAATAATAATAATAATGACTTGAAACTTATTTTTGGTTGAGACGCTTGTCTGCACTGTTCTTTTATCACTTGTCGAATCATACAGTATTGTGGCATTTTACTTCATGCTGAAAACCAGTCCGAATTACCATGAATTCTGAATTAGTGAGGGTTCACTTCAAAAATGTAAACATGAAAATATAATTCACCAAGCAGGTTACAATACAGCTTCCAAGAAATTATTATCTAGTATATCCAACTAGTTGGTCGGTCGGTCGGTCGGTTTATAATTACATAATCAAGGCTGATGATTCTGGGGTTGAGCCCTTTAATTAATAATAAGAATGAAGGATAGCCATCACTTGAAAAAACTGCTCTTAGAAAACGTATTCTCTGCATTAAAATATCTCTGAAACTCCTGTTGTGTTGCTTCAATCAATAGAGTTTATTTTGATAGGCATTCTTCTGTACAGCAACACAGATTGTAGACTATCAGATGGAGGCTATCATTTCTGTGTAACTTGAACAAAAACAATTGCAAATAACAACTGGCTAGTGATTATTGTTATGTGATTCATTCATTTATATTTCCCTGTTTGTAGGTGATTGGAGATCCACTAAACCGCAGCACTCAACACGGACCACAGAATCATAAAGCACATTTGGAGAAGTTGATTGAGTTCTGCAATATTGGAGTCAAAGAAGGCGCAACACTTCTCTGTGGTGGTAAGAGGGTCGACAGAAAAGGTTTTTATTTTGAACCAACTGTGTTCAGTAATGTGGAGGACCATATGTTCATTGCTCAAGAGGAATCTTTTGGACCCATCATGGTTGTATCCAAGTTTGCTAGCGGGTATGTATTGTAGGATATGAATTTATAGAGGATGTATGAAAACCATTATTCTTATTTCCTACTCGAAAGTTGCTGTCCTTCTACAGAGAAACTAACTGTGATGTGTATGAATAAAAGAAGTTTATGATGGCTCACCACCACTACCACCTCCGTGGTCACTGCTCTAATGATTATTTTCTTTAAATGAATTTTTTAAAAATTTTGTTTGCAATTTGCTTTACGTTGTACAGACGCTGATAGGTCTTATGGCGATGATGGGAGTGGAAAGGAAGCTACCGTGGCCTTAATTAATGTACAGCCTGGTGTGAAAATGGGAAACTACGGAAAACCATCTTCAGGGCTGCCAACAGTAGGGTTTGAACCTGCTATCTCCCAAATGTAAGCTCACAGTTGCGCGACCCTAACCGCACGCCCACTTGCTTGGTCTCTCTCTCTTAATGAATATACTCGACCTGAGTATCATGTGAGATCAACAGCTGATGTAAAGAAATCCTCTCCATTATGAGGTGACAAACATGCAGCTTGTCTGTCATCGTTCACCTCATCATTCATGACTCATTAATCCTCATGTTCACCTCTTCGGTCTTTTTCTGCAGTCATAGACCCAAGATATTTAAATATTGTCACAAGCAACAGATTCTCACCATCATTTTTGATTGTTCTGATTTCTTGTGGATCTGGTGTCAAATATTCTGTTTCCTTTTTGTTTATAACTGGCACTATTGTCTCCATCGATCATTACCTTTAAGGGTTTGGTGCTGGTGATCAAGTTTGTTTTTGATGGCTAATGTGATGTTGTCAGCATAAAAAACATTCCCGGTTATCAGTTGGTACAAGTCTATTAAAAATGGTGATGACATGAACAGAAGTTGTAATATGACTAAACCCTACTGAACCCTCACTGTAATCTTAGTTATCAAATGTTTCTACAACAGCTTGGATATAACATCATCTTAAAAGCTGCTGCACTCAACTGACAAGGTATTCTGGGACACAGTTGTTGAAGTGTTAGTCAAATCAGGTTGTGTGTCATGCGATCAAAAGTTTTTACGGGGTCCAGGAAAGTGAGATGGAACAATTTGTTTTTCTCACAATGTTTCTCACCTTTATTTGACTTCTGCTGCCATACATGTTGTACAGTAGGTACATCTGTGTCTACACACACAGCTGCAGTCCTTAGAGATAATCCACTCTCACATGTACTCTTTATCCAACCCCTCTCAAGCTCTGGCACTTAACATACATTTCTCTGTTGTTAAGGTGTGTTTTCACTGCACATACTACAAATCAACTAGGGTGCACTGTAGTCTGCATACTGGAGACTGTCCGTTTGCTACATGTCACCGTATCAACAATGTAAACAATCTGCTTGCCCTAATACAATATTTTTTATGTTACTTTTTGCTAGTGGTTTAACGTTGCACTAACATATCAAAGGTTTTTGGTGATGCAAGGATGTCAAAGGGCTAGGATTGGGAAGGTATCACCCATGGACTTAATTACAGTACAGCCCCAGCATGTACCTGGTGTGAAAATGGGAAACCCAATACCGATATTGTTTAAGTTTATCTACATGGTACTATTTCAGTTGCAGTTGCAGATTTCATTTTGAGTAGTGTGTGTCTCTTTGAATGTCAGTTGCAGGTTGTTATAGATATGACTAATTCCTTCCCCATGGCACTACAGCCCTGAAGAGCCTTGGCCTACCAAGTGACTGCTGCTCAGCCCAAAGGCCTGCATATTACGAGCTGTCTTGTGGTCAGCACAACGCCCTCTCGGCCGTTATTCTTGGCTTCCGAGACTGGGGCCGCTTTCTCACCTTCAGATAGCTGCTCAATTCTAATCACGTAGGCTGAGTGGACCTTGAACCAGCCCTCAGATTCTAGCAAAAATCCCTGCCCTGGCAGGGAATCGAATCCGGGGCCTCTGGGTAAGAGGCAGGCAGGCATGCTACACCTACACCACAGGGCTGGCGATATGACTAAAGCAGGGATTCTATTGCTTCAACATTGTTGTCTTAAGCCTTAGGTCTCTCGTATATCAGTAGATTAATACTTACTCGTAACCAAGCGAGTTTGCCGTGCGGTTAGCTGTGAGCTAGCATTTGGGAGATAATGGGTTCGAACCCCGCCGTCGTTAGCCCTGAAGATGGTTTTCCGTGGTTTCTCATTTTCATGCCAGGTAAATGCTGGGGCTATACCTTAAATTAAGGCCACAGCTACTTCCTTCCCACTCCTAGCCCTTCCCTGTACCATCGTCACGATAGAACATAACAACAGAAAGCCAACTGTAAAAGAAAACTTACTCGTAAAAGATGAAGTATATTTTAAGCATTGCTCTGCAAATACAGCAGCCTAAAGGCCTATTGCATTACCCTGTTTTAAATTAACGCCGGCCCCGTGTTGAAGGGGTAGCGTGCCTGCCTCTTACCCGGACGCCCCGGGTTCGATTCCCAGCCAGGTCAGGCAATTTTACCTGGATCTGAAAGCTGGTTCAAGGTCCACTCAGCCTACGTGATTACAGTTGGGGAGCCATCTTACAGTGAACAGGCGCTGGCCGAGAGGGTTGGTTGTTGTGCTGAGCGCACGACACCTCGTAATCTGCAGGCCTTCGGGCTGAGCAGCAGTCGCTTGGTAGGCCTTGGCCCTTCGGGGCTGCTGCGCAATGGTGTTTGGTTTGGTTTGTTTGAAATTAACACCAGTCCCAGTAATAAGTCTGTTTACATAACACTTAAGTACTCCAAGAGCTGGTTGTGGTCCCAGTAAACTTGATGCTAATCGTTGTCTGGCATGTTCTTCAGCTTTTTCATTTCTCTTGATCCCTCCAAGATCCAGGACCCACAACAGATTAACATCATTGTGCTCTCCGAAATTCGACAGTGCACTGAGGAAAGATGAAGTTAATATTTGTGGAAATGAAATGAGCAATTCCTAGATTTAGGAAACATGGCACATATTCAAACAAACAAACAAACAAACAAACAAACAAACAAACAAACAAACAAACAAACAAACAAACCCCATGGCCTACCAAGCTACCGCTGCTCAACCTGAAGGCCTGCAGTTTATATAGTGATGCTTGATCAGCACAACAATTCCTCTCATCCACTGTTCTTGTCCAGTAGCTCCTCTTGCCTTGGCTGAGTAGACATCGAACCAGCCCTCAGATCCAAGTAAAAATCCCTGCTTGAGTAAGAGGCAGGCTTGCTACTCTTAGACCGTGGGGCCGGCTGGCATATATTCAATGTCTTAAAATATTATGAATAAACCATCAAAAATGAAAAAGTAGATTATGTCTTCTAACAGTCCAGCTCCTTGGCTTAAACGTAGTGACCTTCAGTTTAGAGGGCTCTGGGTTCAATTCCAGACCAAGTTGGGGGATTTTAACTGCATATAATTAACCAATCTAGCTCAGGGGCTGAGTGTTTGTGATTAAGATCACACCACAAACCACCATAGAAATACGTCCACATAGGGTTGACATAAGAAAATGTACCCTGCCATAAAACTGCGCCAAAACCGTATAAAGTGCCGACCGCATGTAATTGCAGAAACGCTAGGAAGTAGTAGTAGTAGCAGCAGCAGCAGTAGTAGTAGTAGTAGTAGTAGTAGCAGTAGTAGAAGAGGATGCAAAATCCAGTCATGTATAGGATTTAAAATATTTTTGAAAACAATTATGCTGTCTGAATTTTTAGTTTCAGCACATTCATTGCTTATAGACTTAAAATTAAAAGACAAAGACAAAGACACCTCCGTACAGGCCATGAAGGCCCTTGGAGGAGTGGAAGGTAAAGGCTTCCACCATTGTTAACTGCGGCACGTGATGGGGTAGAGTGGTTAGCTCTACGCCCGGCCGGCTTTGCCCCCAGGAATTAACCTGGTACTCATTTTTGGTGTAGGATGAGTGAACCTCAGGGCCATATGCACCTCCAGAAGTGGAAATCTCGTTTCTTAAATTTTACGACTTCCTGACGGGGATTCGAACCCACGTCCTTCCGGGCGAACCGAGCACGCCTTTACCGCCTCGGCCAGGCAGCCCCTAGACTTAAAATTGCTTAAAATATACATTTGCAGTGGTAGTAGTTTATACCACTATGAAATAAGATTTTACATAAAGTCTTAAATTTGATTATTAACTGGCTTAGCCTGCCTGGTGCCCATGACTGTTAAGATATCAAGTCTGACACTGTGGTTAGCCGGTTCGAGTCCTGTTGGTGGAGAAAAAATGTTACCATCAGAAAATTGGCTAGCAGGGTAGGGGAGCTGATGGTATACAATTTCTCATCACTAAGTTGTGTGCCAAAAGATTGAATTCAATTCCTATCCTCTTCACAGTGTTCATGTGGAGTGAGGGCATATGACGCTGTTGATGGTGATTCTCCCTTTGGATGGAGATGTTAAGCCTTGAGCGGACCCCTTTGTGTTATTCAATAGGAAAAGGCTATATGCCAACACCAGGTTTCAACCTCTCTGTACCTCATCATCACATTACACCCAGGTGCGCTGTTTGCACATGGGCAAAAAGTAGAAAGACCTGCACTGGGCCTCTCTGGAGGTCATATGAATTCAGTTAGTCAGTCAGTCAGTCAGTCAATCAGTCAATGGATTGTAGTGTAATTGTTTAGGTGCTTACCTTCTTTGTTTGAGGTTGTGTGATGAAAATGCGAACGACAGGAAGCATGACCAAAAATTCATAAGAACATTAAACAGAGATTGGGAAGACAGGCAACACAAGCCATGTTGTTTGCAGATGATATAGTGATATGGGGTGAGGATGAAACAGAAGGGCAAAAACAAGCAGATATATGGAATCAAGAGATAGAAAAATTTGGGATGAAAGTAAGCACCGAGAAAAGTAAAATAATAGTGATTACAAGGGGAAGGAAGGAAGAGGAAAGATAAAACTGAATGGTAAAATTCTGGAAGTGGTTATAAGTTTCAAGTACTTGGGAAGTGTGATCACAGAAGATGGAAAGATAACCAAGGAAATTGGGAAAAGAATACAACAGGCAAACAGCTTCTACTAGTGTAAGGGGTATTTTGTGGAACCAAGATATCCCAAAGAAATGTAAGAAAGTATTATATTGAACCTATTATGAACCCATACTAACCTATGCAGCTGGATCGTGGACTACAACAAAACAAGAGAAGAGTAGAATACAGACAGTGGAAATGAAATTCCTAAGAGTTATCGAGGGCAAGACCAGAAAGTATAGAATTAGAAATTAAGAGATAAGGAAAAGGACAGGAATCTTGAAACTTCAAGGCAGGATAGAAACAACGAAGCTAAAGTGGTATGGGCATGTGATAAGAATGGGAGAAGAGAGATTGCCAAAAAAAGCTCACTCAGAGAAGTTAACAGGAAAAGGACCATGAGGAAGACCCCGAGAGATGGATATATTCAGTGTGGGAGTGCATAGAGAAGAGGGGAGGAAAACCAGAAGATGTACGTAAAAAAGGAGAAGAGTGGTGAAGAGACAGGCAGCGATGGAGGTCCTTCATTCACAACCTGACCCGGGAAGCTGGAACGGGAAATGAAGATGATGATGAGGAAGCATGACCAACAAATGGCAAATGAGTTAATGTGAGGAGGACTGCTGATTCAGAAAGTGATGCAACCAACTAGAGGGAAGAATACTCTGGACATAGTGCTGGTAAAACCATATGTGCTCTAAGGAGAAACCAAAATAATAGATGGTATTAGTGATTACGAAGCTGTTTTTATAGTAGTTAAAAATAAATGTGAAAGAAAGGAAGGTCTTAAAAGTAGGACTGTTAGGCAGTACCATTTGGCTGATAAATCAGGCATGAGGGAGTTTCTAAAATATTACTGTGATAGAAGTAAACAGACTCTGGGATGGGTTTAAAGCAATCATTGAGGAATGTGAAAATAGGTTTGTACCTTTAAAGGTGGGAAGGAATGGTAAAATTCCACTTTGTTGAAAACCTGAAAATGAAAACCTACAACCTGTTTTCCAGTCAATGAACGGGTCAGGGATGGAATGAATGAAGCCCCCAACTTGCGGCGAGGATAGGAATTGTGCCGGCTGCTGAGGCCTGTCGCACTCCTCTGGGGCAATGAATGACTGACAGATGAAATGAAATGATAGTGGAGAGTGTTGCTGGAATGAAAGGTGACAGGGGAAAACCAAAGTACCCGGAGAAAAACCAGTCCCACCTCTGCTTTGTCCAGCACAAGTCTCACAAGGAGTGACCAGGATTTGAACCACGGTATCCAGCGGTGAGAGGCCGGCGCGTTGCCGCCTGAGCCACGGAGGCACATCCACTTTATTTTAACAGAGAAATAAAGAGACTAAGAAGGAGGTGCAGATTGGAAAGAAATAGAGTTAGAAATCGTTATTGAAGTAAGGAGAAATTGAAGGAATTTACTAGGAAAATGGAATCTAGCAAAGAAGTCAGCTAAGGATAACATTACAGCAAGCAAATTGGCAGTCATACAAATTTTAGTGAAAAATGGAATGGTATTTGAAGGTACTTCAAGGCAGAAACTGGTTCCAAGAAGGACATTCTAGGAGTCGTTAACGAACAAGGGGAGTGTGTATGTGAGGATCTTCAAAAGGCAGAAGTATTCAGTCGGCAGTATGTAAAGATTGTTGGTTACAAGGATAATGACAAGATAAAGGAGGTGACTAATACCAAAGAAGTATTAACATTTACCTATCATTACAATGACATTTACAATAAGATACAAAATTTGAAAACTAGAAAAGTAGCTGGAATTGATTAAGATTTCTGGGGATATGCTAAAGACCATGGGTTGGGATATAGAACCATATCTGAAGAACTTATTTGATTAATGTTTGCATGAAGGAGCTATACCAAATGAATGCAGAGTTGCTGTAGTAGCCCCTGTGTATAAAGGAAAGGGTAATATACCTAAAGCTGAAAATTACAGGCAAGTCAGTTTGACATGCATTTCATGTAAGCTTTAGGAAAGTATTCTTTCTGAATATATTAGGCATGTTTACAAAATTAATAACTGATTCGATAGAAGGCTTTTCAGGTTTAGGAAACGTTATTCCACTGAAGCTCAACTTGTAGGATTCCAGCAAGATATAGCAGATATCTTGTATTCAGGAGGTCAAATGGACTACATCGCGATTGACCTGTCTAAGACATTTGATAGGGTGAATCATGGGAGACTACTGGCAAAAATGAGTGGAATTGTACTAAACAAAAGAGTGAGTGAATGGGTTGCTATATTTCTAGAAAATAAATCTTGGATAATTAAAGTAGGCGAAGCTTTATCTGACCCTGTAATAATTAAGAGGGGAATTCCTCAAAGCAGTATTCTTGGACCTTTATGTTTTCCTATATATATAAACTAGCAAGATACCCGTGCTTCGCTACGGTATTATAATGAAATTTATAATTGAATGCTTAACGTTTTAAATATAATCCGCCAAAATTTGCGATCTAACTCGTTTTCTGAGAGAATACGACAAAATTCGTGATCTGACTCGTTTTCTGAGAGATTACGGCAAAGTTCCTCCCATTCTTCAATCTTTCCTTCCAGCAATCGATTTCGTACTTCCCGGGCAAGGACCAGGTGTTCCACCTGGACAGTTGGGTCCCTAAATCTTTGCCATTTCTTCCTATAAGCATTTTTAATATGGATCAAATCCTTGAGGAGATCCAGCGTGGTGTTGTCTTGGGCACCTTGTTGGTACTGAACCCGCTGCAAGACAGCTATCGTAGTCATTACCCAGCCAGGACCCATTTCCAGCGCAGTCCGCATATTTTGACGACGGTCCAGAACATTATTATTATTATTATTATTATTATTGTTATTATTGATGGTCTGTAACCGACAGCAAGATGCAAGACCGCTACTTAGCGGTAAATTACATCTGCTGCCATTGTCATTGCTGACAATGTGACCAGCTCCATTCTCGCCCGTAGGCAAGTGCGCGAGATTTCTGGCGACACAAATGATGTACTTCCGTGCATTATTGACCTCATTATAGAGGTGAACAATTGCACGGTCAATTTCATTCCTATTGTTAATTTCATATGTGTTTAATTTTGTATTTATATGCCAGGAGAATCTACTGTGATCTAACTTTAGTAAGTAAGTTAGTAAGTAATATGTTTTATTTATCCTGGCAAAGTTAGGGATGTACTCCCTTTCTTACACTTAACCAGTCTTAACCTAGAACACTTAATAATAACTACTGATGACAATAATATGATAATATGGACAATAGTAACAGTAATACCATTAACAAAAGTAACCACACTTTAAAAAAAAAGATATCATCTATATAATATAAATCGTACGTAAAGTGCAGAATATAATTATGAATAATGAGTACTAAGAGTATAATTATGAATAATGAGTACTAAGAATATAACTATGAATAATGAGTACTAAGAATATAATTATGAATAATGAATACTAAGAATATCATTATGAATAATGAGTACTATAACAACTACTTAATAAAAAGTTTAGAAAATATATACATTTCTACAGTACACCGAAATATCGCCTTCAGTTGAGAGGTGAAGAGAAGGATTAGTAAGAAGTAGAAGAAGAGGAAGAAGAAGAATATCTGTGAAAGGAAGAGGGAAATGATGATGATGAGGCGGTAGGAGTAGGTGTTTTCAGGCCATAATTTGATGATTCATGCATGTTTACCTAGTATTTCGACACAGGCATGTTTAAAAGCTAAGCTGCTGGACATGCTTCTGACGTCCACTGGTAAGAGATTCCATTGTCGGGCTGCGGTAACGGTGAATGATTTCGTGTAGATTGCTGTTCTGTGTACAGGAAGGGATAAACACATGGTGCTGCAGGATCGGGTATTTTTGTTATGGTCTGTGGAGAGGAGCTTCATTCGATCACAGAGATAGGCTGGTTGAGAACTTTTAAGAATAGTATGCAAGAAGCAAAGAGTATGAAGTGTGCGTCGTTCTTGCAGGCGAAGCCACCCGAGCCGCGTGTAAGACGGTGTGACATGGTCAGCGTAACGAAGTCCACAGATAAATCTTACACAGGCATTCTGAGCGCACTGTAATTTCCTTCCCCAGTCTACTCCTAGGTTGTTGTAAACTATGTTGCAATAATCAAAATGAGGTAATGCGAGTGATTCAACAAGAATTTATGTTCTCCAAAGAAAAAGATTGTTCTTGAAAATGAACCCAGGAAGGATTAAAAATGATCAGTTTATGATGGTCTCAACTCCTTTTTTACCCCACCGCCGTTCAGTTGATGTACCCCCCTCAAAGAAAAAAAGGCGTGTTCCTTATGTTTAAAGGTGATTCCAAATACCAATGTTCACGTCTGTTACCTTCAGTTCACGGCTGTGAGCTTGCATCCGGGAGATAGTAGGTTCGAATCCCACTATCGGCAGCTCTGAAAATGGTTTTCCGTGGTTTCCCATTTTCACACCAGGCAAATGCTGGGGCTGTACCTTAATTAAGGCCACGGCCGCTTCCTTCCAAATCCTAGGCCTTTCCTATCCCATCGTCGCCATAAGACCTATCTGTGTCGGCGCAACGTAAAGCCCCTAGCAAAAAAAATGTTACCTTCAGTTCAGAGTTATAACTATCCCCATAAAAAGAATTCACTTTTTTCACTTCCTTTCACACTCCCTACCCCAGACTCTGCCCTTCCCTTTCTAACACCCGTCAAGTACACTTTATAATCTCCTATCTCTTCCTCGTTATCTCCCCTTACCCGAATATCACTTACTCCTAGCACATCCAGATGCATCCTCTTTGATGACTCAGTCAGTTCTACCTTATTTCTTCCATAAGCCCCATTAATATTGATAGCTCCCCATCGAATTCCATTTCGTTCGCCAAGTTGTATTACTTTATTTTTAAAGGAGATTCCAAATACCAAATTTCACATCTGCAACATCTTCAGCTTTTGAGATATCAGTATTCTAATTAAAAGAATTCAACCCCATCTTCCGTCACTTTTACCCCTCCACCAAATTGAATTTTCAGAAAACAAAAAATACACGTTTCTTTATTTTATTAGAGATAAAAAATTCTATTTTTTCACTTCGGTAACATGTTAAGTTTTTGAAATATACTGTAGAAATGCTCATTTTAAAATTTCACCCTATGGAGAACACAAAGTTAGATTACAATAGATTCTCCTGGCATATAAATAAAAATTAAACACAAGTGAAATTATCGATGGGAATGAAATTGACCGTGCAATTGTTCACCTCTATAATGAGGTCAATAATACACGGAAGTATATCATTTGTGTCGCCAGAAATCTCGCGCACTTGCCTACGGGCGACGATATTGCTGGTCACATTGTCAGCAATGACAATGGCAGCAGATGTAATTTACCACCAAGTAGCGGTCTTGCATCTTGCTGTGGGTTACAGACCATCAATAATAATAATAATAATAATAATAATAATAATAATAATAATAATAATAATAATGTTCTGGACCGTCGTCAAAATGTGCGGACCGTGCTGGAAACGGGTCCTGGCCGGGTAATGACTACGATAGCAGTCTGGCAGCAGGTTCAGTACCACCAAGGTGCCCAAGACGACACCACGCCGGATCTCCTCAAGGATTTGATCCATATTAAAAATTCTTATAGGAAGAGATGGCAAAGATTTAGGGACCCAACTGCCTGGGTGGAATACCTGGACCTAGCCCGGGAAGTACGAAATCGATTGCTGGAAAGAAAGATTGAAGAATGGAAGGAACTTTGCCGTAATCTCTCAGAAAACAAGACAGATCACGTTGGCGTATTCTCTCAGAAAACGAGTTAGATCGCAAATTTCAGCGGATTATATTTAAAACGTTAAGCATTTCATTATAATACCGTAGCGAAGCACGGGTATCTAGCTAGTTTTATATATAGATAGATAACATATCCTGACTGACTGACTGACTGACTGACTGACTGACTGACTGACTGACTGACTGACTGACTGACTGACTGACTGACTGATTCATCTTCGCCGAGCCAAAACTACTGGACATAATGAAATGAAATTTTGAGGATACATTTATAGTACAAGGTAGCTGCTCGCTAATCGCTATGGGAGGATTTTGGATATTCCATTGCTAAGGGGGTTAAACGAGGGGTGAAATTTTTAAAATGAGTGTATCTATATCTCAAAACTTCAAAGGTTTACAGGCGTAAAAGTTGGTATTTGGAATCTCCTTTAAAAATAAAGAAATACGTATTCTTTTGTTTTCGGTAAATCCCAATAGGAGGCGTGAAAAGGGGTGAAAAAGGGTTGAATGCTTTTAATGAGGACACTTATATCTCAGAAACTGAAGATATTACAGACCTGAAAATTGGTATTTGGAATCACCTTTAAAAATGAAGAAACAAGTATTTTTTATTTTTGGAAAATCTAATTAATGTGGGGTGAAAAGGGGTGTGAATTTTAAAAATAATTGTATGTATATCTCAAAACTTTTAAAGTTTAAAGTTGTAAAAATTTGTATTTAGAATCTCCTTTAAAAATAAAGAGAAACGTATTTTTTTTGTTTTTGTTTTCGGAAAATCCCAATAGAAAGTGTGAAAAGGGGTGAAAATGGGTTGAATGCCTTTAATGAGGATCCTTATATCTCAGAAACTGAAGATATTACCGACCTGAAAATTGGTATTTGGGATCTACTTTAAAAATAAGGAAACACATATTTTTTTTGTTTTAAAAAATCCAAAAAATAGGGGGTGGGGTGGAAAGGGGGTGAATATTTAAAATGAGAGTATGTATATCTCAAAACCTTTAAAGTCTACAGATGTAAGTATTGGTATTTAGGATCCCCTTTAAAAATAAAGAAGCACATATTATTTGTTTTTTGGAAAATCCAAATAGGAGGGGTGAAAAATGGTTTGAATGCCTTAAATTAGGTATCTCAGAAACAGAAGATATTAAAAACCTGAAAATTCTTATTTGGGATCTCCTCTGGAAATAAAGAAACACGTATTTTTTTTTTTTTGTTCTTGGAAAATCCAATTAAACAGGAGTGACAAATTGGGGTGAATTTTTGAGAAATAATATATCTACAGTATATCTCAGAAACGTAAAATGTTACAGACATAAAATTTGGTATTTGGAATTTCCTGTAAAAGTAAAGAAACATAGGTGATTTGTTTTTGGAAACTCCACTTAGGGGAACTAAAAAGGGGGTGAAATATTAAAATGAACTTTTCTACAATATATCTCAAAAACTTAACATGTTACCGAAGTGAAAAATAGTATTTTTTATCTCTATTAAAAATATAGAAACATGTATTTTTTGTTTTCTGAAAAACCACTTGGGTGGAGGGGTAAAAGTGACTGAAAATGGCGTTGAATTCTTTTAATTAGGATACTGATATCTCAAAATCTGAAGATGTTACAGATGTGAAATTTGGTATTTGGAATCTCCTTTAAAAATAAAGAAATACGTATTTTTTGTTTTCGAAAATCCACCTAAAGGGGTGGGGGGAATTGAAAAATTAGTTGAATTATTTGTATGAGGATACTATTATCTCAAAAACGAAGATTTTGCAGGCGTGAAAATTGGTATTTGGAATCTGCTTTAAAATTAAAGGAACACGTATTCTCGAAAAATCCAATGAAAGGGGGGGGGGGAGGTGAAAGGATTGAAAAATTAATTGAATTAATTGTGTGAGGATACGTACATCTAATAAAAGCTAAAATTGTTACAGACGTGAAAATTGGTATTTGGATCTGCTTTAAAAACAAAGAAAAAAGCGTTTTTGGGGGAAATCATCTGGGGGGGGGGGCAGGGGTGAAAAGGAGTTGAATTCCTTTTATGAAGACACATATCTAAAAAGCTGAAGATGTTTGAGTCGTGATAATTGGTATTTATACTGGTAAAGGAACAGGTCTTTTTGCCGGAAAATTCACTTAAGGGGGTGGGGGGTGGGGTGGGGAGGAGTGTGAAAGGAAGTGAAAAAAGTGAATTCTTTTTATGGGGATGCTTATATCTCAGAACTGAAGGTAACAGATTTGAACATTGGTATTTGGAATCTCCTTTAAACATAAAGGAACACACATTTTTTTGTGGTGTGAAAAACGAGTTGAGACCAATTGATTTTGCTGTTCATAATTTTTTTTTCTGATCATAAATTGATCAGTTTTAATCTTTCGTAGGTTCGTTTTCAAGAGCCGTCTTTTCCTTCAGAGAACAAAAAGTTAGATTACTGTAGATTCTCCTGGCATATAAATAAAAATTTAAACACATTTGAAATAAACGATGGGAATGATAGTGACCATGCGATTGTTCACCTCTATAATAAGGTCAATAATACACGGAAGTACATCATTCGTGTCGCCAGAAACCTCGCTCACTTGCCTACACGCGATGATGTTGCTAGTCACATTGTCAGCAATGACAGTGGCAGCAGATGTAATTTACCGCCAAGTAGCAGTCTTGAATCTTGCTGTGGGGTCCAGAACGTCAATAATAATAATAATAATAATAATATTAATAATAATAATATTACCGGGCGAGTTGGCCGTGCGCGTAGAGGCGCGCGGCTGTGAGCTTGCATCCGGGAGATAGTAGGTTCGAATCCCACTATCGGCAGCCCTGAAAATGGTTTTCCGTGGTTTCCCATTTTCACACCAGGCAAATGCTGGGGCTGTACCTTAAATAAGGCCACGGCCGCTTCCTTCCAACTCCTAGGCCTTCCCTATCTCATCGTCGCCATAAGACCTATCTGTGTCGGTGCGACGTAAAGCCCCTAGCAAAAAAAATAATAATAATAATAATATTGTTCCGGACTGTCGTCTAAATGTGCAGACCGTGCTGGAAACGGGTTCTTGCCGGGTAATGGCTACGATTGCAGTCCGGCCGCGGGTTCAGTACCACCACGGCACCCAAGACGACACCACGCCGGATCTCCTCAAGGATTTGATCCATATTAAAATGCATATAGGAAAGGATGGAAAAGATTTAGGGACTCAACTGACCGGGTGGAATACCTGCACCTAGCCCTGGAAGTACGAAATTGATTGCTTGAAAGAAATATTGAAAAATGGAAGGAACTTTGCCGAAATCTCTCAGAAAATGAGTCACATCATGAATTTCGGTGGATTAGATATAAAACGTTAAGCATTCAATTATAAATTTCATTATAATACCGTAGCGAAGCACAGGTATCTTGCTAGTTTTATATATATAGATATGAGTAAAGAAGTGGATTCCATATTCCCACTGTTTTTTCATCAGTAATCTCATGGTAAATATAGGGTCTATTGTTGACCTGCTCTGTCAAAATCCATACTCTTCTTCTTCTTCTAAATTTCTTTCCACCCTTCCTCTCATCCTCCTTTCTCTTATTCTCTCCAATATTTTGGTTACTTGTGACAGTGTAATCCCTCGATTATTGTTACATACCTTCCCGTCACCTTTCTTAAATGCAGGTATTATTATACATTTACACCAATCTCCATGTACTTGGTTTTTCCTCCATATACACCTTAGCAACCTATATAACCTGTGTAGACAAATAGGTCCTGCTGCCTTTACCATTTCCACACATATTTCATCCAACCCTGCTACTTTTCCTGTTTTCATTTTTTTAACAGCCATTTCTACCTCTGCCATTGCAATATCACTCTCCATTTCTGGTCATCCTCATTTACCACTACACTGTCCACCTCTGTAGCGTAACGGTTAGTTTTGTTAGTTGCCATCCTTGGGGACCCGGGTTCGATTCCTGGTACTGCCAAAAATTTAAGAATGGCAGGAGGGCTGGTATATGATTGTAATTGTACATGCAGCTCACCTCCATTGGGGGTGTGCCTGAAAAGAGCTACTCCACTTTGGGATGAGGATACGAGTTTACCTTTACCACAACACTCTCTTCTGCATCATTTCTCACATTCAGGAGTTTATCAAAATAGTCTTTCCACCTATTCTTTATCTCCTGTGGGTTTGTTATTACATTTACACTCACTTCCTTCACTTGTTTTGTGTAGATTTTTTTCTTTTTTATCAATCCATATTATCCATATCCATATTTTCCACCATTTACATCCTTTTCCTACTCTTGTGTGAATCTCTCCCAACAATCTCTCTTTTCCTCATTTACTGCTTTTTTTAATACATACTTTTAATTTCCTGATACTTAATCTTACTTCCTTCTTTCCTATCTCTATTTCATTCTTGCCATGGTTTCTTCTTTTGTTTAAAAACCTCCTTGTTAATATTTGTCACCTCTTGTACCTGAACATTATCCTTGTAACCAAGAATCTTTATATACTGCTGACTGAATACTTCTGTGCCAGACTGAATGGCTCAGATGGTTGAGACGTTGGCTTTCTGACCCCAACTTAGCAGGTTTGATCCTGGCTCAGTCCGGTGGTGTTTGAAGGTGCTCAAATAGCCGACATCAGCCCCATGTCGGTAGATTTACTGGTACGTAAAAGGACTGCTGCGGGACTAAATTACGACATCTCGGTGTGTTACAATGTACAAACCTAACGCTAGTTCTTAATTTTACCTCAGTGTGTCCGAAAACTGTAAAAGTAGTTAGTGAGATTTAAAGCCAATAACATTAACTTCTGGCTTTTGTAACCCCTCATAAAGACATTCCCCTTGGTCATTAATGATTCCTGGAATGTCCTTCTTGTAACCAGTTTCTGCCTTAAAGTACCTATACATACCCTTCCAGTTTTTGCTAAAATTTGTACAACTTCCAATTATGCTTGCTGTAATGTTATCCTTAGCTGACTTCTTCCTTAGTTTCAATTTTCTGGTAAGTTCCTTCTATTTTTCCTTGCTTGCACAACCATTTATAACTCTGTTTCTTTCCAATCTTCTCTTCCTTAGCCTCCTGATTTCTTTTTTGAAATATGGTGAGCCTTAACCATTCCTTACCACCTTTACAGGTACATACCTGTTTTACCCCCTGCGGGTGGGGGACGCACATGTAGAATACACCCGCGGTATCCCCTGCCTGTCGTAAGAGGCGACTAAAAGGGGCGACCAAGGGCTGACTGAATTAGAACCATGAAACAAATTTTGAATCGTACCATCACGCGGGGAACACCATAGGTTGCCTGTACTTGCGAGTCGTACCACTAAAATCGGTACGAAATAGGTTTGTGATTAGTAGCAGTTAAAGCCTGGCCTGGTGGATTCCAGTACCCGTGCGTGGTACCCATGTGTGCAACACCGCGGGTCTGGGCGTAGCCTGTGTGTTGTACCACTATATGAGCAGCACCGTGAGTCTGCGTTGCCTGTGATTAGTACCCACTATGTGAGGAACACCACGGGAATACCGGCGCCCGTGTTTAGTACACCTAGGTGGGGAACCTTCTCGGTTTGCGTTGACTCTGAGTTGGGCCATTGTGTGAGACAAACCATAGGTGTGCGTTACTTGTACGTATTGCAATACTTGTGAGTAGTACCATCTTTTGTGGAACACCGTGAGTCTTCGCTACTTCTGATTAATACCCCAACATGACACATACCATGGTTCTATTTTACTCGCGACATGTACCATTCTGTGGGGCCTTAGACGTGGATTTTGCACCCCCTTTAGACACCAAGCATCTTTGTGCTTTGTAAGTGGTTCCTTGGTCGGTAATAATGTTATTTTCGTTCTCTATTGAATCCGATCCACTGGTTTTTGTTTTTGTTTGTTTGTTTTGGGTTTTGTTGGGTTCCTGTCCATCCATTCATTCTTCATGACTTTTTATTTTTATTTTGGTCAGTGGATGCCTTTGTAATTTTTGTTCTTTCATTTCGTACCATTCGGGGCCGATGACCTTCGATGTTAGGCCCCTTAAAACAACAAGCATCATCATCATCAACATACCTGTTTTCACATTCCCCAACAATTATTTTAAACTCATGTGTTGTATATAAATGAAGATGTGTATGAAGGCAAACACAAACACCCAGCCCTGAGCTAGAGGAATTAACTGTATCTGGTTAAAATCCCCGACCTGGTGAGGAATCAAAACCAGAGCCCTCTAAACTGAAGGCCCCTATGCTGACAAATCAACCAATGAGCTGGACTGTTTTAGGGCATAATTTTTTTTATTTTTTGCTCTTTTGTTTATCGGACTTCAAGAGACTGAATATGTGCTGGCTGGCCTCATGGTCTAGGGGTAGCGAGCCACAGATTCGATTTCTAGCCAGGCTGGGATTTATACCTGGATCTGAGTTAAAAATAAGGCCATATGGAGAGTAATTAAAGTGGAGAAGTTGGGTGATAAGTTAGAGAAACAGGTTGAGGACACACAATGGATGAGCATTAAAAGGATGATGAAACAAAGGTAGGAATTGCAGCTGCAGAGTAAGAGATGACGAGGAATACCAAGAACAAGATGAATTGATTTAGCGAAGGTGTTATGTGGAGTAGTGGATGAGGAGTGGTAGAACAACTGAGAAAAGTGGAGATGAACCATAGTGGCCCCTACCTGGAATGAACTGGAAAAGGAGAAATGATGATGTTTTTGGATGTTTTGCAATATTCACTTCAGTTTTCAAGTTGAATGATTATGTACGTACTTATTTTAAAAAAGAACAGTAGCATAACTGTGTGTTTAATGTGTTGATGGACTGAAATCATCCATGTACTGAGAAATGTGCTAGGAGAGAACTGGTTGTTGGTTTCATTCCAAGGAATCATACTTTATTTGTAATTTTTCTGGATATTATTTGTAACATTCTTTTTCAGCTTTAATTTTAATTACATTACATACACACATTATCATTAAAGACTGTTATGCCTTTCACCATTCAGTCTGCAAGCCTCTGTGAATCTACTAAACATCGCCACAATCCTCTATTTGCAACTAGTGCTGTAGCCTCATTTATTTCTATACCTCTTATCTTTAAATCGTTAGAAATTGAGTCTAACCATCATGTCTTGATCTCCCTCTACTTCTCTTACCTTCCATAACAAGAGTCCATTATTCTCCTAGGTAACCTATCCTCCTCCATTCGCCTCACATGATCCCACCACCATAGCCAGTTTATGCGTACAGCCTCTTCCATCGAGTTCGTTCCTAAATTAGCCTTTATCTCCTCATTCCGAGTATCCTCCTGCCATTGTTCCCACCTGTTTTTACCAGCAATCATTTTTGCTACTTTCATGTCTGTTGCTTCTAACTTATGAATAAGATATCCTGAGTCAACCCAGCTTTCGCTCCCGTAAAGCAAACTTCGTCTGAAAACAGACCAGTGTAAAGATAGTTTCGTCTGAGAGCTGACTTCCTTCTTACAGAATACTGTTGATCGCAACTGCGAGCTCACTGCATTAGCTTGACTACACCTTGATTCAATCTCACTTACTATATTACCATTCTGGGAGAACACACAACCTAAATACATGAAATTATCGACCTGTTCTAGCTTTGTATCACCAATCTGACATTCAATTCTGTTGAATTTCTTACCTACTGACATCAATTTAGTCTTCGAAAGGCTGGTTTTCATACCATACTCATTGCACCTATTTTCAAGTTCCAAGATGTTAGACTGCAGGCTTTCGGCACAATCTGCCATTAAGACCAAGTCGTCAGCAGAGGCCAGACAGCTTACTACATTTCCACCTAACTGAATCCCTCCCTGCCATTTTATACCTTTCAGCAGATGATCCATGTAAACTACGAACAGCAAAGGTGAAAGATTACAGCGTTGCCTAACCCCTGTAAGTACCCTGAACCAAGAACTCATTCTACCATCAATTCTCACTGAAGCCCAATTGTCAACATAAATGCCTTTGATTGATTTTCATAATCTACCTTTAATTCCACAGTCCCCCAGTATGGCGAACATCTTTCCCCTTGGTACTTTGTCATATGCTTTCTTTGGATCTACGAAACATAAACACAACTGCCTATTCCTCTCATAGCATTTTTCAGTTATGTACCGCAAACTGAAAATCTGATCCTGACAGCTCCTCTGTGGTCTGAAACCACACTGGTTTTCATTCAACTTCCTCTCAATTACTGATCACACCCTCCCTTCCAACATGCCAGTGAATACTTTGCCTGGTATTCTAATCAGTGAGGTACCTCGATAGTTGTTACAATCCTTCCTGTTCCCTTGCTTATAGATAATTGCAATTGCTACTTTTGTCCAATCTGAAGGTACCTTACCAACACTCCATGCTAATCTTACTACTCTATGAAGCCATTTCATCCCTGCCTTCCCACTATACTTCACCATTTCAGGTCTAATTTCATCAATTATGACAATGGAGTTTATTTACCATCCTTTCCACTTCCTCAAGAGTAATTTCACCAACATCATTTTCCTCCTCCCCATGAGCTTGGCTGTTCGCAACACCATCAGGAAGATTTCCTTTTACGTTGAGAAGATGTTCAAAATATTCCCTCCACCTTTCCAGTGATTCCCAGGGATCTATTATGAGTTCACCTGAATTACTCAAAACACTGTTCATGTCCTTTTTCCCTCCCTTCCTAAGATTCTTTATTACTGTCCAGAAAGGTTTCCCTGCTGCTTGACCTAGCCTTTCCAGGTTATTACCAAAATCTTCCCATGACTTCTTTTTGGATTCAACAACTATTTGTTTCACTCTGTTTCTTTCATCTACTTACAAATCCCTGTTTGCCTCAGCCCTTGTTTGGAGCCATTTCTGATGAGCTTTCCTTTTACAGCATCCCTGTATGCTACCCAGTCTCTTTCTATATCCTGAACCTGCTTACTGTCTACTGTTCGAAACTTCTCACTAATCATATCCATGTATTATCGGCACACTTTTTCTGGAGAGATTTACACCCTAGTGCTGAATCAGTAGACCTTGGCAATCTTTGAGATTCATTCTGGCAAGCTTTGAAACACAAACGATGAATCGCATATGCATCGCTGTGCGACATCTGGTGTACACTTTACGTACTAGTACTGTTGTTGTTTACACAGCAAAGCCAAACTATAGAATTCATGCTAGGAACAAGATTTGCATTGAGAAATGTAATATAATGTTATATAATGTGTGTGTGACACAGTTGTTGGCTTAACATAATAACGGTTTAGAAACTTCATATCGATCGATCATATTATCAATTCATTCATTTCCATTCAGTTGACAGCACTACCAGAACTGGGAGAGCTCCCTCCTTACTCCTCAACCCTGAACACAAATCTATCCAGAAAAAGTGTGCCGATAATACTTCTGTCTAATTTCCTTGTCCTGGAGATTTTTTACCCTTATTCGTTTGCAGACAGATTTCACTTCTCTGCCCTAGGCCTAGAGATACTTAGTTCACTACAGATTAGATAGTGGTCTGTATCATCGAAAAATACCCAGAAAACTTATATTTTCCTAACAGATTTTGAATTCGAAGTCAGTTAAGATATAGTCTATTATGGATCTGGTACCCCCTAGCCTCCCTTGTGTAGCGGTGAATAGCCTTTTGCTTGAAGAATGTATTCGTAACAGCTAAACACATACTAGCACAGAAGTCCAGCAAATGCTTCCCATTGCCATGAGCTTCCATATCTTCCCCACATTTACCAATCACCCTTTCGTATCCTTCAGTTCTATTCCCAACTCTCGCATTGAAATCGGCCATTAGCACTATAGTATCCCTGCTGTTGACCCTGACCACAATGTCACTCAATGCTTCATAAAACTTGTCAACTTCATCCTCATCTGCACCCTCACATGGTGAATACACTGAAACAATTCTCGTCCTAATTCCTCCAGCTGACACATCTACCCACATCATTTGTTCGCTCATTTACGTGCCTAACAGAAACTATGTTGCATGCAATTGTACACCTTATAATCTCCTACCTCTTTATCACCTCTTACCCGAATATCACTTACTCCTAGCACATCCAGATGCATCCTCATTGCTGACTCAGCCAGTTCTACTTTCTTTCTTCCATAAGCCACTTTAATATTGATAGCTCCCCATCGAATCTGATTTCATTCGCCGAATTGTTTCCAAGGAGTTCCTCGCGAGTCAAATGGGAGTGGGACTCCATTACTCCCATAGGTCCGAGGCTTGCTTAAAATGTTATGAGCTCGGTAAATTCATCAAGCAGGATGCTACCCTACTTGCACATAGTCCAAGTGAGGATCTCTTCTCTAACGGGTTATGGACCACCGGTGGATTGTATAGTCCTAGCCGCCTGAGCACAAGGAGGACCATGACTCAGAACATGTCCAAGTTGCCCATTCCCATTCCATAGCAACTAGTATCCCGACTCTCAGGACCACTTAGTGGGCCCCCCAGCTGTTGCCCATGGTTCACCAACTAGGACATGACTACAGTAACCCACACCATGAATCATTTAATTTTAATTTCTAACAATGTTTTAAAAATAATTCCTTATTATTTATTTTCAGGGATATTGATGCGGTGATAAAACGTGCCAATAATACAGAATTTGGTTTAGCATCAGGAGTTTTTACCAGGGATATTAACAGAGCCCTTTATGTAGCAGAGAAGATTGATGCTGGGACTGTATTTGTAAATACATACAATAAAACAGATGTTGCTGCTCCATTTGGTGGTTTCAAGCAGTCTGGATTTGGCAAGGACCTAGGTATGTAATAACAGGCTGTGATTACTGTTAAACATGAACCAGTTGGTTGGTATACTGGTGTCCCATTATTGTATTACCTTAGAAATACTATTGGAGAGCATTTTTGCACATATGAACCCAGAATATCTAACCTACAACACAACAGTTCTTCGTGTAGTCAGTACAGTGAATTTCATTGCTGTCAGTGTCAATTTTCCTGACTTTGATATATTGTATCCACACTAAGCTGATTCCATGTGTTAAATGTGATTCAAATCGAGCCGCCCTTTAATGTTTTCTCTTTGGTTATGTGCAGCCGTCTCTTGTTCAGTTCACTTCGCGCCGGTCACCTGTCTTGTTCAGATGGATTCTTTGTATTTAACTTGTTCCTTTTTGTATTTAATAAACCTGCACTCTAAACTAACAAGCATCATATTTCATTTTGTAATCCACAGCCTTATTAATAGGTTATGGGGCTCAGAGTCAAGCATGAGGAAGTGAAATTATAGAAAGACGTGAAAGTATTGTTATGTTATCTATAACGTGGTAAGAAGGAACAAGAAATGGCGATAATGTGAATTGAAAGTTATAGACGAGAAAGGTTCCACCTTATCAATACAAACTGATAAATCAAGATGAAACTGATAAATCAAGAATGTGAATTGAATCGCTTTCAGAAAACCGTTTTGATACGAGGAAAATCCGTATGAAAGCAATACTCTTAAAAAATTATGCAGGGACCTACATAAGTGGTGCAGAAGTGAAGCCCGAGGCAAATGCAGAGAACGCGACTGCAGTGACGGCGTGGGAATCAGGAGATAGTAAGGCCATGTCAGACATACTTCTGGGAATCTGTTCAACCGAGATGAAACAGGTGAAGAATTGTGCGACGTAGAGAGAACTTTGTCTAAAGTTTTGACTGACTCATCACTCACCAATATGGAAGTGCCAATGAAAAACGACCTGTCGATATTGTTACTCTACAGTGTACAGGCAAGTTCTTATAGTTCTCATATCGCGATCGAGTCACGTTACGAACTCGTGAGTCCTGAAACATTGCGCATAAAAATACTTACGGAAAGTGACGCGCGATCGAGTAACTGAGTGATCTTGATTAACAGTTAAAATATGCACAAAAACACAGGTTACATAAGTAAAACACAATTAACCACTCGTATTAAAAACAACTTGTCCTTGACAAAATAAAACATCTAAATATCTAAAGAGTCATTGGTTTTTTCTTCATATCTTGATGTAAAAGATGTGTTGTTCATAAAATACCACGTGGAAAATTATCCCAAGATAAAGGGATCTTAAAGTGTCTTGATGAATAAATGAAACAGCAGTGTACAATTATGCTAAAAATGTTAACATTCCTCATTTGATGTGGATAGATATGGGAATTTTCTGGTCAGATGAAAGGGACTGATTGTGTTTGAGATGGAAAGAAACTCCCTATGATGTTGTTGCATCCAAATCTGGAAAGAAGAACAAAATTTTGATGCTCGATAACGAAAGTGATCTGGCTGTCGTGTTTAATGAGACCTCAAGTTTACTCACCACCTGACACCCCTCACGGCTGACTCACACTGGGCCTCCTACTGCGCTCAGACTTGCTTTCCTTCTAATGTTGTATATGTGTGTGCTCGCAAGATATGCATGCTTGGTGGAGGAAGGGGGGAACAACAGCTGCAGGAGGAGGTGGAGGGGAAATGTTCCTTCTAAGTGGGGGAAATTCTTCCTTCCTGTAACAGACACTTTCTTTTCATGGAAACGGATGGAGACGTAATAACACAGGGATCAGTGCAATTACCCCTTATATCTTTGATTTCTGTCATAGAATTATCTCGGATAGTAAGATACAGTAACTATCACATCTATGCAGATGGTGTACAAACCCACGCACATGCTTATACTGGAGACCTACATAACCATTATAAGTGAGTAAATGAAGACTTGAGATCCATATCCCAATGAAATCTTGAGATGTGCCTCAAGTGAGTGCACTGAAATCAGTATTCATTCTGTTGGGTACTCAAGAAGCTCATACACTGCTATAAGCATGAATGTGAGCTCATGATTTTGTTACACTGATGTTTGATTGAACAGGAATGTCATAATTTTAAAAGTGCATTTGTAATGTGTGCATAAAAAACATGTGGCAGAACATCAGGAAAGGTAAGAGAGAAAGAGACAATAGGGTGGTAGTGTGAAAAAGTAAAGAAAATGAAGAGAATTTGGAAGGAATGGAAAACATAAAAGACTGAAGAGAGTAGAGCAAGATAGATAGAAGCAAAAAGAGTTTACAAAAAAGTAGTAGCCGAGGAAAAGAAGAAAAATTTGTGAAACATTCACCCAGGAAGTAAAGGAAGATTTGAAGTCAGAAAAAAAATACCAGAAGAGGTAATGAACAGATGGAAAGACTATTTCAGTGAACTGCTGAATGTGAGAAACTAGGCATGTGCAGAAGGTATCCAGGCAGCGGGAATAGAAGGAGTAACAGAGAAGGAGTAAGACATTTCAATGGTAAAGGTGGAATGGGTAGTTAAATAGAGGAAGATGGGAAAAGCTGTGGGAATAGATGAAGTAGCCATAGAAATGATCAAGGCTGCAGGACCAGCGACACTCCAGTGGACTTATAGAATACTTAAGTGTGTATGGAAAGAGGAAAAAATGCCTGAGGATTGAGAAAAGGGGGTTGTAATACCAGTATTCAAGAAAGGAGGTAAGAAGAGTGTGGTAACTACCATGGAATCACCACCATCTCCCATATTGCCAAGATAATGGATAGGATATTGGAAATAAAAATTAGAGAAAAGGTGGCAAGTCATTTTCAAGAGGAACAATTTGGATTCAGAAGTAAAAGGTCAACAGTGGAACCCGTTTTCATTCTGAGACAGATCAGGGAAAACAGCTAGGAATATTTGAAGGATATAGTAATGAATATTATAGGCTTAGAAAAGGCATACAACAGCATCAACAGAACAAAAGTTTGGGAAACCTTCATCCACGGGAGCATTGCCAAGGAAATAATAACAATGATAAAAGCAGTATATGATAACTGCTGCAGCTGCGACCACGGTGGGTAGATCAGAATAGTTTGGAATTGACAAGAGGCCAGTTCAAGGGAGTGTGCTTTCACCTTTACTGTTCATACTGGTGATGGTTGACATGGTAAAGGCTGCAAGGGAAGATTATGGAGGGGAAAGAATGAATGTAATGATGTTTGCAGATGGTAATGTTATCTGGGGAGAAGATGAGGAGGAGGTACAACAACATCTGAATATACTGAATAGGATTGAACAATAGGGATTGAGGATCAGAAAAATATGTCAGTATCTCGCGCCGTTGTCATTTTATCAGCTGCTGAATTTAGCCAATCAGATCGCTTCGCGGCAATTTCAGATGGACTTTGTGAGGCTGTGTTGCTAAATCTGCTTGTGGTTATGACTGGCTTGAGAGTGCCAATTGAAGAAATAAACTTCTCCAGGAGAGGGACTTGAACAAGGACCTCCCTGCAGATAGGTTCGGCCCATTGCAAGCACGCTGCGGTGGCATTGGCTGAAACCCACGGTGTATTATGTTCGATGCTAATTTCTCAGCATGGTTCTCAAGTCTGACTGAGCCACGTGCAGATTTAGCAACACCGCCTTGTAAAGCCCATTTGAATTCGCCTGCGAAACAATCTGATTGGCTAACTTCAGCAGCTGGTAAAATTACAACAGCGCGATATATTGATGTAATTTTTTTCAAATTACTTATCAGTATGACCAAGGCCCTAATGCTCATGTATCCGGGTCACATTGTTTCTAACCACTGTGTATACATCTGTTAAAGAAACTATTTAAAATAGTTTATGTGGACTCACTGATGAAGGGAATGTATATAGTTCCTGAAACATGTATGATAGAATAAATCATTTTCAATCATTAAAAGCATATTGACAAGGTGGACCCAACATAAACTATTTTAAATAGATTCTTTAATAAATTTAGACAAGTCAATAGAGGATCAAATAAAATACCTATTATAGTTAAGTTTATCAACACCTTGTATACAGATGACAACATATTGAAGAAGTCTGTTAGATGTTAACTTGACTGCTGTCGGAATTTCTATTAATTAATAGATGTCATATTGTACAACATTTACACTTCTTTGTTACTGGGCTTGTTTCTTTTCTAATCAGGCCTTGTGGTGTTAAGTATGGATGGTGCCCATTACATACATAGACAACAGGTAGGGAATCTGCCACCTGGGTGACTGCCCTAAATGCAGATAAGTAGTGATTGATTGATTTGATTGATTGATTGATTGATTGATTGATTGATTGATTGATTGATTGATTGATTGATTCTGAATCCGAGGACATAATCTATCTATATATATAAAACTAGCAAGATACCCGTGCTTCGCTACGGTATTATACTGAATTTTATAATTGAATGCTTAACGTTTTATATATAATCCGCCGAAATTCACGATCTGAGTCGTTTTCTGAGAGAATCTGCCATAATTCGCAATCTGAATTGTCTTCTGAGAGATTACGGCAAATTTCCTCCCATTTTTCAATCTTTCTTTGAAGCAATCGATTTCGCACTTCACGGGCTAGGTCCAGGTATTCCACCCGGTCAGTTGCGTCCCTAAATCTTTGCCACTTTTCTTATAAGCATTTAAAATATGGATCAAATCCTTGAGGAGATCCGGCGCGGTGTCATCTTGGGTGCCTTGGCGATACTGAACCCGCGGCCGGACTGCATTCTTAGTCATTACCCGTCCAGGACCCATTTCCAGCGCGGTCCTCACATTTGACGACGGTCCAGAACATTATTATTATTATTATTATTATTATTATTATTATTATTATATGTTCTGGACCCCACAGCATGACGCAAGACCGCTACTCGGCTCTAAATTACATCTGCTGCCATTGTTATGGTTGGCAATGTGACCAGCGCCAACGTCGCGCGTAGGCAAGTGTGCGGGATTTCTGGCGATACGAATAACATACTTCCGTGCATTATTGACCTTATTATAGAGGTGAAAAATTGGACGGTCAATCTCATTCCTATCGTTTATTTCAAACGTGTTTAAATGTCTATTCATATGCCAGGGGAATCATACGACAGGGTCAGGAATGGAATGAATAAAGCCACCATCTAGCGGCGACAATAGGAATTGTGGCAGCAGCCGAAACCTGTCGCACTCCTCTGGGGCACTGATTAATGGATGACAAATGAAATGAAATTATATTGGACAGTGTTGCTGGAATGAATGATGACAGGGAAAACCAGAGTATCCAGAGAAAAGCCTGTCCCGCCTCCGTTTTGTCCAGCACGAATGTCACATGGAGAGACCGGGATTGGAACCACGGAACCCAGCTGTGAGAGGCCGGCGTGCTGCCGCCTGAGCAACGGAGACTCCCTTATAAATACATTATGAACAATAAAATCAATTGATCTCTCCTCCTTTTACACCCCAACGTCGCTAAGTTTATTTACAACCCCCCCCCCCAAAAAAAAACTAAAAGAAGGCGTGTTTCTTTATGTTTAAAGGAGATTCCAAACACCGACGTTCACGTCTATTACCTTCAGTTTTGAGAGTCAGGTTTTTTTTTTTCACTTTCACACACCTCCCCCCTCACCCCCCCCCCCCCCCCCCCCAAGTGAATTTTCCAGCAAAAATTACTTGTTTCTTTAATAGAAAAGGATTTTCTAAATACCAGTTATCACAACTGTAACTTCTTCAGTTTTTTATTTATGTGTCCTCATGAAAGGAATTCAACTCCTTTTCACTCCCGCCCCCCAAGATGATTCCCCCCCATCAAATGGTCTCTTCTTTGTTTTTAAAGGAGATGCAAATACCAATTTTCACATCTGTAGCCCCTAACAACTTAAGTTTTTATTAGATGTAAGTATTCTCATACAATTAAGTCAATTAATTTTTCAATTCTTTCACATCCCCCCCCCCCCCCCCTCATTCATTGGATTTTCCAAGAATACGTGTTTCTTTACTTTTAAAGCAGATTCCAAATATCAAATTTCACGTCTGTAACATCTTCAATTTTAAGATAACAGTAGCCCAATTAAAAGAATTCAACACCATTTTCAGTCACTATTACCCCCACCACCACCACGACCACCACCACCCAAGTGGTATTTCCGGAAACTAAAAATACACGTTTCTTTATTTTTAATAGAGATAAAACATAAAAAATACCATTTTTCACTTCTGTAACATGTTAAGTTTTTTGAGATATACTGTATAAATTCTCATTTTAAAATTGCACCACCTTTTTAGTTTCCCTTAAGAGGACTTTCCAAAAACAAATCACCTATGTTTCTTTACATTTACAGGAGATTCCAATTACCACTTTTTACGTCTGTAACATTCTACATTTCTCAGATATTCTGTAGATATAGTCTCTCAAAAAATTCACCCCAATATGTCACTCCTGTTTAACCGCCATTAATTGGATTTTCCAAAAACAAAAAATACGTGTTTCTTTATTTTTAAAGGAGATCCCATATACAGATTTTCAGTTCTGTAATATCTTCAGTTTCTGAGATATATATATCCTCATTAAAGGCATTTAAAAATAAAGAAACACGCATTTGGGGGGGGGGGATCAAATTGGAAAGGGGGATGAAAACGAAAATGAATTCCTTTTACGAGGATACATATATCTCAAAAACTGAAGCTGTTACAGTCATGATAATTGGTATTTGGGAGCTCCTTTAAGGAAACGGGTACTGTTTATGTTTGGAAAATTCACTTGAGTGGGAAGTGTGAAAGGAAGTGAAAAAAATTGAATTATTTTTATGAAAAAACTTATATCTCAAAAACTTAAGGTTAGACACGTGAAAGTTGGTATTTGGAATCTCCTTTAAAAATAAAGAAACACGCACTTTTGGGGAAGGGGAGAATCAACTTAACAGATGTTACAGACGTGAAAATTGGTATTTGGAATCTCCTTTAACAATAAAGAAACATGTATTTTTTTTGTTTTCAGAAAATCCACTTATGTGGGGTGGGGGGTGGGGGGAAGGACTGATAAAGAGGTTGAATTCTTTTTATGGGGATTCTTATATCTCAAAAATGGAAGATGTTACAGACGTGGAGATAGGTATTTGGAATTTCCTTTAAAAATAAAGAAACATGTTAGTTTGTTTTTTCCGACTTGAGAGACTTGAGAGAAGACTTTTTCTCACATCTACAGTTCTATGTCGCTTGGTCATCATAGCCCCAAAAGGCAATACCACAAACGTTGTTTACAAAGAGTTTCTGGGGTAAATGAAGTTAAATTTTTTGGAGAGTTTTTATACTTTAGGGATTTTCAGATAATGTGTTGGTACAGTACCAAGGAACGAATACTTTTATCAAATTACGAAATCCACGCGAGTGAAGCCGCGGGTAACTGCTAGTCATATCTAAAATTTACAGATCTAGATCATTTTAACATGTTAATTTTCCTTATTGCTTTTAAAGATATAATTACAGTTTTTTCTTTCTATTTTTTAGGGGAAGAAGCACTGAATGAGTATCTGAAGACCAAGTGTGTTACCATGGAGTACTGAAACATGATGTCTACAGTACTGAGGACATTTCAAGTCCATTTGATATGAAAATCTAGTTCCTACCATTTCTTATAGAGATGTGTGTTCATTACCACTACTGTATATTTTACTACTGTGACATCTATATTTTCAAATTACATATATTTACAGTCTTCTCAAATGAATGCCAGCTGTGAATGGTGAGATCTATGGAATTTTATGAAGATTTTTTTGATCACCTTATGTACAAATGTAGACATATGAGTATGGGTTCATAACCAGTCAATTTGTTTATTATTTTCTGATCTTTCCTAAAATATTTTCTTTTGGTATTTGTTGGTTGCCTAATGAGTGTATATGGGATCAAATACTGGCTATTATCTTTCTAATAACAGTGAAATGAAAATTAATATTTTTATGAAGTCTAGTGAATTTCATACATTTAATAAATCACATACATTAGTGATTTTAAGTGGTTGCTGGTGCCTTCCTCAAATTGAAATGTATTGGTTGCATCAACAAAGTACTTCCAAAATCTTGTAGTGTGTTAGGTTGAAAGCAATACATTGATTGTGTGAATGTGTGAATACCTTTAAATATCTGGGGAATACAATGTCAAATGACGGAAGTGCCAATGACGAAGTGTTGAACAGGGTGCAAAAAGGATCCAACTTCTTCCATCAAGTACGGAATTTCTGATTTATCCTGCAATTATTGTACGAGGGTTGAATCTGACTCTTAAAATAAGTTACAGTTTTCTTCACTGAACATCTTTCTTCAAGACTGTATGTTGAAGAAAGATATTTTGGTAGCATTACATCTCTTGCCAAACAGAATATGACGGTGTAGATATATTACTCTGTGCTTGCCATAGATTAAGTCTAATTATAAAATATTTAAAAAATATTAAAATGTGATATCATTTTCTATGAAAATAAGTTATAAACTTTCTGTTGAAGATATTGCTAGACTAATTTAACTAGGTTATTGCATTAAGTGGTAATGTAATGAATTCTTTAAATGGTATTACTACTATTATAATTTTCAGAAGAGTTTTGCATTTGTTTAACTTTTGTACCATCAAGTATTAGTAGAGAAGTTTTTTGGTCATCTTTATTATTAGAAATTGGATTGGTGATAGACGAATGTAGGTGGAAAGTAATGCATAGAAAGAAATGGGGGAATTATAATGGAATGATCTTCTGTAGCTTCTTACCAATCCAGCCACAGTTCAAATTTCAGGTGGTGGGATATTTGAAATTGATATTCATCTCCCTTTGCTTCGTATTCTGTGTAAAACTGTAGGACTTCCATCTAATGTTCACAGAATTAAATTATGTATGTCTGTAAGCCTGATTTTTTAATTGACTGAGAGAGGGGCATCAAATAATCCCAAAACTTCTAGCTGTGGAAAAGAATAAATTGTTCTTTCAAAAGAATACCATTATCCTACTAATATATGAATGATATGGGGAAAAAGAAATAGTAAATGACCAAAAGGGTAGTAAAAAGACATAACACCTACTATTTAAAGCAGGAGCTTCCCTTCTACACTCACCAGAAAGAACAGCAAAACACTACGTATTTCAGACAAAATTTATTGTTAGTCAATTTGAAACCTGATAAAAATAAAATATTATAACATTACAGCAATATGACAATCTGTAGGCCTGTATACGAGTATAAAATAACATGTCCTGACTGACTGACCGACTGACCGACCATTGCTGAGCAAAAACTGCTGGATATAAAGAAATGAAATTTTGGGGATATATTTATATTATAGTGTAGGTGCTCGCTAAGGGAGGATTTTTGGATATTCCATGGCTAAGGGACTGAAAAACGGGGCATGGTGAATTGTTTAAATTAGTGTATTTGTATCTCAAAAACTTAAAAGTTTACAGATGTAAAAATTGGGATTTGGAACCTCCTTTAAAAATAAAGAAAAACATATTTTTTTGTCTTTGGAAAACTCACTAAGGGGAATTTTTAAAAAAGTGAAAAAGGGGTTGAATACCTTTTATGAGAATACTTATATGTCAAAAACTGAAGATGTTACAGACATGAAAATTGGTATTTGGATTCTTCTTTAAAAATAAAGAAACAAGTATTTTTGTTTTTTGTTTTTGGAAAATCTAATTAATGGTGGGTGAACAGGAGTGACAAAGGATGTGAATTTTTAAAAATACTATATCTGCAGTATGTCTCAGAAACGAAACACATTAACAGGCTTGAAACTTGGTCGTTTTAATCTCTTGGTCTTATTAATATATATATTTTTTTGTTTTTGGAAAAACTACTGGGGGGGGGGGGGGAGGTAGAAAGGCCTGAAATATGGGTTGAATCCTTCTTAATATGATACTGATATCTCAAAACTGAAAATTTTACAGATCTGAAAAATGGTATTTGGAGTCTTCTTTAACAATAAACAAAATGTATTCTTTTGTTTTTGGAAAATCCACTTTTGGGAGTGTGAAGGAATTAAAAAATTAATTGAATAATTTGTATGAGGTTACTTATATCTCAAAACTAAAGATGTTACAGACATGTTTTCGGAAAATCCAATTAAGGGGGTGAAAGAATTGAAAAATTACTTGAATTATTTATATGAGGATACTTATATGTAAGAAAATGAAAGATGTTACAGATGCGAAAATTGGTATAGTGAATCTCCTTTAAAAATAAAGAAACACATTGTTTTTTTGGAAATCGACTTAAGGGTGGGGGGTGAAAATAAGTAAAGAAGGAGATGAATTCTGTTTATGCGGATACTTATATCTCAAAAACTGAAGATGTTATGGGTGTGAAAGTTGGTATTTTAAATCTCCTTTAAAAATAAAGAAACTCATATTTTTTGTTTTCGGAAAATTCACTTAAGGGGTGTGGTGGGGGGAAACAAGTGAGGAAGAAGTTGAATTCCTTTTATGAGGATACTTATATCTCAAAAACTGAAGATGTTACAGACGTGAAAACTGGTATTTGGAATCTCATTTAAAAATAAAGAACACGTATTTTTTTGTTTTTGTAAAATCCAATTAAGGGGCTGAATAGAATTGAAAAGGAGGGTGAATTTTTAAAATGAGTACTGGTATATCTGCAGTATATGCCAAAACTTAACATGTTACAGACAAGCAACTTGGTATTTGGAAAGTCCTTTAAAAATACAGTAACTTGTATTTTTCTTTCTTTTTCCAAAAAGGCAATTAACGGGGGTGAAAAGAAGTGAAAAAAGAGTTGAATTAATTTTTATGAGGATACTTAATCTCAAAAACTGAATATGTTACAGATGTGAAAATTGGTATTTGGAATCTCCTTTAAAAATAAAGAAACATGTAGTTTTTGTTTTCGAAAAATCCACTTAGGTGGGGGTGGCGGAAAGACTAATGAAGGGGTTGAATTCTATTTATGGGGATACTTATATCTCAAAACCTGAAGATGTCGCAGACATGGAAATAAGTATCTGGAATCTCCTTTAAAAATAAACATGTATTTTTGTTTTCAATAAGAGAGAAGACTTTTTCTCACATGTACAATTCTATTTCGCGTGGTCATCTTAGCCCCAAAAGGCAATACCAAAAACGTGGTTTACAAAGACTTTCTGGGGTAAATGAGGCCTAATTTTTTTGTGAGTTTTTGTACTTTAGGGATTTTCAGATAATATTTTAGTACAGGACCGAGGAATGAAGGGTTGAAACCACTACTGATTCATAGGTACAATATCTTCATGGGAAGTGTAAATAATAAAGAGAAGTGCATTTACCATGCCCCTTGTTCCAGACTGACCAGAAGGTACTGGAAGCAATTTTTTTCAAATCTCCTAGATGTGGCATTACTGTATTTGATGCACACATCCTGTACATAAAGAACACTGATAAGCCTTTAGCAAGATGAGGCTTCAAGTTCAGTATAGTTGCTAAATGAACAGTTCCCAATTCCAGTTGTGAGGCCAACTGTTCATGCAGGAGGCCCCTCTCATGCTCTCGAAAAACTTCCACAGAAAAACAATCGCCTATATGTTGTGTGCTTGCAAGAGAAGAAGAAGAGGGAGAAGAAGTCTACATTCTGCTGTCCAGAATGTAACAGTGGTATTCACCAGGGCTGTTACCATAAAATAGTGCACTTCTGGAGACCTGACAATCGTGGAGTAAAATGAAAGACCCACTCAAGTGACTCTGAGTGAAATGTACAAGTAGTAGCATATAATTGTTGTATACATTGTTGTATATTCTTTCCAGCTAAGAACAGTATTATGAACTATATACCATTATGTAACTATTTACTATGAACTGGTGCTCCTTTTGTAAATGTCATCTTTTTTTAATTGTCTAAATGTAGACATATTATATATAGCAAAACTTTCGCAAAAATACATAATATAAAAAATTCAATATATTTTTGGTCTTACATTTTTTGGATGATAAATAACTGCTTTAGTATAATCATCGTCATATTCCTTGTACTTTGGAGGATAAAAGGGTGTGCTGTTTATGTATGTACAACATGTCAACGATTTTTGGCTCAATTTATACTAAGAGTCTGCAACACCGGTAAAATATTGCTGCCACTACAGGGTACGCAGGGTACGTGACCGCCATTCCGAGGGTTAAGATGTATTCTAATGCTGAAGCCAGCACAAACACCAGCCCCCGAGCCATAGGAATTAACTCATGAAACTTAAAATCCCTGACCTGGCATGGAATCAAACCCCAGACCCCTTGGACCAAAGGCTAGCATGCTAACCATTTAGCCATGGAGCTGGACAACAGTTTAATAAAAATGACTTTCTCAATTTCATGTCAATCTCTGGAGGAGATTAAACAATAACTTCATTTACTTGGATTACCACAAAAAAAAAAAAAAAAAGGAAGTACTATTCATTCACAATTTCTGTTCCATATCCTTTGGGCAACAGATTATCTGTATGACTTATAGTTTTACATGGTGTATATAAATCTCAGCTAACAAGCAATCCAGTAGATCATTCTGGTAGTACTGTCGAGATTCAGATAGGTTATTGGTGAAATTGAAAGGTAAAGTTAATCTTGTAGCAGAATGCCGTTAATCTGTAACTTTCCATCTACATTCATTTCCTTAACTTGTACCTTATTTAACTTTTTAGTTATTTTGCTTTCCAAGTGTTTATTAAGAAAAGTCATCAGTTTTGGTTGTTTCATTTTTCTTACTATAATTGTAAAATTATTCCTCAAATGATATTTTGTTCTGTAATGAGATACTAACCAATACATTGTCAGTCTTGTATCTGTGTGCCATACCTTGCTGCCTTCATGCTTCATGCCTGATTTTAATTATAATCTGGAGGAGGTAGGGTAATTCATTATTTTGATAACAAACAATCCTCCTTCTCCCGTTTACCTGTGACTGAAGTACAATTCTGTGGTTAATTCGGCATATCTGTACATAATAATATATATATATATATATATATATACACTAAAATTTGTGAAAATTGCAACACCGTGAAACAATGGCCCGAATTAATCCAAGCTTGGCGGATGTATAGAACAGTATGCTAGCAATAAGTAATTAGGATTGCAGAGAGATGGGGTACACGTAGGCCCAACAGGGCCGACAAGGTCAATATTACACCAAGTGTAGTCAGTGAAGAGTTGTCAAACAAGATGAAAACATGAAATGGCAGTATGCCTTGTTGACATGAAAGTGTGCAATATCAGCATGAGAGTGAGTTCAAACTGAACCAAATGATCAGCCTCCGGAAAACAGGTTTGTCATATCATAACGTTGTGTCTTATATGGGGCATGCTGCTAGGACAGTGATTTATATGTTCAACCAGTGGATAGAAGATGGTCGTATGCAGTAATGAGCAGGTGCTCGACCATGCAATATAACTACAGTAAAGGATGCGCCATGTGTCTGCATGACCATAGTGGCCCGTACAGTTTCGTCAACAGTGTTGGCTTAACGCTGGAGCACTGCAGCAGACGTGAACCTGTCTGCATCAACAGTTCGTCGATGCCTGCTGCAGATTGAACTGGTTGCACACATGCCACTGTGCTGGCTTCCTTTATTCAAAAATCACAAATGCCTGAGACTGCAGTGGGGCCTTGAATGCCGTCACTGGCATGCTGAGTGACAAAATGTAGTGTTTTTAGAAGAGGCCCACTTCAACCTGTCCAACCGTGGTGAGCGCAGTCTGGCAGCCTACATTGTTAAGAGTCATAGTGGACAAACACCAAGTGTGATGATTTGGGGAGCCATTGGATACAACAACCAATCTCGCCTCGTATGTATTGAGGGCAACCTGTGCAGCGACTGGTAGATGAGAGAAGTTTAAGAGCCTAAGGTACTCCCCCTTCTTTAGGCAATTCCACATGCCATATTTCAGCAGGACAGTGCCCAGCCACATGTGGCGAGGAATGAGCTAGCCTTCTTTGAGGAATAACGAGTACCATTACTTACCTGGCCTACACGTTCACGTAACATGTCACCTATCGAGCATGTCTGGGATATGGTCGGTCAGCAATTTGTCCCTCACAGACGTCCAGTAACCAATGTTGATGGTTTGTGGACTCGCATACAAACTGCATGGAAGGATCTCCAGGAACATATCCAAATCCTCTTTGGTTCCATGCCACAATGTTTAGTTGCTCTGATTGCAGCTACACAAAATACTGAATACTCAAGCTCAAAGTTGTGTAGAGATCTGCAAACTTAATAATTTGTGTATTGTCACGTACCTAATCTGTGGTATAAACTTTATTTCAATCACTTGTTTCCTTCTTGGTGTCGCTATTTTCATAAATGTTTGTGTAATATATTTATACCTTCAAAACATTGATTTTAAATGGGGGTAGAATCACCTTCTTCATTAAAATTCATACAATATTCGGTGACATATTCTATAGAAATATGTAGGGAATATAATCACTGTATTATCATTAATCTACCTTTATCTGTTGCAAATTTGATCATATATGATGAAGTATGAAGGTGGATTTTACTGATATATTTGTATGTATATGTTTTTTACTTGATCTACAATTTTACATTGAATCTCATGTCGAGATTAAATTATTGATATTTTTGGATCATTCTCAAATTTCAGCATGATTTAGACTGTAACCCATTGTACTGTGTCAATAAATATTCATGCTCTTTTGATGAATTTAAAAAAAATATTTTTATTCAAACTACCCTAGCATCTCTCTTTGCAAGATACGATTAATGAGAATTCATTTTCTTAACTGTACAAGTCATTCTTTGGAATTAATGTTAGATATATGAAAAAGAAATTTGACATGCTGAAGTATGCTGCTTCTTACAGAAAATGCATGGTGATTGGTTGTATATATTTTGTTCAACTTTCAAAGCTATCGCTTGTCACTTAGTAGCACTCTAAGTAATACACGGAGTGTGTCTCAGCACCAGACAGTGTTGTGTATTTTGGTAACACTCAGTGTGGTGTAATGGTCAAGTACAAGTTCATGGCTTTGGAGTGGAGTTGAGAATATGTGCAATTAGTCCTATTTGTGAGAGAATGGTTTAAGAGCCTTATGAAGGAACTATCGATAAGTTCATATCGAAACTGACAATGCAATTTTGCTGAGAGGTTAAAGGGACCAAAAAATAGTGATGTTCAAAAATTTAGAATAAAGGGACCATAAAATAGTGATGTACAAAAATGTAGGTGCCATTTTGTGCTGGAAGGTGTCACAATTTTGATTCAAAATCCGTGTGACAATGCAGCTACTGGGTAACCCATCTTGCTGGCTGGTGCGGCGCACAACACAGTAGAGTTGCAGTTGCGCTGGAAAGAGATAGAATGGACTGGCAGAGTACCCCGCGCCAAGGTAACTTTGTTAGGGAACGAATGTAAAACATAAATGAAGTGCATTAATCGCTCGATAAAATACAAGTATTTTTGGCACTACACACAATGAATATGTACTTTAAAGCCACATTTTTCTCACAGTTTTCCTTACTTGTTTGAAGGCAATATTTCCCATTCATTTTGAAGTTGGGAGGTCTCTCCGTTGTGTAATTGGTTTCGAACCACAAATATTTAATCATGTCCTTGAACTGTGGTGAAGAAAATTGAATTTTCAAAATGCTCTTTGATAAACATCATACTGAAATTCTTCACAAGCCAGCACAATGTCTGTTAAACGGCGATACAAAACCTTCCATTGCTGGGCTAAAAACTTAACCAAGGGCTGTATTTTCCTTATATTGCCAGGAGGAATCTGGAGAATTTGTAGATTGTTGCCTGTAGGAATGTCTTCAAAACAGCTTTTACCACTATATGTAGTCAAGGAATCTAACAGCAGCAAACAGTATTTCTGCAAATGGGGAAAAGGCCTCTTTAAACCAATACTTTAATTCCTTTTTTCCTATTTTCCCTGATTTTATGGTTGTTTCATTTATATTTATGGCATGAAACATTTTCTTGGAAACTCTCAGACTAAAAATCCCAGATGCCTCTTGTAGTACAACAAATAATTTCTGGAAGAGATTATCGGCCATACTAACGCTAGGGATAATTGTACACGAATGTGTGAGTGCACTAACTGATTGAGCAACTGTTTTTATATGTTTATCCTTTTCTCTTTCATTTTGTACATGAGCCCACTCCGATCTGTATCACATGTTGAAGAAATGATTTGGTCTAAAAATCATTTTGTAGCTGCTTCCACAAATTTCTTTTCAACTTTATCTTTTTTCCTTTTCTTCTTGCAGATACACATGGGATTCAAATTTTGTGGTTATTCTACTCTTTTCTTGCTACAAGTTTAATGTCGCACTAACCCATCAAAGGTTTCCGGCGATAGAAGGATAGTAAAGGGCTAGGATTAGGAAGGTAGCAGCTGTGGCCTTAATTAAGTTACAACCCCAGTATTTGCCTGGTGTGAAAATGGGAAACCATGGAAAACCATCTTCAGGGCTGCCAATAGTGAGATTTGAGCCCACCATCTCCCGAACGCTAGCTCACAGAGGTGCGACCGTAACTGCACGGCCAACACGCTCGGTATATTCTACTTTTGATTCTGTACTACTTATTGAAGCAATGCACTGAAATTGCTTTGTCCCATTGAAATATCTCTTGAAATTTCCAAAGTTCCAAAGCCCACAGTCACAGGTCTTCTTCGCAAACATTTGCTTCTGCAAAGCGGGAAAATGACTTTTTTATACATAAACTAGCAAGATACCCGTGCTTCGCTACGGTATTTTACTGAAATTTATAATTGAATGCTTATTGTATTAGATATATAATCCGCCGAAATTCGCAATCTGACTCGTTTGCTGCGAGAATCCACCAAAATTCCCGATCTGACTGGTTTTCTATGATTTTACGGCACGTTTCCTCCCACTTTTAAATCTTCCTTTCCAGCAATCGATTTCGTACTTCCCGGGCTAGGCTCAGGTATTCCTGCCGGTGAGTTGGGTCCGTAAATCTTTGCCATCTTTTCCTATAATATTTTTAATATGGATAAAATCCTTCAGGAGATCCGGCGTGGTGTCATATTGGGTGCCTTGGCGGCACTGAACCCGCGGCCAGACTGCATTCTTAGTCATTACCCGTCCAGGAGCCGTTTCCAGCGCGGTCCGCACATTTGACGACGGTCCGGAATATTATTATTATTATTATTATTATTATTATTATTATTATTATTATTATTATTATTATTATTATTATTATTATTATGTGTTGCTGGAATGGCTGCTGACAGGGAAAACCGGAGTATCCGGAGAAAAACCTGTCCCGCCTCCGTTTTGTCCAGCATGAATGCCACATGGAGTGACCGGGATTTGAACCACGGAACCCAGCTGTGAGAGGCCAGCGCGCTGCCGCCTGAGCAACGGAGGATCCTTATAAGTACATTAATAACAGTAAAATCAATTTGTCTCACCTCCTTCTACACCCCACCGAAGTTAAGTTTATTTACCGCCAACCCCCCCCCCCCCATAAAAAATTAAAAGAATGCTTGTTTCTTTATGTTTAAGGGAGATTCCAAACACCAATGTTCACGTCTATTACCTTCAGTTTTGAGATATAAGTATCCCCATAAAAAAATTCACTTTTTTCACTTCATTTCACAATAATCCCCCCCCCCTTAAGTGAATTTTCCCGCAAATAATACTTGTTTCTTTAATAGTAAAGGATCTTCTAAATACCAATTATCACGACTCTAACTTCTTCAGTTTTCGATTTACGTGTCCTCATGAAAGGAATCCAACTCCTTTACACTCCCGCCCTCCAAGATGGTTTCCCCACCAAAATGCGTCCTTCTTTGTTTTTAAAGGAGGTCCAAATAAGGATTTTCACGTCTGTAACAACTTTAGTTTTTATTAGATGTATGTATTCTCATACAATTCAGTCAATTAATTTTTCAATTCTCCCACCCCCGCCCCTCATTGGATTTTCCGAGAATACGTGTTTCTTTACTTTTAAAGCAGATTGCAAATATCAAATTTCATGTCTGTAACATCTTCATTTTTGAGATATCAGGAGCCTAATTAGAAGAATTCATCACCATTTTCAGTCACTTTTACCCGCCCCCCCCTCCCTTCCACCCAAGTGGTATTTTCGAAAACTAAAAGTACACGTTTCTTTATGTTTAATAGAGATAAAAAATACCATTTTTCACTTCTGTAACATGTTAAGTTTTTTTAGATATACTGTAAATATTCTCATTTTAAAATTTCACCCCTTTTAAGTTCCCCTTAAGTGGAGTTTCCAAAAACAAATCACCTATATTTCTTTACATTTACAGGAGATTTACACCCACTCTTTACGTCTGTAACATTTTACGTTTCCAAGATATTCTGTAGATATAGTCTTTCAAAAAATTCATCACAATTTGTCACTCCTGTTTAACCGCCATTAGTTGGCTTTTCCATAAACTAAAAAATACGTGTGTTTCTTAATTTTTAAAGGAGATCCCATATGCAAATTACCAGTTCTATAATATCTTTAGTTTCTGAGATATGTGTATCCTCAATTAAGGCATTCAACCCATTCTTCACCCTTTTACACCCCTCCTATCAGGATTTACAGAAAACAAAAAAACGTGTTCCTTTATTTTTAGAGGAGATTCTAACTACCGATTTTTATATCTGTAAATTTTAAAGTTTTAAGATGTAGACACACTCATTTTAAAAAAATCACCCCCCCTTTTCACCCCTCAATATTTGGATTTTCCAAAAACTAAAAAATACTTGTTTCTTTACTTTTAAAGTAGATCCAAAATACCAATTTTCAGGTCTGTAATATCTTCAGGTTCTGAAATATAAGTAGCCTCATGAAAGGCATTCAACCCATTATTCACCCTTTTACACCCTTCCTATTGGGATTTTCCGAAAACAAAAGAATACGTGTTTCTTTATTTTTAAAGGAGATTCTAAATACCAATTTTTACATCTATAAACTTTAAAAGTTTTGAGATATAGATACACTCATTTTAAAAAATCACCCCCTTTTCACCCCCCCCCCCCTATTAATTGGATTTTCCACAAAAAGAAAAATACGTGTTTCTTTATTTTTAAAGGAGATCCCAAACACCAATTTTCAGGTCTATAATATCTTCAGTTTCTGAGATATAAGTAGCCTCATTAAAGGCATTCAACCCATTTTTCACCCCTTTTCACTCCTCCTATTGCGATTTTCCGAAAACAAAGAAATACGTGTTTCTTTATTTTTAATGAAGATTCTCAATACCAATTTTTACATCTGCAAACTTTAAAAGTTTGGAGATATAGATTCACTCATTTTAAAAATTCACCCCCTTTTCACCCTCCCATTAATTGGATTTTACAAAAACAAAAAAATACGTGCTTCTTTATTTTTAAAAGAGATCAAAATTACCAATTTTCAGGTCTGTAATATCTTCAGTTTCTGAGATATAAGTACCGGTATCCTGATTAAAGGCATTCAACCCATTTCCCCCCATTTTCACCCTTTTTCATCCCTCATATTGGGATTTTCTGAAAACAAAAAAATACGTGTTTCCTTATTTTTAAAGAAGATTCTAGATACCAATTTTTACATCTGTAAACTTTTAAAGTTTTGAGATATAGATACACTCATTTTAAAATTTCACCCCCATTTTCACCCCCTTACCGAAGGAATATCCAAAAATCCTCTCTTAGCGAGCACCTACATCATAATATGAATATATCCCCAAAATTTCATTTCTTTATGTCCAGTAGTTTTGGCTCGGCGATGATGAATCAGTCAGTCAGTCAGGACAAGCTATTTTATATATATAGATACTAGCAAGATACCCGTGCTTCGCTACGGTATTATACTGAAATTTATAATTGAATGCTTATTGTTTTAGATATATAATCCGCCGAAATTCGCGGTCTGACTCGTTTTCTGCGAGAACCCACCAAAATTCCCGATCTGACTCGTTTTCTATTAGATTACGGCATGTTTCCTCCCATTTTTCAATCTTCTTTTCCAGCAATCGATTTCGTTCTTCCCGGGCTAGGCTCAGGTATTCCTCCCGGTCAGTTGGGTCCGTAAATCTTTGCCATCTTTTCCTATAATCATTTTTAATATGGATAAAATCCTTCAGGAGATCCGGCGTGGTGTCATATTGGGTGCCTAGAAGGCACTGAACCCGCGGCCGGACTGCATTCTTAGTCATTACCCGTCCAGGAGCCGTTTCCAGCGCGGTCCGCACATTTGACGACGGTCCGGAACATTATTATTATTATTATTATTATTATTATTATTATTATTATTATTATTATTATTATTATTATTATGTGTTGCTGGCATGGATGATGACAGGAAAACCGGAGTATCCGGAGAAAAACCTGCCCCGCCTCCGTTTTGTCCAGCACGAATATCACATGGAGTGAACGGGATTTGAACCATGGAACCCAACTGTGAGAGGCCGGCGCGCTGCCGAGGATCCTTATAAGTACATTAAGAACAGTAAAATCAATTGGTCTCACCTCCTTCTACACCCCACCGCCGTTAAGTTTATTTACCGGCACCCCCCCCCCCAAAAATTAAAAGAAGGCTTGTTTCTTATGTTTAAAGAAGATTTCAAACACCAATGTTCACGTCTATTACCTTCAGTTTTGAGATATAAGTATCCCCATAAAAATAATTTACTTTTTTCACTTCATTTCACACTACTCCCCTCCCCCCTAAGTGAATTTTCCCGCAAAAAATACTTGTTTCTCTAATAGTAATGGATCTTCTAAATACCAATTTTCACGACTCTAACTTCTTCAGTTTTTGATTTATGTGTCCTCATGAAAGGAATTCAACTCCTTTACACTCCCGCCCTCCAAGATGGTTTCCCCCCAAAACGCGTTTTTCTTTGTTTTTAAAGGAGATCCAAATACGAATTTTCACGTCTGTAACAACTTTAGTTTTTATTAGATGTATGTATTCTCATTCAATTAATTTAATTAATTTTTCAATTCTTTCACCCCCCCCCCTCATTGGATTTTCCGAGAATACGTGTTTCTTTATTTTTAAAGCAGATTGCAAATATCAAATTTCACGTCTGTAACATCTTCATTTTTGAGATATCAGTAGCCTAATTAAAAGAATTCAACACCATTTTCAGTCACTTTTACCCCCCCCCCCCTCCACCCAAGTGGTATTTCCGAAAGCTAAAAATACACGTTTCTTTATGTTTAATAGAGATAAAAAATACCATTTTTCACTTCTGTAACATGTTAAGTTTTTTGAGATAAACTGTAAAAATTCTCAATTTAAAATTTCACCCCTTTTGAGTTCCCCTTAAGTGGAGTTTCCAAACACAAATCACCTATGTTTCTTTAGATTTACAGGAGATACAAACACCCACTTTTTACGCCTGTAACATTTTACGTTTCCAAGATATTCTGTAGATATAGTCTTTCAAAAATTCACCCAATTTGTCACTCCTGTTTAACCGCCATTAATTGGATTTTCCAAAACTAAAAGATACGTGTTTCTTTATTTTTAAAGGAGATCCCATATACAAATTTTCAGTTCTGTAATATCTTTCGTTTCTGAGATATATGTATCCTCATTCAAGGCATTGAACCCATTTTTCACCCTTTTACACCCCTCCTATTGGGATTTACAGGAAACAAAAAATACGTTTTCCTTTATTTTTAGAGGAGATTCTAACTACCAATTTTTACATCTGTAAATTTTAAAGTTTTAAGATGTATACACACTCATTCTAAAAAATTTACCCTCCCCCCTTTTTACCCCCCAATATTTGGATTTTCCAAAAACGAAAATATACGTGTGTTTATTTATTTTTAAAGGAGATTCTATATACCAATTTTCACATATATAACCTTTAAAAATTTTGAGATAGATACACTCATTTTAAAATATTACTCCCTTTTCACACCCCCCTAAATTGGATTTTCCAGAAACAAAAAAATACGTGTTTCTTTATTTTTAACAGAGATCCCAAACCCCAATTTTCAGGTCTATAATATCTTCAGTTTCTGATATATAAGTAGCCTCATTAAAGGCATTCAACCACTTTTTAGCCCCTTTTCACTCCTATTGCGATTTTCCGAAAACAAAAAAATACGTGTTCCTTTATTTTTAATGAAGGTTCTAAATACCAATTTTTACATCTGCAAACTTTAAAAGTTTGGAGATATAGATTCCTTCATTTTAAAAATTCACCCCCTTTTCACCCTCCCATTAATTGGATTTTCCAAAAACAAAAAATTACGTGTTTCTTTATTTTTAAAAGAGATCAAAAGTACCAATTTTCAGGTCTGTAATATCTTCAGTTTCTGAGATATAGGTACCGGTATCCTGATTAAAGGCATTCAACCCATTTTTCCCCATTTTCACCCTTTTTCACCCCTCCTATTGGGATTTTCTGAAAACAAAAAATACGTGTTTCCTTATTTTTAAAGAAGATTCTAAATACCAATTTTTACATCTGTGAACTTTTAAAGTTTTGAGATATAGAGCAACTCATTTTAAAATTTCACCCCCGTTTTCACCCCCTTAGCGAAGGAATATCCAAAAATCCTCTCTTAGCGAGCACCTACGTCTTAATATGAATATATCCCCAAAATTTCATCTCTTTATGTCCAGTAGTTTTGGCTCGGCGATGATGAATCAGTCAGTCAGGACAAGTTATTTTATATATATAGACTAGCAAGGTACCCCTGCTTCGCTACGGTATTATACTGAAATTTGTAATTGAATGCTTATTGTTTTAGATATATAATCCGCCGAAATTCGCGGTCTGACACGTTTTCAGCGAGAATCCACCAATATTCCCGATCTGACTCGTTTTCTATTAGATTACGCCACGTTTCCTCCCATTTTTCAATCTTCCTTTCCAGCAATCGATTTCGTACTTCCCGGGCTAGGCTCAGGTATTCTTCCCGGTCAGTTGGGTCCGTAAATCTTTGCCAGACCGTATTTTATTTTAATCATTTTTAATCTGGATAAAATCCTTCAGGAGATCCGGCGTGGTGTCATATTGGGTGCCTTGGCGGCACTGAACCCGCGGCCGGACTGCATTCTAAGTCATTACCCGTCCAGGAGCCGTTTCCAGCGCGGTCCGCACATTTGACGATGGTCCGGAACATTATTATTATTATTATTATTATTATTATTATTATTATTATTATTATTATTATTATTATTATTATTATTATTATTAATGTTATGCTTCTTATTATTATTATGTGTTGCTGGGATGAATGATGACAGGGAAAACCGGAGTATCCGGAGAAAAACCAGTCCCGCCTCCGTTTTGTCCAGCACGAATGTCACATGGAGTGACCGGGATTTGAACCACGGAACCCCAGCTGTGAGAGGCCGGCGCGCTGCCGCCTGAGCAACGGAGGATCCTTATAAGTACATTAAGAACAGTAAAATCAATTGGTCTCACCTCCTTTTACACCCCACCGCCGTTAGTTTTTACTGCCAACCCCCCTCCCCCCCCCGCCAAATTAAAAGAACGCGTGTTTCTTTATGTTTAAGGGAGATTCCAAACACCAATGTTCACGTCTATTACCTTCAGTTTTGAGATATAAGTATCCCCATAAATATAATTTACTTTTGTCACTTCACTTCAAACTACTCCCCCCCCCCCCCTTAGTGAATTTTCCCGCAAAAAATACTTGTTTCTTTAATAGTGAAGGATCTTCTAAATACCAATTATCACGACTCTAACTTCTTCACTTTTTGATTTATGTGTCCTCATGAAAGGAATTCAACTCCTTTACACTCCCGCCCCCCAAGATGGTTTCCCCCCCAAAACGCGTTTTTCTTCGTTTTTAAAGGAGATCCAAATACGAATTTTCACGTCTGTAACAACTTTAGTTTTTATTAGATGTATATATTCTCATACAATTAAAGTCAATTAATTTTTCAATTCTTTCACCCCCTCCCCCCGCTTCATTGGATTTTCCGAGAATACGTGTTTCTTTACTTTTAAAGCAGATTGCAAATATCAAATTTCACGTCTGTAACATCTTCATTTTTAAGATATCAGTAGCCTAATTAAAAGAATTCAACACCATGTTCAGTCACTTTCACCCCCCCTCCACCCAAGTGGTATTTCCGAAAATTAAAAATACACGTTTCTTTAGGTTTAATAGAGATAAAAATACCATTTTTCACTTCTGTAACATGTTAAGATTTTTTAGATATACTGTAAAAATTCTCATTTTAAAATTTCACCCTTTTTGGGTTCCCCTTAAATGGAGTTTCCAAAAACAAATCACCTATGTTTCTTTACATTTACAGGAGATTCCAAACACCCACTTTTTACGTCTGTAACATTTTACGTTTCCAAGATAATCTTTCAAAAATTTACCCCAATTTGTCACTTCTGTTTAACCGCCATTAATAGGATTTTCCAAAAACTAAAAAAATACGTGTTTCTTTATTTTTAAAGGAGATCCCATATACAAATTTTCAGTTCTGTAATATCTTCCGTTTCTGAGATATATGTATCCTCATTAAAGGCATTCAACCCATTTTTCACCCTTTTACACCCCTCCTATTGGGATTTACAGGAAACAAAAAAATACGTGTTCTTTTATTTTTAGAGGAGATTCTAACTACCAATTTTTACATCTGTAAATTTTAAAGTTTTAAGATGTAGACACATTCATTTTAAAAAATTCACCCCCCTTTTCACCCCTCAATATTTGGATTTTCCAAAAACGAAAAAATACGTGTTTCTTTACATTTAAAGTAGATCCCAAATACCAATTTTCAGGTCTGTAATATCTTCAGGTTCTGAAATATAAGTAGCCTCATTAAAGGCATTCAACCCATTATTCGCCCTTTTACACCCTTCCTATTGGGATTTTCCGAAAACAAAAGAATACGTGTTTCTTTATTTTTAAAGGAGATTCTAAATACCAATTTTTACATCTATAAACTGTAACAGTTTTGAGATATAGATACACTTATTTTAAAAAATCACCCCCTTTTCACCCCCCCCCCATTAACTGGATTTTCCAAAAACAAAAAAATATGTGTTTCTTTATTTTGAAAGGAGATCCCAAACACCAATTTTCAGGTCTGTAATATCCTCAGTTTCTGAAATATAAGTAGCCTCATCAAAGGCATACAACCCCTTTTTCACCCCTTTTCACCCCTCCTATTGCGATTTTCCGAAAACAAAAAAATAATTGTTTCTTTATGTTTAATGAAGATTCTAAATACCAATTTTTACATCTGCAAACTTTAAAAGTTTGGAGATATAGATTCACTCATTTTAAAAATTCACCCCCTTTTCACCCTCCCATTAATTGGATTTTCCAAAAACCAAAAAATACGTGTTTCTTTATTTTTAAAAGAGATCAAAAGTACCAATTTTCAGGTCTGTGGAGTTATAAGTACTGGTATCCTGATTAAGGGCATTCAACCCATTTTCCTCATTTTCACCCCTTTTCACCCCTCCTATTGGGATTTTCTGAAAACAAAAAAATACATGTTTCCTTATTTTTAAAGAAGATTCTAAATACCAATTTTTACATCTGTAAACTTTTAAACTTTCGAGATATAGACACACTCATTTTAAAATTTCACCCCTCTTTTCACCCCCTTAGCGAAGGAATATCCAAAAATCCTCTCTTAGCGAGCACCTACATCTTAATATGAATATATCCCCAAAATTTCACTTCTTTACGTCCAGTAGTTTTGGCTCTGCGATGATGAATCAGTCAGTCAGTCAGTCAGTCAGTCAGTCAGGACAAGTTATTTTATATATATAGATTTCCTGTGTTCAGTGGGACACACTGATGTAGATTCTAACTGGGTTTTTGAAAAGTACAGTTTTTGTAGTGACATCACCATACGAACAATTTTTGCATACAGTGGTTAATGAAAGCCGCTTTTTACTCCATTATTTAACCATAAATTTACAGCTTTCCTCTTAAGTGCATGATGTATAGTGTATTTCACTTTGTTCTGTGGCCTGGAAGCATAGCTTGAACTGGTAGATTTGTCAGGTGACTGCGGTGTCGCTTCATTGGATGGACGGAAATCAGACTCGGGGCTCAAACTTGGATCTGTAACACCTCTCATATCTGGCAATGGTGTGCTGCCTTCTCTTTCAGGTAATGCATTTGATGTGTCACTGCTTCCACCATCACTATTTCTCTCCAGATATGACTTTGAGACAATACTGGCACCCATGGGATGATTTTCAATTAGATTGATCACATGTTGACCAATCTCCAGTTCTTCCAAAGTTATTTCATGGGAAGAAGAGAAAGCTTTTTCACGGAAATAACATAATACATACTGTAGAACATTATCTGGATTCATGGCTGCTCTCTGAAAGGAACATGTGTTATGCCTGGCACAGAAAGCTCAAGATAACAGCGCTTGCTTAAGCTACCAGCGCTGTCCATGTTCAGCTATACGCTAAAGAGGGCAATCTTGTTGGACATTTCCATGTTTATTTTAGTACCTTAGAGCTCGAAAAGGTATCTAAATTTTTGTACATTGCTTTCTTATTGTCCCCTCATCCTCTGTGCTAAATGTCATTGTCCATTTCAATATGAACTTATGAATGGTTCCCTTATAAAGTGGCTGGATGATGAAATTGGAGAACTGCTGTGTGCAATGGTGGTGATTCAATGTTGACTAACTTGGTCAGTTGCTATTCTGAAACAGGTAGACCATGTTCTGGTTGGTCACATAATACAGATCCCCCTCATGATAGATTCATTGTTAGGGCTACAGAGGTAGACTGCACAACTTTTATAATACACATCTGAACCACTGTGGCACCAGATGTGTCAGCATGGGTCATTGGGAGTCCTTTACTTGCAGGAGTACTACAGGCACACAAGATTCTGTCAGACTTCTATTTATGCTATAACACCATCTTGTATGCCTGCAGTGGTGTCATGAGATCATCTGGAATGTAAAATCTCACTTTGTAATGTTTTGTGGTGAGGTCAAGTTCTGCTTTCATATAAGTGATGGTGATCTAAGTGCATGGTGATGTAGACCAGGGAGGGGAACATCTACATCATCCAGAGTGTGTTCACCGCTAGCATATATGCCTTGAACCAGGAATTATGGTGTGGGCTACCATAAGTTACAACTCAGACAAAGTATATCCAAATGTTTTTCAACCTGATCTGCTGCCATTCTTGCTACAGGAAAATGATCTACTCTTCCAGCTGGATAATTCTTGCCTTCATATTGTTTCACTCTTTCAGAGATGTATAATTCCACCTTTTCAATACAAATTATGATTTATCAAATTACTAAAAATACACAATGCACAGCAGGCACAGCTCGTCCAGCAGAGGAATTCCTCTCTTATAGTCTGGTGGCACCTTCAAAATTTTACCATATTCAAGCTTGATTCAGATTTGGTTCCTTCTTACATATCGCTACAATTCGATCTTCAAGAACAGTGCCATTCAATTTCAATACACACGATAAACGGTTTTAAGAAAACCGTGTGGAAAAAACACAAACGTGAAGAAACACATTTAAATACACATTCCTCTTTCATTTTACACTGCATACCCTACTTTCCCTGTACATAATTTGCTTTGCAGTACAATAAAAACAGTCATCTCCCAAGTTTTCTGATTTAAATCTGTGGCATTTGTCTGTTAAAGCTGGCTTCATTGCAAAGAATGATCTCTCTACATCTACGGATGTGACAGGGCAGTACTTGAATTTGGGAGCGCCGGGCTGAGTGGTTCAGACAGTTGAGGCGCTGGTCTTCTGACCCCAACTTGGCAGGTTCGATCCTGGCTCAGTCCGATGGTATTTGAAGGTGCTCAAATGCGTCAACCCCATGTTGGTAGGTTTACCGGCACGTAAGAAAAACTCATATGGGACTAAATTCTGGCACCTCGGTGTCTCCAAAAACCATAAAAGTAGTTAGTGGGACGTAAAGCAAATAACATTAATTAAATATGGGAGCGAGTGTAGGTGTTAAACATCCTGGTAGATCCATATTATCAGTACCAGCCAAATATTTCTTTATAGCTATGATGAAGTTGTAGTCTGGATTTAATTTAAGGATATCATGATACTTTGTTTGCAGACGAAGTCCGAAGTTTTCTGCGATACCTTCCTTTTCACGCTTCACATTCTCCATAATGTCCAGCGAATCGCCAAGACGTAATCCACGTCTTTCTAGATTCTTGATTGATTCTGGTTTGATTTGGAAGTGTGTCTTGATAAGTGCCAGTTTGCTTGGAATTGTTTCATTGCTGAAAAATTTCACGGCATAAATTACTTTACATTTTGTTGAAGACTGGTTGTAAAACCTGTTAAAATATGCATAATAGCAGTCAAAAAAAAAAAAAAAAAAATGCACAATAAATCTGAAATTTGAAATGTATGCACTAATCTTAAATATATGCAAATATGCTTATATAAATATATGCACTATTAAACTTAATAATTACCGAGCTCGATAGCTGCAGTCGCTTAAGTGCGGCCAGTATCCAGTATTCGGGAGATAGTAGGTTCGAACCCCACTGTCGGCAGCCCTGAAAATGGTTTTCCGTGGTTTCCCATCTTCACACCAGGCAAATGCTGGGGCTGTACCTTAATTAAGGCCACGGCCGCTTCCTTCCCACTCCCAGCCCTTCCCTGTCCCATCGTCGCCATAAGACCTATCTGTGTTGGCGCGACGTAAAGCAACTAGCAAAAAAAAAAAAAAAAAAAAAAAAAAAAAAAAAAAAAACAACTTAATAATTTGTCCAATTTCACCTTCAAACAACTTCCTTGTCAGTTTTAGAGGTCTAGATATAAGCAAACAGAATATTCATTTGCATACAAAGCCGATGTTTAATAATAAGTATACATATATTCACAGCTGCTTCAAGTGACATTATTTTAATATCCAGTGATGACCTCAAGACATTAACCGAACATTCTATCATTGGAGTGTATTTCTGTTCTATTTTAATGTGTGTCAGCTGACAAAGATAGTGTTTCACTTGTACATTGTATTTACACATATATCTTCTTCTTCTTCCTGAAACGTTTCTGCTTATGCAGGTCGTCACACACATATATACACAGTGTTATTTAGACAATAGTGGACTATGATAGTTTTTAAAATATCATTTTAATAAAACATAGTGTACTTTTTATGTCCATGATTTTTATCATTCAAATTTACATTGCAAATTCAGTGTAGCCGAAGATGTCCTAAATGGGTACGAAACATGTCCTACCAAAAAAAAGAAAGATTGTGTTTTTTTAGTGATTTGGTAAATCATCATTTTGACCAATCCAAATAAGAACATCATATCTGCATAAAGTAAATTGTTGAGGAGAGCAGTTTAAAGTTTTGAAAATTTCCAACAAATCAAAGATTTTTCAATATTAACAACTATGGGCTCTATGGAATGCATTTACTGACTAGTTTATTTTGCCCCAAGAAGGGTGTTTTAATTTATTAAATAACCCATTTACATGTAGTTACAATATTACTGAACTGGAATTATCCAGTGAAGAACATCGTATATGATGAAAATACGATGAAATCAAATCAATCTCTTTATTTGCAAATGAGGTGTCTGCCTCGGTGGCAAATGGTACACTAAAATACATTATTGTCAAGCACTAAATTTTAAATTAACGAGAGAAAAAGAAAATTTTCTTAGAATACAATATTATACAAGTTATGCTAACAATTTTTTCTATTAAGCACACATTGGAGCTGTATGAACAGGTAACTGCTTAAATCAAATTACGTTGTTATTGTTTGGACATTTTAATCCAATAATGACCACAATGTTCAAGTTCTGTCTGGAAGCAAATGCCAGGTACAGCGTTGTGTGACTCAATAGTGGAAACCATCAATAAAGTCCAAATCTGTAATGGAAAGAAGGTAAATGAATGTATGTGAAAAGCTTGGAGTAATAGATAAAAGATAAATGAAAAGAAAACTTGAGACTTACTTATTAAATAATTGCCCTCATGAACGACCTGACTGTCTTTGTTTTGCGTCCTCGCTTCCACTAGTCATGTTTGTAGCTGTCTCAGCTGTGTTTGTGTGGTTGGGAGATGGAGTGAAAGGAGTAAGGGAGGGAGGCACTAAGCCGGTGGGGAGAGGGACAAAGTCTTTACTGGAGCCGTTGTATTCTGCGATATTGTGAATGGTGTTTATTTCTTTCTTGTAATTTTTGCGAGATAATGGAATAGTCAATGCTCTGATCACCATATTATTGTAAGCTGCTTTCTTATGTATGTCTGGGTGTAGAGAAGTTTGTAGAATAGTGTTGATAGTGTGGGTAGGTTTTCTGTATGCAGTAGAGTCTCGCTCAACCGTCCTTCGCTTATCTGACATTCCGTGTTATCCGACACTGGTAGGCTTAATTTGAACTTTAGGTGGAAGCAATTCTGGGACACCCGGTGTGGAGAGTGCGACTGTGAGACAAGCACTGGCAGTCATGCGGTAGGACCGAGTTTTTCTCAAGGACAGGTGCAGCGAGTTTTCAGTCATTGTTCAATGTAGTATTGGTTGGGTGCGGATGTTATAGTTTTCATATCCTCTGTGAGTATGGCAAGTAAACGGAAGAAAGTGATTGTTTCTGTGGAAGACAAGTTGAGTGGGTTAAAGAGACTGGACAAAGGGGAAACTCTTCAAAAAGTGGCTCCAGATTATGGTGTTGGACATGTTACAGTGGGAGACTGGAAACATAAGAGAGAAGAAATTGAAAAGTGGTGCTCGACCAGAGCAACAAGTGATGAACTGAAAATTAGAAAAACAATGAAAAATGTGAGAACGAAAAAGTAAGTGAAGCACTATTTCTTTGATTTGCTCAAAACCGGCTAAAAGGCCTGTCAGTATCTGACCCCAAACGTTAAAATGAAACAACATGAAAGACGTGGCATACTGGATAGCGCAGTCTTGGGAAGAACTTGAAACAACATCAGAAAGTCTTGGAACATATTGTTGAGTCAAGGTAGTTTTGTATTCTACGTACCTTGTTGTTGAGTGAGGTTGAACATCGAAAGGAGGTGGTACAAGAAGACATGGAAAACATTGTTCCCATACTGAATTGCATTCCTGGCTGTGAGGATGCTATGACTCAAGATGTAAGTGGTGTGCACAAGATCAGCTGTTTGAACTAACTGACCCTGATGTTATTGGTTTTGTGAATGCTGACGAAAATGAGGATGATGAGGAGGAAGAAGGAGGCATTGCGGAACAAAAGGAGAAAACGATGACTCACAGTGAAGGATTATCGTCGATGGCGGGATCTCGCACCAAGAAAACGTGAATCAGTAGGCAGGCAGACATTGTTGACAAGTTTCTTTTCGTAAGACATTTGGAATGTTTTTGTTCAATATTGCACCCAATGTACAATTGAATTGATAAGTCAATAAAAAGAGTACCGTAAAACATAGTAATACAGTATAGCCTTCCTGTTTGTTCTAGTTCATTTTCAAAGTTATTCTGCATTATCCGACATTTTCGGTGATCCGACGTAATCCAGGTCCCATTTAGGTTGGATAATCGAGACTCTACTGTATATTAAAGGACAGAGAATTGTTGTAGTTGTGCATCATGGTTAAATCCAGGTAATTAAGGGCATTATTGTTTTCTGACTCTATGGTGAATTTTAAGTGTGGGTTAATGGAGTTCTGAAGTTTAAGTACTGTGTTGCTGTTAGTAATATGAGAGTCTAAAATAGCAAATGTGTCATCCACGTAGTGTGTCAAATGTTTAATGCTGTTAATCTTACCAATAATGTGAGCATGTTCTAAATGATCGATGTAAATATCCGCAAGGATCCCTGAAGCTGGTGACCCCATAGGAAGACCCATTTGTTATTAAATGACGTTATTGAAAGTGAAGAAATTGTTATTCAATGTGAATTTCAGAATCTGAATAAATTCTTCTATTTCGCCTAGAAAACATTGACTATTCCATTATCTTGCAAAAATTACAAGAAATAAATAAACACACCATTCACAATATCACAGAATACAATGGCTTCAATAGAGCCTTTGTCAATAGAAGCATTAACAGACACAAGAGCAGACCTAAGACAGCCCTAGCAAAAGATTCTGATCCTAAAGAGAAGTTTTCTACTTTCACTTTCAACAGCAATAATATTTACCAAATATCTAATGTTTAAAAATAACATAAGATAAAAATAGCATTTGGAACCTCCCATACCAACTCCAGACTAATTTTCAATCCGCATACTATCAACAATAATATTAATAATAATAATAATAATGGATACTTGAACTCTGGAGCTTACAAATTAGAATGCCAATCCCGCAGTTCCAGCTATATTGGTCAAACAGGCTACAACTTCACAATAAGGTACGCTCTTAGATGTAATAGTTTTTCAGCTATGAGTAAGCATCATAAAGAATCTAGTCATGAATACACAACTATTACTTAAGATCTGAAGATCCTACATTACGAATAAAAAGGCACCTTGCTAACATTCTCGAGAGCATCCACATCAATATAGATCAATTTAGAAACCCCTTTTATAATTTAAATGAGATTAATGATAAAAGGACATTTTACTCGAAACGTTCATTCCTTTTATTTGCCAACAATTTTATAATAAAAACATACCCCGCTTCCAGCTCTCCAACTCAACACAACCCCTCCCTCTCCCTCTCCCTCTCCCTCTCCCCACTGGCTTAGTGGCCCCCTCCCTTACTCCTTTCACTCCTTCTCCCAACCACACAAACACAGCTGAGTCAGCTACAAACACGACTAGTGGAAGTGAGACCTCTAAACCAGATCAGGTCATTCAAGAGGGTAATTATTTAATAAGTAGTCTCAAGTTTTCTTTTCATTTATCTTTTATCTGTTGACCCAAGCTTTTCACATACATTCATTTACCTTCTTTTCATTACAGATTTGGACTTTATTGATGGTTTCCACTATTGAGTCACACAACGCTTGTACTTGGCATTTGTTTCTGTTGCCCTCTAGACCACACGAGCTTGTGATTCATTGAAAACAGACTGTTCTCAAGTCTTAATTTGTGATTTCATCCTCATTTTAGTGTGGCATACTGTACTTTCAGACTAAGAGGTTCTCAACCTTGCTGCAACCTCTTATTTTAGCTTCATCATGTTTCACTTGTTTTTATATATTCTTTCTCATCATGTTCTAATGACGCTCTTTTAACATTAATTCATGTAGTTTTTTTTAACATTTTTTCACTGAAGATGGCTCAAAATGAGCTGAAACATGTTTGATTAGAATTTCTCCATCAAAAGATGGATACATGTATTGAATAGGAGGATGCAATAAATCCTTTGTAAAGCGAAAACCATCAATACAAAATGATATTAATATCTTGTTACTTGAAACAGATGTCGTGTAAGTTCAGGCTCTATTCCCAGTTCGATGAGCTTGTCTTTGATTTCCTCTCCTGAAGATGGTTTTCCGTGGTTTCCCATTTTCACACCAGGCAAATGCTGGGGCTGTACCTTAATTAAGGCCACGGCCGCTTCCTTCCAACTCCTAGGCCTTTCCTATCCCATCGTCGCCATAAGACCTATCTGTGTCGGTGCGACGTAAAGCCCCTAGCAAAAAAAAAAAATGATTTCCTCTCTGATATTTTCATTGATTTCTTCTCTTGTCTGGGAAAATGGGTGTCACTAAGACAAGGCTTTTCATTGTCCATTTAGAATCAACCTAATGAGCATCTTCGTATGTATATCAGCAGCCTTTGTTTGTGTTATATGAGATAGTTTTAGAACTGGGTAGAATATCATCCCCATGTACTCTTCCATACTGTGCGCCAATATTTACTAGTTCTTGGGACATTTCACGACATGACATCAAAAGGACTATATCAGAAGTGCACATTTTTACTCATTTCTGAATAAGCAATTTTTAACAGCTTGTTGTACAGTACTCTGTGTTCTGTCAACACATACTTTACAGACATATAATCTTGATGGTAATGTTATTGAATTTACGTCCCTCTAACGCGTGACCTCAGATGTGGTGTTGTAGCCTTATATGTTCACAATGAAGAACACATTGTCTGTCTGCTTACCATCATGATTAATTGCAATTGAAAACTTTCCCCACACATCACTTTTGAAGCCTACTGGCTTCCTTAAACTGTATTTGTGACTTACATGTTTATCCTTCAATACCTCTTTAGTTTCCCATTCCGTGTTGACTAAGTAACTTCACCACGAGTGTTGGTTGCTCGTCACGAGCATCACTCAGTCCTAGCTCGCTGGCGGGCGGAAAAGCCTTGCACAGTCACTCTATCTAGCAGTGTACTAGCCAACAAACTGATCCCTCACTCACGCTCGAGCGAAACGTGACAATGCAGGACTCTAACAATTATTACCGGTACTTATTATTTTTATCTGCCAGTGCCAAGCTGAATGGCTTAGACGGTTGAGGCGCTGGCCTTCTGACCGCAACTTTGCAAGTCTGGTCCTGGTTCAGTCTGGTAGCCTTTGAAGGTGTTCAAATATGTCAGCCTCGTGTTGATAGATTTACTGGCACGTAAAAGAACTTCTGCTGGACAAACTTCCGGCATCTTGACGTCTCCGAAAACCATAAAAAGTAGTTAGTGGGGCATAGAAACAATAATATTAAATTATTATATACGTTTTCAAAGTTGTTGGTAGTCTTTGAAGGTGTTCAAATACGTCAGCCTCATGTTGATAGATTTACTAGCACATAAAAGAACTTATGTGAGACAAACCTCCGGCATCTCGACGTCTCCGAAAACCATAACAAGGAGTTAGTGGGGCGTAGAAACAACAATATTAAATTATGATATACATTTTCAAAGTTGTTCATTGTTTGGAAAATACAAATATAAAAGCCTAACTAAATGAGCTATGAGATCACTTACTTTTATAAGATTTCCTTAATCACTAATTGTGCCTGATTCAGTTGGTTTGGCTGAAGCAGTTTTCAGATTTTTGTAGACATGTTCATACATATCTGGATTGAAATTACGTGCACATAAAGACAGCAGATCCTTCTTTTCCGAAGCTACTGGCAAGAGTCCCTTATATGCATTACCAAGTTCCAAAATGCGAATTGATTCGTGTCTTTCTCGTCATATCTGGCTAAACTTCCACATTTCTCCTCTATTCGGAGGCTTTAGCTGTTGTTGGTGAAAACTACCTTTCTGATACATAAACATGACTGGTCCTGCTGAACAAATGAAAATATACTTACCTTATAACTGAGTTGAACTAGCAGCCATGTTCTTCATTAAATCAACCATCAATTTGCCTCTTGAATACATTTTGGAATGGGTAAAATAGTACACACAATAATCCCATAATATTTTAGGCGGCGTTTTACATTGCACTGGTAACATTCCTGCCTGTACTGTGTCCCAACTTCAGTGACAGGAATGAGAACTATTATTAACTGAAGATCGCTCAGGCCACAAAGCAGTGAGAATGGAAACTTGGAACATCTTGGCTCGTGATTGCTGACAGATGCGCAAAATCAGTGCCATCCTTAACATGCAGTTGTGAGTGAATGAGTTGAATACTTCCTATTAGATGATCGTAACCTCACTTTTATAGTACTTGTTACAATCAACACTCCATTTAAGAACATCGTATCTTAAATTACGATGTTCTCAATTGGAACAAATTCAATAATAAGAGTTACGATGTTCTTAAGTATGGAGTTAACAAAATTATATTGCGAATCAGGATGGAATAGTTTTCCAGTTGATGGAGCTCATTTTTTAAAACATGATAAGCGAATAATCCCAGATACGATGTTCTTAGTTGGAGGGGTCGATTTGTATTGAAAAGATGGTGGAATTATACATCTCTGAAAGATTGATCACTCAATGTCAATACGGACCCAACATGAAATTCATCACATGCAATTCATACTCTGTTATTCATCTCGCCCTGCAAGTTTATCAGCTCCTTGTTCACTAGAATTCCCCATTAAACATATATGTGACAAGTCTCTCTTTTTATTTCTTCCCTTTTCCTGTGTTTATTTAGCTTTCTTCTTATCCTACCGAGTGAGTTGGCCGTGCGGTTAGGGGCATGCAACTGTGAGCTTGCATTCGGGAGATAGTGGGTTCGAACCCCACTGTCGGCGGCCTTGAAGATATTTTTCCATGGTTTTCCATTTTCACAGCAGGCTGTACCTTAATTAAGGCCATGGCCACTTTCTCCCCACTTCTAGCCCTTTCCTATCCCATCATCATCACCATAAGTCCCATCTGTGTTGGTGATGTAAAGCAAGCTGTAAAAAAAAAAAATCTTATCCTGTACTTCCCATAAAAAGACTGAAGATCTGTCAAGGTGGCCGTGGATGAATGTTGAAGCCCACCTGTCTGATGTAACTGAGAAGCAGAAACAAGCTTTTCATGGCAATGAAAAGTACTGGATGTAGAAAACTGGGATTGATGAGAAGGGAGCCCATATATGTGGAGACAGCCATGTGGTGGTAAGTGTCATGTCCTTTTGTGATTTCATGTTTCTCGTCTCCTCTTTCTGTTGCTGACATGTTTTTGTGGTTTGTCCTATTCATGTCCCTTTTTTTTTTTTTTTTTTTTTTTCTGTAAGGATTGTTCACTTGAAACATAAACAGAACTGGCAACATTGCAACTAACTGATAGAACAGCTGAGAGGAACAGCACTGCATGGTTTGGTGTTGGTGGTACCAGCTCAAAAACTGGTCAGTCTGAGATGTGCATCTGCTGAGGAGAAAAATTTGAAGCAACATTCATGTTTAATGGTTACGTCCAAACTAATACAACATAGCAAGATTCAATTCTTATGTAACGAAGGTGCTTAGTCTGGGAAAACTGTCACAAACTGTGCTTATTCTCCACGATAATGCACATCAACACACTGCCAATACAACAATGTACAGTTTTTGCAGGGGTCTTATGTAACACCTCCTTAACATCCAAGATCTCTCCTACTGAAACAGTCATGTCTTTGATTTGCTGAAGAAAGCCATGTAGAAAGCTGTCTAGCTACAATTCACTTGATTTGCTATGAAGATTTTATCAAGAAGTTTTTGCATGACACATGAACAGTGACAATGGCGAACTTACAGTTTTAAGCTGTTTTTATTAACAAGATATTTTAGTGACAATTAGTTAATGTACCATATTCCCTTTCCATCCATGAATGCCCCCCCTCCCCCTCCACACACTTTTTTCCATGACACATACTTTTTAGTATAATTAATTTTTTTTAAATGTAAATGTTTTTAATGTATATATTAACATTAAGATAGTAAAAATGTGTCCTTGTTAATGATACAACACACCTAAACATATGTAGCTGAAGATATCTACAAAGTAAACAAAACTTGTTCTACAGTTTTTAATTTGCCTTAAGCAAATAAACAGTATTGATCAGGTGGAACCATTGTGTTTTTTACTTCTTTTAACAATATTACGGTATATACAGTATTCTTCATTGGGAAATACTATTAAACACTGACTGAATATTCAGAACTTTTCAACAGTTTATATTTCCTGAATTCATAAATTTTTGTCAATAGTTTTAGGTACTTGGTACACACGTCCATTTGACATCAGTTATTTCTAATAAGACTTAGAGTTGGTGCAAAAATATGTTGATGTGTAAAGTTAACTATTATACCTTTCAGTGCTCATTCTACAAGTCTCTGCGAAGGAATAATGTGCCTTCATATTCCTATATTTGCTACCAGCATTTCCTTCTTCAAGTGTGTGAAGCATATACATCCATTGTCTCTAAGGTTTCTCACTGCTTCTCTTACCTTCCATTTCGCATGCTAGCAATGAGAATATCTCTTATAGCGACAGAATACTTCAGCATTTCATTAGTTATGCTTTCCTTTCTTCATGCTGCTATACAATTAACCATAACTTGCTAAGATTTTCTCCACACCAATATGTACTGAAATCTGTGTTTGAATGGGTTCAACATATACCTGTCCTAATCATTCAGGACAACCTCAAGAAATCCAATACCGGGCGAGTTGGCCGTGCGCATAGAGGCGCGCGGCTGTGAGCTTGCATCCGGGAGATAGTAGGTTCGAATCCCACTATCGGCAGCCCTGAAGATGGTTTTCCGTGGTTTCCCATTTTCACACCAGGCAAATGCTGGGGCTGTACCTTAACCAAGGCCACGGCCGCTTCATTCCAACTCCTAGGCCTTTCCCATCCCATCGTCGCCATAAGACCTATCTGTGTTGGTGCGACGTAAAGCCCCTAGCAAAAAAAAAAAAAAAAAAAAAAAAGGAAAGAAATCCAATAATTCTAATGTTATCCTTTTTATGTCACACTAACTATATTTTTTGTTTTCGGAGACGCTGAGGTGCCAGAATTTTGTCCCGCAGGAGTTTGTTTACGTGCCAGTAAATCTGCCAACACAAGGCTGAAATATCTGAGCACCTTCAAACACCACCAAACTGAGTCAGGATCAAACCTGCCAAGTTGTGCTCAGAAGGTCAGCATTCTACCATCTGATCTACTCAGCCCAGCCTTCAAGGAACCAAGGGATTAATAATCTCAATTCTCAATTATTGTCCCCTTAAAACAACAATCATCATCATCATCATCATCGTGGTTGTCGTCATCAGATAAAAAAAGGACATCTTAATATTGATAACAAAAGTATGGTCATAAAAAGTAAGGTCAAGGAACAGTTGCCGAAAATAACTGACTAGTTTTTAATAGTAAATAGTGTTATTGGTTTTTCATCCCACAAGCTACTTTTATGGGTTTTGGAGATGTCAACATGGTGGAAATTTGTCCTGCAGATGTTCTTCTGATATGAAACTGAGTATTTGATCACCTTCAAATACCACTGGACTAAGCCGGGATTAACCATGGCTCGGAAGGCCAGTGCTCTACCGTCCGAGCTACTCAGCCCAGCGGCCTAGTTTTTCTAATTAAACGAAAATCACTACTTCTAAAGGTTCAATGATATACTGGCAGTAAATAAATCATTTGAAGGATTAGGAAATAGAGTGTGTAGGATAGGAAGAGGGATATTCAAATATAAACAATAGTTGCATTATGCAGGCTTGTGGGGTAAAATAAAACATCACTGACCTTTTGTTTAAAGATTGGGAAAGAAATATAATTTTCAACAAAAAGAATCAACATAATAACTTTCTCATCTTATTTCTCTTTACAGTCAAAAATATAACATACAACAACAATACGTCAGGTAGATTTATTATGTAATCAGGTTTCAAGTCGTAATGTTTTCAGAATAGGACAAAAACCACAACTTCTACAAAGCTTTCAGTAGAAAAACATATAATAACAAGTATGACAAATAGTGTAGACCTTTAACACTTACACATGTGTGAACATTTTATAAAATAACATGACAAGACAAATTTAATAATAATAATAATAATAATAATAATAATAATAATGAATTATCAACAATTTTTCTAAATATTCATACACATTTGTGCAAAAAGAGTCAGATAAATAATAATAATAATAATAATAATAATAATAATAATAATAATAATAATAATAATAATAATAATAATAATAATAATAATAGTGGTATTTTATATACATATAATGTTCATATGTGGACCAAACCCAAACCATAAAGAGAGTAATAATAATAATAGCTGACTGTCTTTTGTTCAATACTTCTTTTTATTTTAATTGGCAGAGGCAGTGAGAGTTTGATTGCAGGCCAAGAAAATAAGGTTGAAAACCAAGAAACATACACTGTATTTTATTTAAATTTGGCCTTCAGAGAAATACAGTAGTAAATAAGACATACATTAAACTTCCAATTATTAAAAATCAAACAGTTAACAGTTTTAATTATATGAATGAATCAACACCCATCACATATTCCAAAATATTATTTTAGATCAATATTCATTACCCTGAAATGGGGAAAGAACATAAACTCTTGCAAACATTTCTATAACCAGTGCAGATAATAATGGAAATTTTAACATTTATAAGTTTACTTATATTATTTCAATAAATCTCTTAGGAATAAAACATATCTATAATGTAATTTTCAGAAATAACTTCTGGTGGTATATCTTTTCTAGATTATGCCCACCTAATAAGAATAAGTACCAGTACTTAGATTCTGAAGTACTTTTTAAATATATTTTCCTAGCATACAACAAAGCTAAAAAATTGTTAAGTACAAGAACCATATAAACATCTTTGCTTTTGAACTGTAGACTAACACAGGCATATTATCACTGGCAATGGTGTATAATATAACTAAAGTACATATTTATTTCATAAAATGAAGGAATTAAAAGAGTAGTTGTCAATTTCAAACACTTAGTTTCAATTTCTTTCTCAACATCTAACTCCATTTAGAAATGACAAACCAGAGTTCTACTGAATTACAGTATGTGTTTACAAGTTGTATGAGTGATGTGCTAATCTCTTTAGCATTAATTGAAATGAATATTGATTTGATGGGTAAATAAGTACTAAATTATATTTTTATAAATCCCTGTTATTTTCACACTATATAGTCTTCATTAAATGCAATCTATATTTAACGTGACCCAAGATCATGACAAGGTTTTGTACTTCGAAGATGATAAGAATAGGAGGAGAATACTAGCTTTGAGATATGAGCTGTGTGAGTGATTTCCTCCTCTTCTACATGTCCATGAACTACTGCACACAAATTAATACTCTGTAGTAAATGGCAACCATCTTGTTGTCTTCATTTGAACACATTTTGTGATGAAATCTCTCTCAACAAAGCAAGCAAATTTTGGCATTCTCATCATTTCTTGATATGATTGGTTGGTCTATAGCAACTTACCCCAAGATTTATACCCACCCTTCCCACCCTACTCCCACAAATTCCATATTTATAAATAGTATATTTTTAATAGTCATAACTTTTCTATTAATAAATATTTACAACTACACAACATCAAATATACATTATATATATATTTATACTTTAAGAGGAATTAATATCTAGCAGGTGCCAAATGCAATTCATTTGCATGGCTCTGCTAACTTAGGTTGATATATTTATATTGATATGTTTTCATGCACAACAAATGTGAGCACTGTGTGTTATTTAACAACACCACAAATAATAAATTAATGATTATGAACAAATTGTAGTCTCAGGTGAGAGGTACAGGAAATTTAGGCCTATTGTTGCACCTAACAATAAAAATAGTGTGTGTTAAGGAGCAGAGCTCTATTGCACCGGCACTGACCATTGAGCAAGAAGAGGAGAGAGCTGCACCATATGTGTCTCTCGATCACCAGGATGTGCACAAGAGGGAAGAGAAAACATCACAAACATCTACCTCCACATGACGTGCTTTAAAGGAATGAATGAACACAAGGGATTTCAAAATAAATACTGATAGATATTGAAGAAAGTGAGTCTTCAGAACAGCACGGAGAGTAGGGGACTAACTGATAGAAGTGGGTGCATATGACTGTCTGTAGCGCCTCCATCAAGGAACAGAGGGAGAGGCTAAAATTAAACATCACTGGAGGCCTGAAACAGAAACCATATTTAAAAATTAGGTCCACACTGCTTGATAAGAATACAAATGTAATGGTAGTAAATGTAAACTGCTATACTGCACATAAGAGTGTAGAGAAGGGTCCACACCTATTCAATACTATAACTTGTATAGTGTCTTATATAATAGAGACTAGTTTCAACCTCACATACACTGGGTCATCTTCAGCCACAATCCAATTGGAAAAATATATGCTCACATACAACACATAATGAATTAAACAATCTGGTATGCCTCAATTTACAATCTAAATTTTAAAACATTGGTGAAGTACGAACAACACATCCAAAATTGAAATCAAATAACACTTCCAAACTGCTGCTGTTGGTGCCGAACTATCTTGTCGCTCTTACAGCAACCAAACGTTCCTGAGTTGATCTGGGATTTGGCATTACCCATCTGCATAGATGAGCCACCAACAGCAGCAGTGTTGAAGTGTGATTTGATTTCAATTTTGGATGTGTTGTTCAGACTTCATCAATGTTTTACAATTTAGATTGTAAATTGAGACATACCAGATTATTTAATTTATTATGTGTTGCATGTGAGCATATATTTGTCCCAATTGGATCGTGGCTGAATATGACCCAGTGTATATGGGGTCGAAACTAGTCCCAGTTATATAAGACACTAAACAAGTTATGGTATTGAATAGGTGGACTATTCTCTATCCTTTGATAGTGATCAATTGTCAATACGGACCATAATGGAATTCATAACATACAGTATGACATAAGAGTGTTACTAGAAAATAACCACCGCTCTCATGGTAATTATTTTCTTTACCGTCATGTCTGTACGTCCCTAAGAATTATCGTCTACTCTCATCATCTGTCTCAATGTCATTTTATGAATATTTCATACATACATACATACATACATACATACATACATACATCTTCTTATAGACTGTTATGCCTTACAGCAATCAGTCTGAAAGCATCTGTAAATTAACTAAGCACTTCCACAATCCTATATTTGCAACTAGCTCCGTGGCCTCATTTCTTTCAACACCACTTACATTTAGATCAATTTAGATCATAATCCTCCTGCTTCTCAGTTCCTCCATGATTGATCTATTTTTCTTTGAGGTAATCTGTCCTCCTTAATTACGCCTCACATGACCCCACCACCGAAGATAGTTTATACCCACAGCTTCATCTATTTTAATTCACTCCTAACTTAAGCTTTATTTCCTCATTCCATGTACCTCCTACCATTGTATGGAGTCTCCTGACAATAAAGTTTGGTTGATTTCCAGGAAGCTTACACATGGAATTCAAACTAGTTTGAATTGATTTACTTGCTTGGAACATCCTTAGTCAAGCATTCTACCTACATATACACTGAGAAGCCAAGAGTCACAGGGAGGGGGTGTCCCATTATAAAATGTGCCATGTATGACCCCTGAGAGCTAGGTACGGCATAGTTGAGCAGGCTGTCACAGACACCAGTGTTGGGAAGATGGCAACACGTCGCGAGTTAACCGACTTTGAATGTGGGATGATCATCGGCGCTTGGATCATAGCATTGCGGATATTACACGCGAATTCGGGTTTTCGAAGTCGACAGTGTCGAGGGTGGATCTTCAATATCGCAGAGAGAAGACCACAGGTGTTTAACAAATGGACATCACGTTGCCTCCACAGAACCATACTGGGTGCTCGATGGGCTACTGTCAGTCAGATCACCGTCCAGTTGAATGTTGGGAGTCAGAAACCCATTTCTACCAGGACTGTAAGGAGGCAACTGCACCACATAGGCTTCACCAGCCGACGACCAACTCGTCTCCCTTTGCTGACACCTCAACACAGAGCTCAATGACATTCATGGGCCCGCGAACGTCGGCAATGGACCACACAACAGTGGTGGCATATGGTATTGTCCATTGAATCCCGGTTCCAGTTGTACCAATATGATGGACGCGTGAGAGTGTGGCGTATGCCCCATGAAGCTATGGATCCTGTGTCAACAAGGTTGTGTCCAGGCGGGAGGTGGCTCAGTTCTGATCTGGGCGGCATTTTCATGGTCCCATTAGGCCCCATTGTCCGACTGCAGGGAGTGCTGACAAGTGCATGTTATGTGGACATTCTTTCAGACCATGTGCATTCCTTTCTGGCCCTAGAGTACCCTGATGGAGATGCCATTTTTCAACAGGACAATGCACCATGTCACCACTCTGTGGTGGCATGCAGGTGGTTGGAGGGGCACTCCAGTAAAGTTATAACCATGGATTGGCCTCCAGATCCCCCGATCTTAATCCAATCGAGCATTTATGGGATGCTTTCGATGCTGGTGTATGCTCCATGAACCCTACACCAATTACATAAGACCAATTGTGGGTAGCAGTGCAAGATGTGTGGGTCCAGATCCCTCTAGAACGATTCCAACACCTCGTAGAGTCAATGCCTCACCATATTGCTGCCGTTTTGAGGGTTTGCGGAGGAGCAACTCTTTATTAACATCACATTCAGTGTCTTCCCGCGACTTTTGGCCGCTTAGTGTGTACTCATGACTACATTTTCTTTTTCCCACATGTCTCCATATATACTCACAGCTAAATTTTCTCTTAGCCATGTGTCTCACAAAAATGTTCGGAACCCTATTAAATTAGTTGTGATATAAAGATATGGTGGCCACTTTCCCTCTTCTCTCACTTCTTGCCCTGAGCCAGAAGATCCTTTAGATCTCCTTTTCATGGCAAGTGAGTTCAGAAACTCTAGTAATGAAGACAGACAATTAAATAGCTTACTTAAATGGAGCACTCATATATTCATCAGAGGATTGTTAACATTCAAGTAAACATTCCAGGAGAGTGTTGAAAATTTACTGGTTTTTATTTTTATTTTTTTAGAATATTAACACCAGTTCATATCACCATTTTTACTGATGTACAGTGGGTCACAATGGAAGCATTACCAGACTGGCTAAAATTGCAATTACTTGTACACAGACTAATATCAATGTTGAATTGTCAATGCATATACTAATATGCATGATACAAAAGTGAGAAGCATATTATGATTTTCAGTTGATGATTAAATCAATATACTCCTTCATAATTTTTTTCAGAGGCTGCATGTATTTCCTTTTGCACAGCACTTACTCCCTTTTTATGTGAAGTTAAAATTTAAATTATTGTGAAACAATAGATTTTGCATTAATAATATCTTTCAAGACTTACTTATCATTTACTGAAGATCCTCTTCACACTTTGGAATGTCAAAGATCTCTGCAAAGAGAGGAGGAAGCCTAAGTTTGGCCCAGTTGAGTCTGAACCAGTCGAGGTGGGTTGAATGTTTGGCTCCCAAGTTCCTCAACTCTGGCAGTTTAACAAGCAAGTTGGAAAACAACTGCGGATCGCTGGCATGATTTCGGGCCACCTAGAAAGTAAAAGAACCCATTCATTAGGATGAGAGAGATCATCCAACAAGTTTCCTATGTAAAGTGCTTAGTTTTGAGATCCTTCTCTGTACAATTATCTAAGATTCTGTAGAAGCAAGACATTTCTCACAGGAAACTTGACACTCTTTAAACGATGCTCGCCCTTGAGAAACCCAAGGATACAGCTGGAATGTTCACCCTGAACTCATATTTGAATAAGAAGATGAAGAAAGAGAATGACTTATAAAAAATATATTTTATAAGAGTAATATAAGTGATTTGTATTGAAAGTACAATTGGTTACGTTATTTATTTTTACTCACTCTCTACTCTGTGTCACTGCAACAATTTTATATTGTGATCCTTAGTTATTTCTTGAAGTAAAATGAAATCAAAGTTAGAAACTTTACAACATATTTAAAGTGGTAAAGGAAGAATAGAAAGCAATAGCAGGTTACTTAGTTTAGAATGCAATGAATTCACAACATTGTGTGTGTCAGTAGAAAGTGATGCTACATTGTAATCATTATCAGTACGAGAGCTACTGGGATGTAAATCCATTGGAAGACTTCAGTTTCCTTTAATTCGACAATTGGGGGTGCTTTTTAACAATCAGTGAATGCAAATGCAACCAAAATCTACTATATATTTTGTCCTGTCTGCAATTTTTAGAGCTGTTGATGGGACATTGTAATTGAGTACCCAGGAATGAGAGTTCCCAATAAAGTGGTTACCTGAAGCAAAAATACCTGGGTACCCATTAGATTAGGTATGGGTACAAGAACTAGGGTACCCATTACATCATGTGTGGATCCAAAATCCTGGGTACCCCTACAATCATGCACTGTTCAAACTCGCCCATTTCTGTATGTTGACTCATTCTGACAGAGAACACGTCTATGATGTTAACGCATTGTGCTTGCACTTACGTACCCTTGGATGCAAAGCTGGATGTCACATAGAGAGTATTCATTGGAACGGGGACTTTTGGCTACATAGTGTGTATGTATAGACATTAAGGTCGGGAAAGAAAACAGTGCAATATAATATTACCTAATACTTACCTGAACCTTAAGTGCATCAATGAGTCGATCTTGATGATGCTCTATAGCCTTAAGATCAGTCACTCCTGGACGATCAGCAGTGAGTAGAACTACAGCCGAGAAGAGTCCTAGTTCTGTGTCATTAAGTGCCAGTGCATTGAATGTCGATGCAAAGTGAAATAATGATGATACAAATTCCGGCTGAAACATAAAGGGTAAGTATTAGGTTTGTTGTCTCAGTTGCAAAGAAAAGGAATTTTGACCTACATGTCACAGCCCATTGAATTGAATGTAGCACAGCAACAGCCACAGGAAAATAACCCTCAAATGAATGACTGAGAATTCTGATATTTATCACAACAAAAGAGAACTGACAAATTATCATGTAATTTTAAAGAATATAGAACAACGCTGTTACAATTTTATAGTCTTAATGTTATTTTTCCACAGCAATTCCTTCAATATAGACAATTTTTCAAATTGTCTAAGTTGGAAATGTATGTATCCTCTGAGACTTTTAGTATTATGAAAGCTTTTCAAATCTATTCCCAAAATCCGATGTGAGGTGAAGCACTTGTTTGTGAATGATAAGATTTATCAGTATTTTGTATGTTACAGTAGAGCTCCCATATCCAACCTCAGATATCTGACCACCCGCCTGCTGTATGCAAAGAGCTTAAAGATGATCAGATCATTACTGCTGTTCTCCAGGCTGATGTTAATGATGATATGGATGATGAACATAAAGATAAAGAACGAAACTAAAATATTATCATTCTGCAGCCAAGGAAGCTTTCAAGATCTCAATTAAATAAATTGACGAGCATCCAGTGGCAATACCTATGGATGTATTGTGGTAAAGAAATGGAGGGATGGATCCACAAAATCAAGAATGGCTAATTTGAAACAAAAGAAGATTAGAGAATTTTTCAAGTGAATTCATACCTGTAAAGTACTTTTCTGTACTGTACATTTTAATATTTTATCAAACGTAGTATTAAGATCCAGTAGATCTACAGAACTGAACTTGTTTTTAGTGTTCATTTCATTTACCATACAAAAGACACTTTTTAAATATGTAACTCAGCTGTTAATATAGTCGCAGCGATAAGTGAAATTTTGCGTTTTAGTTAATGTAGCAACTGATAAAGATCTCCTACATTCACTTTTAAATGACAGCTGATTGTGCTTGGATTCAGTTCCATAACATTGAGTACAGGGAGCAAGTACCTGAACTAATAGAACCATACAATTGATTGCTTGTAGCTCTTCTTGCCAAAACATTTTAATTCTCATTGCTTCAGCATTCTCTGATGAATTTTGTGTTTCTATCACAGAGGAAGCTGGTCACATAATACCACATTACCATCATATTAGGTATAGACCATTTAGCAAGTCTTATTATCAGCAATTTTCTCACAGTATTATTCTGAACAGTAGTATAAGTCCAGAATCAAGTGTCTGGTCCAGCATCAGGAAAGATTTGTAGAAAAGCAAGGAAGGAAACTTAATGGGCCAAGCAGAGAAAATTCTTCAAGCTTCTGGTTACAAGAACTCTCATAAAGCCAAAGTGCTGGATTTCTTAGGTGTGCTTTATTTACTGTCAGCTTTGAACTTCTAGACTGCCTCTAGCTCCTCTGCTTGGGATATGAATTTAGAATGTTTACAATATAATAGTAATAATGTATGTATGTTGAATGCACAGCCTGGAGGCTGGTTTGGACCTCAACAGCTCCGCCATCAACCGTCATAGATGGCGTCACTGAAGAGGCATACTAGAGAAATGAGGAGCCAGGTAGTTTCCCATAGTTTCTCCTTTTAAAAAATGTTTTTCACTGTTGATATTAAAATTACATAATTTGTTAAAATACAGTCTTGACATGTGCTGTTGAAAATATAATGAAGAGTACAATTGTACTCCCAAATTCTAAATTAGAAGTCAGTATTTCTTTTTAAATTGTTTTTAAAGGGAGATTGTTTTTAATTTATCATGTTGCTAATCATTCAATGTCTTAATGTCTCAATATTGATACTCAACACCAACATTGTAATCCCCAAAGGAGACTTTTTAGCTTAGTCAAGTTGTTAATTATTTTAATGTCTTAAAATATGTACTGATGATGGCCCAAAAGGGTTGAAACATGACTACAATGTTAATTAAACTTGTACCTGTCTCATAGATTGAATTACATAGTATTGAATAGGTGGATAAATCAAGTTTTCTTATTTGAAAATATGTGTTCAAAGCTTGTTGAATTTTAAAGCAACTTATAAAAACAGAAAGAAGGACATATTAACTATTAGCAAATATTAAAGGTATGTATTAGGTGAATAAGTGCAAATAAAATATAAAATGTTTATGTTATTTTCATGTTCCGATTTATTACCACAGGACTGTTAGATACAAAGTTAAATTGCATGAATTAGGTCTTATATTTTTATTGCATAGTAGAGATGCAATTATCTCTGGTGATATGTGTTGAACCTTCCATCTAAGGCCAAATAATTTCATTGTGATCTGACAAAATTTCAGATCACATTGTAGTGGAATCTTAAGCAATAGATAACAACACACATAGCATGGTTGTAATGAAAAGTAAATACCTCTTGAATGTTGTTCGTAACATAAGGAGATTAGTAAGAACACTTTATTACTTACATCATACATCAATTCCATTTGTTGCCGTGTGATGTATGTTCCATCAGCGAAGGTAAGTGAGGTATCTGAAGTAAGTCTAGCTACATGGCCCAGCCAAATTTCGAAGAAGCCAACTTTGATAAGAATTAGTTGGTCATCCTGGCTCAGATCACAGAAACCTAGAACAAATTAAAATGGGTTTCTTAGTAAGAATATTTGAAAAATATAGGAAAACACTTATATGCCCTTCAGATAGAAACAACTTGCATCAATATCATCATTTATTAATTTAGTTATTTATCTTCTGATTAGATTATAAAACAGTTGGAAATTATACTGGGAAAGAAAGAGAAAACAACTTTGGAATACACATAGAGTACAAAATAGATGAAACACAAACACTGGATAATTTTGTAGGAAAAAATGCACACAGATTTACATTGAAGAGTTACTGCGAGAAATATTCTTCAACAAAAGAGAAAAAAAAGCCTTAACAAAAATACAAATGATATTTTGTCACTGTATTGTTTGCTGTATGTTTGCCAAGAACTGCTCCACAGTTGCACTTTAAAGATTGTCCATTATCTTACATATGCAAGAGGTTGGCATATCTCTTGTGCTTGGTCTTGATTTTGCTTAAAGGTGACCAGGTTCTTTGTAGAAGTTGAAATCCAGGGTGTTTCTTTGCACATTAAAAGTAGTGCAGTTTAGAGGTTGTTTGGGCTTCCCATTGATCTGACCACTTTGACACAATTTGGAAGTTTTCTATTCCTATTGAACTATTATGATAGATCTTCTTGATTTCAGTCTTCTGACTAAGGGTAATAAGATCAATTTTATGGAATTGTTCAGTTTAGCAGCACCAAACTTGCCTTCATATGGATTGTTTAGCCACCATAATCATGTGCTGAGAACACCATAACTTAGAGCAGGGTAGCCAAGAATTGCTGCAGAGACACATTGCACAACATTGTGTTTGCAAGATGTTCCTAGTTATTTTTGTCATTTATCAGCTAGGTTTGTCAAATGCTGCTGATAAAAATGTGCTCTATCTTCAGTTATATCCAGGTATGTCAGTGTTCTACTGTATCAAATACCTATCATACTATTAAAATACTGTAAATACTCAAGTTGTTGTCAGATAGTCAATTGTGCAGATGAAAGCAAATAGCCTGTTTGATAAACTTAGGTTAAAATCTCCATCTAGAGAAATGATTATCAAGAAGAGAGAGAATTTTTTTCTATACTAGATACTAGCAAGATACCTGTGCTTCGCTACGGTATTATACTGAAATTTATAATTGAATGCTCAACATTTTATATATAATCCGCCGAAATTCGCGATCTGACTCGTTTTCTGAGAGAATCTGTCAAAATTCGCGATCTGACTCGTTTTCTGAGAGATTACGGCAAAGTTCCTCCCATTTTCAATCTTTCTTTCCGGCAATCAATTTCGCACTTCTCGGACTAGGTCCAGGTATTCCACCCGGTCAGTTGGGTCCCTAAATCTTTGCCATCTTTTCCTATTAAGCATTTTAAATATGGATCAAATCCTTGAGGAGATCCGGCATGGTGTCTTATTGGGTGCCTTGGCGGTACTGAATCCACGAGCGGACTGCATTCGTAGTCATTACCCATCCAGGATACATTTCCAGCGCGGTCCGCACATTTTGACGACAGTCCAAAACATTGAAAATGAAAACCTACAACTGTTTTCCAGTCATTGACCGGGTCAGGGATGTAATGAATGAATCATATATAGGCTATTAGTACGATGGGGTCGCCACTCCCAAAGTGATTTATTAATGACTGATAGATGCTATGAAATGAGAATGGAGAGTGTTGCTGGAATGAAAGATGACAGGGAAAACCGGAGTACCCGCAGAAAAACCTGTCCCACCTCTGCTTTGTCCAGCACAAATCTCACATGGAGTGACCGCGATTTGAACCACGGTATCCAGCGGTGAGAGGCCGACGCGGTGCCGTCTGAGCCACGGAGGCTCCTCTCCAAAACATTATTAGGCCTATTATTATTATTATTTTTATATTATTATTATTATTATTATTATTATTATTATTATTGACCCCACAGCAAGATGCAAGACCGCTACTTGGCGGTAAACTACATCTGATACCACTGTCATTGCTGACAATCTGACCAGCACCATTTTTGCGCGTAGGCAAGTGCGCGGGATTTCTGGCGATACGAATGACATACTTCCATGCATTATTGACCTTATTATAGAGGTGAACAATTGCACAGTAAATCTCATTCCTATCATTTATTTCAAATGTGTTAAAATTTTTATTTATATGTCAGGAGAATCTACTGCAATCTAAGAACGTTCTCCAAAGGAAAAGATGGCTCTTGGAAACGAACCCAGGAAAGATTAAAAATGATCGGTTTATGATCAGAATAAGTACATTGAAAATCCACAGCCTGTTTCCAGTCATTCGATCGGGCCAAGAATGGAATGAATAAAGCCCCATCTAGCGGCGAGGATAGGAATTGTGCCGGCTGCCGAAGCCTGCCGCACTCCTCTGGGGCAATGATTAATGAAATGATATTGGAGAGTGTTGCTTGAATGAATAATGACAGGGAAAAATGGAGTACCCGGAGAAAATCCTGACCCGCCTCTGCTTTATCCAGCACAAATCTCACATGGAGTGACCGGGATTTGAACCACGGAACATAGCGGTGAGAGGCCGGCGCGATGCTGCCTGAGCCATGGAAGCTCCTTGTAAGTACATTATGAACAGTAAAATCAATTGGTCTCACCTCCTTTTCCACCCCACCGCCGTTAAGTTGATTTACCCTCCCCCCCCTCCACAAAAAAAGAGAAGAAGGCTTGTTTCTTTATGTTTAAAGGAGGTTCCATATACCAATGTTCACGTCTGTTACCTTCAGTTTTGAGATATAAGTATCCCCATAAATATAATTCACTTTATTTCACTTCCATTCACACGCCCCCCCCCCCCCAAGTGAATTTTCTGGCAAAAAATACTTGTCTCTTTAATAGTAAAGGATCTTCTATATACCAATTATCACGACTCTAACATCTTCAGTTTTTGAGATAGGTGTCCTCATGAAAGGAATTCAACTCCCTTTCACTCCTGCCCCCCAAGATTATTCGCCCCCCCCCCCAACGTATTTTTCTGTATTTTTAAAGGAGATCAAAGTACCAATTTTCACGTCTGTAACAACTTTAGTTTTTATTAGATGTAAGTATCCTCATTACAATTAATTCAATTAATTTTTCAATTCTTTAAAATTCCCCCACCCCACTTCATTGGATTTTCCGAGAATACATGTTTCTTTACTTTTAAAGCAGATTCCAAATACCAAATCTCACTTCTGTAACATCTGCAGTTTTGAGATATCAGTATCCTAATTAAAAGAATTCAACCCCAGTTTCAGTCACTTTTACCCCCACCCACACCCAAGTGGTTTCCCGAAAACTAAAAATACACGTTTCTTTATTTTCAATAGAGATAAAAAAATACCATTTTTCACTTCTGTAACACGTTAAGTTTTTGAGATATACTGTAGAAAATCTCATTTTAAAACTTCACCCCTTGTTTAGTTCCCCGTAAGTGGAGTTTCCAAAAACAAATCACCTATGTTTCTTTACTTTTACAGGAGATTCCAAATACCAATTTTTACATCTGTAACGTTTTACGTTTCTGAGATATACTGTAGATATAGTCATTCTAAAAATTCACCCCAATTTGTCACTCCTGTTTAACCCCCATTAATTAGATTTACCAAAAACAAAACAAAAAATACATGTTTCTCAATTTTTAAAAGAGATCCCATATACCAATTTTCAGGTCTGTAATATCTTCAGTTTCTGAGAAATAAAATTCCTCGTTAATGGCATTCTAAAGGAGATTCTAAGAAATAATTTTTACATCTGCAAACTTTTAAAGTTTTGAGATATAGATACACTCATTTGAGAAATTCACCCCCCTTTGACACCCCATTATTTGGATTTTCTATAAACAAAAAAATACGTGTTTCTTTATTTTTAAAGGAGATCCCAAATACTAATTTTCAGGTCTGTAATATACTTAGTTTCTGAAATAGAAGTAGCCTCATTAAAGGCATTCAACCCGTTTTACACCCCTTTTCACCCCTCCTATTGGGATTTTCCAAAAACAAAAAAATGTGTTCTTCTATTTTTAAAGGAGATTCTAAATGCCAATTTTTACATCTTTACACTTTTAAAGTTTTGAGATATAGATACACTCATTTTAAAAATTCACCCCCCCTTCTAACCCCCTTAGCAACAGAATATCCAAAAATCCTCCCTTAGCGTGCACCTACATATTAATATGAATGTATCCCCAAAATTTCATTTCATTGGCTCGGCGATGATGAATCAGTCAGTCAGTCAGTCAGTCAGTCAGGACATGTTCTTTTATATACATACACACTGTTGGAATACAGCACACCGAGCGAGTTGACCATGCGGTTAGGGGTGCGCAGCTGTGAGCTTGCCTTCGGGATATAATGGGTTCAAACCTCACTGTTGGCAACCCTGAAGATAGTTTTCTGTGATTTCCAACTTTCAAACCAGGCAAATGCTGGGGCTGTACCTTAATTAAGGCCATGGCTGCTTCCTTCTCACTACTAGCACTTTCCTATCCCCCCATAAGACCTACCTGTGTCAATGTGATGTAAAGCAACTTGTAAAAAAAAGAAAAGAAAAAAGAGGAATACAGTATCAAACAACAGATTGGTTCATAACTGAAATGTGACTGTAATTATGAGAAAATGTAGTCAGTTCCTATCCTAGGCATGCATTTAAGTTCCTTTCCCTACCGATACTACCAATGTTAACAACCAGTGATATTACTAAAACATATCTGTATTCTACCAAAACTAGCAAACCTCCAGAAATCAAGAGTGCAACTCAGCATGTTGCTAACTTTGTTATACTAATATTATGTGGTGAGTAGTTTGTAACTGAAGTCATTCTAGAGTATAAACATTTTTCAACAATGAGACCAAATGTAATATATGAGAAATAATTCTCAAAACACCTTCCAATTTATATACTGTATGGTTTGGTAAGTTATATAAAAATACTGTAATGAAACTTCTGATAGTTCCTTTCTAAGTCCACATCACAAATGCATTAGGGTGTGAAGTATGCAAGACCATTTCCACCCTTCTCAAGTCATATTGCCCAAGTCAACTGCCGGAGATGTGCTTGTGAAGTGGAAAAAAGAAGACATAACCACAACAAAACTACAGCCGGGCAGGCAACGTGTATTGACTGACAGGAACTATCGAGCGTTGAAGAAGGCAGTATAGGAAAAATCACTAGATATCGTGGGATACCATAACCCACGAATTCTGCAGTGCCTCTAATTGCACAGCCACTACTATGACTACACAGCAGAAGATATGAGGACTGGGGTTCAAGGCTGAGGCACTCATCTATAATCTACACATTTCGCCTGCAAATACTAGTGCTGTGTTTTGTGGTGTAACGAGCACCACCACTGGTCCATGGACAATTGGAGACATGTGGCAGTCAGATGGGAGGATTTGGAAATGATACATATCAGTCAGATCTGCTGATCTACTGATGGCCTTCCTAGACTTTGAGAAAGCGTATGATCATGTGTGCAGAAGCAGGGTATTCTCCATCAGAGAATCTTGAACAGTCAGCTTTATCATACGATGCAAAGTTGCGTGCAAGTTAAGCACAACTTGACACATTGGATAGTTATATAGGATTGTCTTGCACTGTCTATGAATATCGGGTGGTGGAAAGATGAAAAGTTTTAGCAGCAAAAGCTGAATCACAAACTTTTAATTTTTATCTGACCTGTAACTGAAACAATTATATTTAATAATGCATTGTGATTAATATGAACACCAACCTGGCACTCTCTTAGCAAACTCCACCACCCTTTGGACGCTCGGTGTGATGTGAGATGCAAATTGTTGCCATAACCATACACGCTGCTGTTCTAATGATTCTGCTGTGGAAGAGGCCACTTCGGGGCCCTCAGGACTCGATCCACCTGTTACTACCTAAGGAAGAAAGAGTAACGGCTCATTTAATTGCTTAAATTTACAATTGAATGTATAACATGTTTCTAAGGACAGTACAGACAACAACAAAATATTTAAAATAAAAGTACCATGATTGCAGATCAGTAGTTAGAAGCTAAATCCTACTTTACGAAAAAGAGCTGAAGATATATTCCATTATAAATGTTAATGAAAAATCTTCTATAACTTTGCCACTTTGTAACCTCTACACTAGGCATAATTTCTGCTCTAATTTCATTTTGATCCTTTCCCTAAATATGCAGTATTTTTGTTTAATTGTCCTTTGCTTAAAAAGACTTGCATGAAAGGAAATGAATGAGAAAGATTATATTTGCATGTAGCACAAGACAAGTGATGAATAAGAATAGCACCAAGGAAGACATATGAATTCAATAGTGTCATTTGAATACCTAAGGCATATCAGTAGTTACAGGGAGTAGCATGTAGTTGCCAGCATCACACTGTGCTCTGAAGTTGTATTGAATATTGTTGGAAGCTTGGAGAGCATAAATATGCATTGTTCATACAATTAATGGAAAAATGAAATGAAATGGCATATGGCTTTTAGTGCCGGGAGTGTCCGAGGAAATGTTCGGCTCGCCAGGTGCAGGTCTTTTGATTTGACGCCCGTAGGCGACCTGCACGTCATGATGAGGATGAAATGATGATGAAGACGACACATACACCCAGCCCTCGAGCTGGCGAAATTAACCAATTATGGTTAAAATTCCCGACCCTACCGGGAATCGAACCTGGGACCTCTCTGACCAAAGGCCAGCACGCTAACCATATAGCCATGGAGCCGGACACAATTACTGGAGTTTGAATAAACTTGTATAGCAAATCTCAATGTGGCCAGATAAGTCATACTGGAGAACTGTGCAACATATTGGTTTAGAAGTGTCAGCAGTGTATCAGTGTTTGTGTCTTATGGCAGAGGAATGTGCACTTTTTCATACACCTGTTTCCAGACAGCAAGGACATACTGATGCATGTCAAGACTTTTTCAGCACACGAGCAGCTATACTAAGATGGAGGTTGATATTTGGAACCCCTTTTGTCATTTGATGCACCATGTGCTGCTCTTATTGAGTTGATGGGGATTTCTTGACTTAACATGGAACACATACCCATCACTGTTTTGAAAGCGTTGTCAAATTCTGACGCCCAACAGTGTCCAAACTCTGCATTTCCAGACTGTGGTCCCCTCATGAAATATGATCAGTTTTGCGGTCCGACACAACATACTAAGCTTTGATGGTGTTATTTTGAATGAATTACCCTGTATGTATGAACTAGCATCTTTCCTCAATATGTGATGTATGTTCAGAAGTACAACCACCAGTGAATTATAAACATGTTATGATGATTTTATGTTGTTTATATTCAAAAGTGAGTTTGTGAGTGACAAAAATGTCATAAAATTAATCATTTTAGGGAAATATGAAAGTTTTACTTCCTTTCTTTTTGTAGACAACTTTCAATCACCTTACATACTTTTATTCGAGAAAATCTGCTATGGCATGCTTGTGAGTACACTTACATATGGATGTTACGTTCTCCAACTTAACTGTCAACTTGGATGTGTTAGAGCAGACTGCACACTAGGACTTCTGAGAAACAACCTGCTACAACTTGAAGTCAGCTATTCTCGATTATCAGAGTTATGACACTGAACATCATCTGTTTTGCTTGTCAGACTATTTTTTGAATAATTTTAAAGCAAGAGAAAATCAGTATCAGTTTTATCTGCAAATTTTTGAGGAAGATGAAAGAAAGGAAAAAATCTCTCTCTGAATATATATTTTAATGTTGTTTTCTATTAACATGCAATCAGAATTTCAGTGAAGTCAGTTTGTACTTACTGGCTGCACAAGAGGCTTGCGAACCAGACCACGCGTGTGCTCCTCAGTATAACCACAGTTGGCATGGTAAGCCTGCGACACTGTTAAAATAATGTCATAGACGGCCAACTGTTTTGTGTCTGCATCGGACTGCTCGGCATCGGATGTTGAGACCCGAGCAGGCTCTTCGCCGCTCCTTTCCCGTGACCGTTTTGGCACACGGCCATACCGTACCGCTGAAACAGATAGAACATACATTCCTTTAAGAAAATCAGCTCATTCACAGTATGATAATATTACTAAAAAATTAACATTTGTGATTATGGAAAGTAATGAAGATATTTTTCGAATGAATTCTTCAAGTGATGACCTTATCTGAGTACAATCTGACAGTTAATTTAAATATTCCAGATGTTCCAGTATAAATTGAAAATATAATCTGGAAACCGCATCTTTCAGCATATACATTTTTAAACTCTGAAATTACAATTCCAAAAGGTAAGTACTTCCAGTAGTTTAAAAACTCACACATATAATCTAAAATTGTTTCTAACATTTCTTGAAGTCTTTCTTCAATTTTTATATCCATAACATAGTGATGATAAAGATTACAAAGAATGATACTGTACCAACTTTACTACAGCTTTTTAATGGTAAAGAAAATTACTTTGCAGGCTTATTAATCTACTGAGTGAATTATATGTGAGATGACCATATGTCAGTACAATTTAGCTGTCAATTTATATTTAACTGCCACACATGTTTCTGTATAAACTGAAAAAATACAGTAATCTAGAGGTAATATTAAGAACAGTAGCCATATCAATGCCAAAATCATTCTTTGTCTTTTTTTAGATAACTGGAAAAAATAGAGATATCTCTAGATAAGGTAGAATCTTACTGTTTACTACATTGTTTGAGTGTTTATGGTTTCGATCAAGTTAATATAGAAAGATAGCCCAAAAGTATGCATTAAGGTTCACTTTATCCAGTAGTTGATCAATTACCAAGAACAGGAGATATTTCTCAGGTTGTCTAACTTGTTATAGTATAGCGTATTTAGCCAGAAGAGAGACCCTTCCTTTGAAAAGATTGTCATATGATGGGTGAAGGGCAGGGAACAAAATTCCAAAGTCCCAGCATTTGGTAAACATTAACACGACTCAGATACTGCTAGGTGCATGCATATCTGGCATGGTGAGCATAGTTTTACAAGAAAGGATTAGGAAAGGCCTGGACTCAGACAGGTATGGAAGCGTTTGTTACACATCATGTAGCTGAAAAAGTGTGTTGAAGATAATTCATCCTCACCTCAAAACTGCCTTCAACTTTAGACAAGAAAAATCTCTCTACTTGCCAAACACACTATAGCAAGCGTAAGTTGAGACTGTATTGACCTAAGAGGAAGTACGTTGATTTCATTGTGTGACTATTTTCTCACTGTTATATTTCTCGTAAAGAATATAGACCACTTCTTACATGTAATTGTTGATTCCTAACACTATGTCCTTCATACACTATTCTTATGTATCTTCGTTTTGTATTCATTGATTATTTACTTTACATACTATAACCGTTATACAGTACTATGTCCTAAGAATATGCAGAAGATGGTGAAGTGGAGGATTTCAACGATGGTGATGATAATGACCCATTCTTTATTTACTGTAATATAGGGGCTGAAAAGGAAATGGTGGCAATATTTGGATAATTTAGAATTCAGGAGCAACCTGAGTCTGCACTTTTCAACACATTCATAACAATTATTTTCCTAAGAACATTTGAACTAAACTAAAAAATATTTATTTGTAAAAAATGCTTAGAAAAATAAAATGACAAATTCCAGGGAATATCTTGCGACATGTAGTTATAGTCTGTGTGTTTGAATATTTTCAACTGTCATTCTGGTTATCCCAAAGTCAATACTTGTTCTTGGCGAAGCTTTAAGGCTAGTAGAATGGCTGGGATTGGAAGAGCACAGCCTCATTAGGATTACTGAGAAGATCCCAGATACAGGGTTGAGTAACTGGTTAATTTTTTGCTATTTTGCTTTACGTCGCACCGACACATATAGGTCTTATGGCGACAATGGGACGGGAAAGGCCTAGGAATGGGAAGGAAGCGGCCGTGGCCTTAATTAAGGTACAGCCCCAGCATTTGCCTGGTGTGAAAATGGGAAACCACGGAAAACCATTTTCAGGGCTGCCGACAGTGGGATTCGAACCTACTATCTCCCGAATACTGGATACTGAAGATTATAGATTATGATACTGGATACTGGCCGCACTTAAGCGACTGCAGCTATCGAGTTCGGTAGTAACTGATTAAGAAGGCATGGTTAAACAGATGAAAGAAGCAGTTAATAATAATAATAATAATAATAATAATAATAATAATAATAATAATAATAATAATAATAATAATAATAATAATACAAGTGTTGAGTCATAAGTCAGGGCAACTATTTTTTTTCTCACGAACAGGAAACAACACTGAAAATCTAAGATATGCATTTGGAAATATAGGGCATGTACTTATGTATAGTGCCTGAAGACAAATTCTGACTTCAGGAGATTCTTGTAGGAAAATGACATAACACAGGCCATTGGTAAACATTGTTTTATTATGGTATAGACAGCAGATACACAAGACTACGTACAAAGGACAGGTCTCCACTGGTTACAGACCTTCAAAATAATCACCCAAGGTTTCCACTGTGCGTTGCCAGCAGTACATCTTTGTCCATGAACACTGGACGGCCTGGGCGAGGCAAATCGGCAGTTAATACTCTACCCCGTTTGAACATCTCCACTCACCTCGCCACTGTTCTACAGGGCATGGCATGCACACCTATTGCTTCCCACAGCTCTGCATGACATTGGCGTGCATTTCTGCCACGTAGAACTGTTATTTTACTATATGATCATTGCTCTTGCTTGTTGACTTCCATTTTGTGACGCTTTCGCTCAAACACTGAACTTGGGGGCATGCTTAGACCCACACTGTTGTTTACATACACCATCTAGTGGCATCATACGCAAGTACATACCGTATGTTTCCAAATATATATCTTAGATTTTCCGTGTTGTCACCTGTTCGCGAGAAAAAAAATAGTTGTCATGACTTATGACTCGACCTACCTAATAATACGAGGGTTGGGGCTTAAGTCATGTCAACTATTTTTTTCTCACATTTGCATGGTGTTACCATACAATGGTCATATGTCCTTGAAAGCATGGCACTCATAGTACATGGGCACAGCACTACACAGTGGTGTATTGCACATTTACCACGCAAAGGGTGAAGGGACTGCAGGAGTGAGCCAGGCTCTATGCAGGCCATATGATGAGGCAAGTACTGGAACACCCGCCATGCTTACCGGACTTGTCTCTGTGTGATTTTGATCTCATCCCCAAACTGAAAGAACCCTTGCGTGGGAAATGGTTTGGGACACAAGGACGATGACAATGCGGTGAAACATGAGATTGCTAAATTCACACATGGCGAGGCGATTGATATCTGACAGCTCCTGCATCATTGGCAATGAATTGTGGGACTACTTTGAGGGTTTGCCGTAAAGCTTATTGTACTCTCTGAGAATGAACATTATGTAGCACAAGGATTTCCTGGCTTTTGCCACGTTGTATCCTACACCTGGTAAACCTACTTGGCGTTTTTCATACATTCCCCTGCACCTTATGCTCCTCACTCCCATCTGTATATTCTCACTTGTCTGGAAAATACAACATCCATGCCAATAAAAATAGTCGCAATGACTTATGGCCCTACTCTCGTAATATTCTAATGCCGAAGATGGCATAAACACCCAGATCCCGAGCAATATGAATTAAAATTACAGTTAAAATCCCTGGCCCAGCCAGGAATCAATCCAAACTCATGTCCTGGTCCCGAGGTGGTGCAGCTTTTTTCAGGCAAACCCCCAATGTAGGTGAGCCACATGTACTATTTTAACCACACACCAGCCATTATTAAATTTTGGGCAGATTCATGAAAAGGACCTAGGCCTCCGAGGATGGCGGCTAACCAATACGCTAAGCAGGCAGAAAGAGAAGCAGTTAAATTGACCATACTTGTCTAGCAATCTGTCAGCCAAATGGCATGCATCCAATCAGTTTTTATTTAACATATGGTCTTTAATGCCAAGAGTGTCTGAGGACATATTCAGCTCGCCTGGTGCAGGTCTTTCTTATTTGACGCTCATGGGTGACCTGTGCATCTTGGTGTGAGATGATGATGATGATGATGATGATGAGGAGGAGGAGTTAGGGAGAGGGTAGAACAGGTGTTGGCATATAGCCTACTCCTGCCGCATAACACCAAGGGGTCTCCTCAATGCTTAACATCCCCATTCGATGGACGAATCACCATCAAAGATGGTTTTCTGTGGTTTCCCATGTTCACTTCAGGCAAGTACTGGGGCTGTACCTTATTGAAGGCCACTCATAGGCCTTGCCTATCCCATCGTCGCCATAAGACCTACTGTATCTGTATCAGTGCGACGTTAAGCAAGTTGTAAAAGAAAAATCACCATCTTGAGCGCCATATTCCCTATACTAATGGCATGTGGCCTCTAAAAAGCCATGGTACAGATCTTTCAAGTTCTCCTCTATTAGAGGTGTGCCTGAAAAGAGCTGTACCATCAAGTTGGTAACTTCGGTAGCTCTCTGAACTGAACATGAAGTTTCTTTCATCTTGTCTTATACGTTATTATAACAAGTTAAACAATCTTAATTGTTGGGTTATTATGGAGTAGGTATTAACCTGAGCTACTGATATACTGTTGTCAAACTTGTCAACACATTGGCAATGTCTTAAGTTTTAATTTTATTGAGGGTAAATTCTGTGTTCTTCAACATGTTAACAGGTTTGTTCCGTGATATGCTTTACTGTTATTTATTTTGACTATGAAAATGAATAATTTTTTAAATTATGCTTTCAAATTCACTGTTTCTGCCTTCATAATTATCACTAAACAATTTATTTAGGATTTTATACTGATATTTCTACTATATTTTTATTTATGGTGTGTCTGCTGGACTTGATTATTTTAAATTGTAAGTTTTAAGAAAGAAATTTGGCTGTGATCATGAAACAGGGGTTCAAGCCTGAGTTTGCTGTCTCTCTCTATCTCATCCACTCTGTCAGCACTCCGATGTATCCCAACTCTTCTTTTTCCGCTCCAGACTTACTCTTCTTATGCGTGTTTGAGTGCCACGAGTTCCCAGCTTCACTCTGCTATCAGATATTTAAAAATGGCAAGGAGGGCTGCTATATGGTTAAAATGGTATATATAGCTCACCTTCATTGGGGCTATGCCTAAACCGAGCTGCACAACCCCGCAGACAATGGCAAGAGTAGACTTTACTGTTTTCACTTCAATTTAAAGGACATTTGAAACTAATTTGAATGTTATTTTAGCTTTGCCCTAATGCACACCACTGCAAAATGCTGACAGCAAATATAAAATAAAGATTTTGTACGAAGACAATCAATCAATCAATCAATCAATCAATCAATCAATCAATCAATCAATCAATCAATCAATCAATCAATCAATCAATCAATCAATCAATCAATACTGATTTGCATTTAGGGCAGTTGCCCAGGTGGCAGATTCCCTATCTGTTGTTTTCCTAGCCTTTTCTTAAATGATTGCAAAGAAATTGGAAATTTATTGAACATCTCCCTTGGTAAGTTACTCCATTCCCTAACTCCCCTTCCTATAAACGAATATTTGCCTCAATTTTTCCTCTTGAATTCCAGCTTTATCTTCATATTGTGATCTTTCCTACTTTTAAAGACACCACTAAACTTATTCGTCTGCTGATGTCATTCCACGCCATCTCTCCGCTGACAGCTCGGAACATACCACTTATATATCAAGAATATTACTAGAATATTTAATAAGACCACCTATTCAATACATACCAACCCTGAACCTACTACGCTGGCGTAGCAGGGGGAGAGGTGATACTCCCACGTGGCGCGTCCCAGGTGACGGATAGGGGGGTTCTAACCGGCTTGTCGGCGGGCTTGAGAGGAATAAAATACCTCTCGCGGACCAAACACACTACCCCCTGCGGGTGGGGGACGCACATGTAGAATACACCCGTGGTATCCCCTGCCTGTCGTAAGAGGCGACCAAGGGATGATCAAATTAGAACCATGAGACTACTTGTAATTAGTATCATCATGCAGGGAACACCATGGGTCGCATTTACTTGTGCGTTGTACCACTATGTCAGATACCCAATAGGTTTGTGATTACTAGCAACAGTGTGTGAATCAGGATGAGGGTCTTACAGTACCTGTGATTCGTACCCCTATATGAGCAACACCATGGTTCTGCCTTGCCTATGATTAGTTCCCACTATGTGAGGAATACCACAGGACAGTTCGAGTCCCTGTAGTTAGTCCACTTATGTGAGGAACGCCATAGGTTTGCGTTGCCATTATAGGTTTGCGTTGCCTGTAAATAGCGCCGCAATGTGCGAAACACCATAGGTCTGTGTTACATGTGCGCATTACACAACCTGTGAATAGTACCACAATGTGTGGAATACCGCGACTCTACACTACTTTTGATTAGTACTGCCAAATGACAAATAGCATGGTTCTACTTTCCTAGCGATAAGTACCATGATGAGGGACCGATGACCTGGATTTTGGACCCCTTTCGACTATAAGCATAATCGATTCAGCATCGTGCTATAGAAGAAGCAGTCCCTTGGTCGGTAATACTATTGTTTTGTGCCAGCTTCTGTGCATGTGAGCCACTCTGGGTCAGTTCCACTGATTGTTTTAAATTCATATCCATCCATCCATTCATTCTTCATCCTCATGCTTTGAATTCTGGTCAGTGGAGGATTTTGGACTTTTAATTTGTCATAACATTTCGTCTCATTTCATACCATTAGGGGCCAATGACCTCGATGTTAGGCCCCTTTAAACAACAAGCATCATCATCATCAATACATACCAAGAATGTTATGGTTAAACTTTTACATAATATTATAGTCTTATTATTAGGTACATGTTTCACCCTATATTAGGGGCATCATCAGCTTTAACTTAAAGTCATTGGTCTTGGACCTTAAAAATCCTTGTAAGATATAAAATTTACAATTCATAACCTTTTTAACATCGTGATATCTTAAAATTAATATACTAGAAAACACCTAAAATGTATGGACAGAACAAATGATGGTTAATGGATGAAACTAGTGATAAAATATACTTTTTTATTAAAATTTAGAACATGATCGGTCCTAACTTATGTGGAGTGTAGAATATCTAAAACCAAAATGGATCTTCTTTAATTTACGCTACCATTATAACATTGAAAGACGTGGGTCCAATAACACCTTCTTCTGGGGGAACGTATGTAGTTTAAAATCTGAGTATAACATTAACTTGTGTGTGATGTGACCTATGCAACATCAACTTTAAGACAAGAGGCATAAGTCAGACCATGCTATGCAATTGGATAAGAAGTATTCATTGTACCGTTAGAATAATTAATGTTGTGATATTTGTTACATGAAAATCTTGCTTTCTGCCATATGTGTTGATACTGAACGAATAATAAGTTCTCAAAAAATCTCAACTGGAATAATTGCTTAATAGTGAAGCAGTTCTTAATGACGGTCTTGTAAGGACAATCGGCCCTGTTGTTGTTGGTTCTTAGCCTTAGACGTGACCGAAAAATTATTTGTTTATATCGTGTTGGACGCGTCTAACTGTTCTGGTATTGCCACCCATTCAGTCACTCTCCTGTCTAGTCCAATTGCACTCATTTTTGCCAGTAGTCGCCCATGATCTACCCTATTAAATGCCTTAGATAGGTCAATCGCGATACAGTCCATTTAACCTCCTGAATTGAGGATATCTGCTATATCTTGCTGGAATCTTACAAGTTGAGCTTCAGTGGAATAACCTTTCCTAAACCCAAACTGCCTTCTATCAAACCAGTTATTAATTTTGCAAACACGTCTAATATAATCAGAAAGATTGCTTTCCCAAAATTTGCATGCAATGCATGTCAAACTGACTGGCCTGTAATTTTCAGCATTATGTCTATCACCCTTTCCTTTATACACAGGGGCTACTATACCAACTCTCCACTCATTTGGTATAGCTCCTTCATGTAAACAATAACCAAATAAATATTTTAGATATGGTACTATATCCCAACCCATTATCTTTAGTACATCCCCAGAAATCTTATCAATCCCAGCTGCTTTTCTAGTTTTCAGCTCTCGTATCTTACCGTAAATGTAACTGTTATCATAGGTAGATTTTAATACCGTACTTCTTTAGTATTAGTCAACTCCCCTATCTGGACATTATCCTTGTAACCAACAATCTTAACATACTACTGACTGAATATTTCAGCCTTTTGAAGATCCTCACATTCACACTTCCCTTGTTCATTAATGATTCCTGGAATGTCCTTCTTGGAACCTGTTTCTGCCTTAAAGTACCTATACATACTCTTCCATTTTTCAGAACTTGTAATTCTCGGCTTTGCCATGAATAGAATATTCATGTAACAATCTGTAATGGAGTAGAATCAGTTGAGAAGAAACCGAGCAAGTGGCTATGTGGTTTGGTTACATAGCTGTCAGCTTGCATTCAGGAGGTAGTGGGTTCGAACCCCACTGTCGGCAGCCCTGAAGATGGTTTTTCCATGGTTTCCCAATTTCACACTGGGCAAATGCTGGTGCTGTACCTTATTTAAGGCCACGGTCGCTTCCTTCCCACTCCTAGCCTCTTCCTATCCCAGTGTTGCCATATTCATTCATTCATTCATTCATTCACCACCCACACTCCACTGGACTGAACAGAAACCAAGATGGATGGTTGTTGATGAAGAGAGCTTGAAATGAAAACTCAGAAAGAATAACATGAAAACTCTAATTAAAAGAATAAAAAAGTGGTGGTTGCATAAACCTGCAACCAGGCCAAAAAACACCACTGTTAAAAACCAATTTTCAACCATCCTAAAAGTGATTCACCATTATTTTAAGGTGAACATGAATTTGCCGTTTTCCGGGCAGGTGCGTTAACCAAATCCATCGCAACACATTCAACAGACAAGTTGTTGAATTGGCTGTCTGAGACTTAGAAAACATTGAAAACGTGTTTCTGGGACGATTTTATTTACAAGAGATACGTCAATTTAATCAGAAAAATGTAAATTTCTTTGACCAATGAAAATTTAGAAATTGTCTATATTTAGGGTTATAACTCCCCTACCGAGCGAGTTGGCCATGCGGTAAGGGTCGCGCAGCTATGAGCTTGCATTCGGGAGGTAGTGGGTTCGAACGCCACTGGCCGCAGCCCTGGAAATGGTTTTCCGTGGTTTCGCATTTTCACACCGGGCTGTACCTTAATTAAGGCCACGGTCGCTTCCGTCCCACTCCTAGCCCCTTCTTATCCCAGTGTCGCCATAAGACCTATCTGAGTCGGTGCGACGTACAGCAAAATTGTAAAAACAAAATGTAACAACAACTCCCCTACGTTTACCAGAATCCAGCGACGGGAGTTGTCGCATTCAAACATCCTTAAATGCCACCGATCCCAGCTGGTTTCGAACCCGACTATGACAGCACCACTACTACAATTTTTTTCCTGAAAATGTGTTTTATTATACCCTATCTAGTATTTCCTGAACGTTCTGCTCCTTGGCTGAAAGGTCAGTGTAGTGGCCTTCTGTTCGTTGGGTCCCGAGTTCAATTCCGGACCGGTCCGAGGATTTTAACATCATCATCATCATCATCATCTGTTTACCCTCCAGGTTCGGTTTTTCCCTCGGACTTAGCGAGGGATCCCACCTCTACCGCCTCAAGGGCAGTGTCCTGGAGCTTCAGACTCTTGGTCGGGGATACAACTGGGGAGTATGACCAGTACCTCGCCCAGGCGGCCTCACCTGCTTTGCTGAACAGGGGCCTTGTGGAGGGATGGGAAGATTGGAAGGGATAGGCAAGGAAGAGGGAAGGAAGCGGCCGTGGCCTTAAGTTAGGTACCATCCCGGCATTCGCCTGGAGGAGAAGTGGGAAACCACGGAAAACCACTTCCAGGATGGCTGAAGTGGGAATCGAACCCACCTCTACTCAGTTGACCTCCCGAGGCTGAGTGGACCCCGTTCCAGCCCTCGTACCACTTTTCAAATTTCGTGGCAGAGCCGGGAATCGAACCCGGACCTCCGGGGGTGGCAGCTAATCACACTAACCACTACACCACAGAGGCGGACGGATTTTAACAACGTTTGGTTAATTGCTCTAGATCGGGGACTATTTTTTTTTTTGTGATCTTCACCTTACACATCTTCGTTTACATAGAATGTTATCACATTAAGAACCACCACAGAAACAATAGCGAATCCATCCCACATATGGTTGGCATCAGGAAGGGAATTCGTCCGTAAAACTGGGCATAATCCACATTCATGCTGGCCCCAGATAATTGGAAATTCCAGGAAGGAACAAGAAGAAAAAAATATATTTACTAAACGTTGGTGTCACTTTCTAGTTTAAAAGTTAAAATCAACTAATAAAATCATGCAGTAATTTGTAGAAAGAGAATAAATCAAAATAAATACTCACAGTCCCTGGACATGCCAACTGCAAGGCATTTCTTGAAGCGACAGTACTGACATCGATTCCTGTTGAGCCGTATCACTAAACACTTGCCATCTCGGAGGCACCGATATTCGATTTGCTTCTGAATACTGCGACGGAAGAACCCCTGGAAAGAAGAAATGATATATATCAGAGGTGCTACTCAAACTGCTCCAACATTCTAAATGCCACACCTATAAGAAAAACACAATTATACGGCATACAAAATCATGTGTTGACCCGAACTTTAAGGTGAATTTTATGTAGAATCATTTCATTACTATCGAGCAAGTGGCCGTGCGGCTTGGGTCACGCTATCAGCTTGCATTCGGGAGATAGTGGGTTCGAACCCCACTGTCAGCAGCCTGAAGTTTATTTTCCGTGGTTTCCAATTTTCACACCAGAAAAATTATGGGGCTGTACCTTAATTAAGGCCATGGTCGCTTCTTTTCCACTCCTAGAACTTTCCTTTCCCATCGTGGCCATAAGACTATCTGTGTCGGTGCGACGTACAGCAATTTGTAAGAATAAAAAAAAATATTCTTAACCCCTTCGCCGTCACATGTTTATTCTGGTTCCATTACAAACCACGTGCAAATTCAGGAAGCTGTTGTTCACGATTATCTAAATATCAAACAGTAGCCATGAGTAACTAGAGTACGTGTCCTACAGTCTTGCGAGTCCCAATGCTTTAAAATTTGCCAAACTCTCGATGCAATGCATATCGATTACTACAATGTAACGATTACAATTTTATTTCAAGAAATTAATTACGGGTAAAAAATACATTTTATGTAAAGTAACGATTGCAAGCAAAACTTACCAAAATGTATTTGTTACCAAGAATCGATCACTTTTACTCAATAAATTCCCAGTTCTGGGTATGTAATACTAATTATTATTTATTTTTATTTATTTGTTTATTTACCACAAAACATACAGATTTTATGGATGGTAAGTGAAAAGGGGAAAGCCCCATTATCATTGCAACATTAACTGCTGGTAAATAGAGCAAAACTATTTTCCACCGTGAGGTTCCAAGAAATTGTTCCAAACAGAGGAGAGAGAAATCAATTACTACAGATCTGCGTTTAGGGCAGTAGCTGACGTGGCAGATTCCCTATCTGATGTTTTCCTAGCCTTTTCTTACATGATTGCAAGTAACTGGAAATTTATTCAACATCTCCCATGGTAAGTTATTCCAATAGCTTACTCCCCTTCCTATAAACAAATATTTGCCCCAATTTGTCCTTTTGAATTCCAGCTTTATCTTCACATTGTGATCTTTCCTTCTTTCAAAGACACCACTCAAACTTATTCGCCTACGAATATCATTCCACGCCATATCTCCACTGACAGCTCGGAACGTACCACTTACTCGAGCGGCTCGTCTCCTTTCTTCCAAGTCTTCCCAGCCCAAACTATGCAACGTTTTTGTAACACTACTTTTTTTGTCGGAAATCACCCAGAACAAATCGAGCTGCTTTCCTTTTGATTTTTTCCGGTTCTTGAATCAAGTAATCCTGGTGAGTGTTCCATACACTGGAGCCATACTTTAGTTGGGGTCTTACCAGAGACTTAAATGCCCTTTCCTTTACATCCTTACTACAACCCCGAAATACCCCCATAACCATGTGCAGAGATCTGTACCCTTTATTTACAATCCCATTTATGTGATTACCCCAATGAAGATCTTTCGTTATATTAATACCTAGGTACTTACAATGATCCCCAAAAGGAACTTGGGGTGCTCTCAAATAATTTCAACAGTATATATCAGTGTTCATTTCAATATGAACAGCGAAGTTCAAAAACTATTCAGAAGGATAGTGTAGCAAAGTATTAAGGTGTGAATGTTACTAGTCATCCAGGAAGTAAATGGTTCCGATTTCCGAACAAGAAATACACAAAGATAGTGTCTTTCTGTCAAAGAATACATTTATTTTAGAAGTGTGATATTTAACTGGAGCTACTCTTACTTGAGAGTAAGTGAAATATTCCTTCTACAGGGTATTTAGCGAGGAAAATTCGTTATTTAAATTTCGATGTTTGAATATCTCAAGAAATTTTAAAAGCAAGTGCCGGTAATGTCATAGGTAAATCTCAGCTGTGACCGTACGATTACATTCATTTAAGTCTATTAGACGTTAGATCCTTCTCCCAACATTCGAGATCATTTTTAAATTGGCTTTTAAAAATATAAGAAATTAAATGATGATGCCTGGCATAACATTTGAACATAAATAACCATTACGTATGTAGGCCTGTCCTGTAGGATACTAACTTAATCAATTTTTAAAATACAACATGCATCCGCTATCTTAGCCGGCCCCGCGGTGGCGTGCCTACCGTTCACCCGGAGGCCCCGAGTTCGATTACCAGCCAAGTCAGGGATTTTTACCTGGATCTGAGGGCTGGTTCGAGGTCCACTCAGCCTACGTGATTACAATTGAGGAGATTTCTGATTATGAGAAAGCCAAGAATAACTACCGAGAGTATTCGTTGTAATGACCACACGACACCTCGTAATCTGTAGGCCTTCGGGCTGAGCAGCGGTCGCTTGGTAGGCCACGGCCCTTCGGGACTGTTGCGCCATGGGGTTTGGGTTTTTTTCATCCGCTATCTTAAATTTATCACACCAGCGACTTGTAATGCAGGAAAGTAGAATTTGTAACACGGATGATTATTTAATTAGCTACTGACTTATCAATATTATGAGTAAATTTATGGACTGAATCAGTTGTACCTACTGTATTATTTTCTTTTATATATATATTATTTTGCAAGTCGTTTAACGTGGCATGAACACATGGAAGGTTTCCGGCGACAAGGACGGGAAAAGGCTAGGGTTGGAAAGGTAGCGGCCGTTGCCTTAATTATGATACATACCCAGCATTTGCCTGATGTGAGAATGGTAAACCACGGAAAACCATCTTCAAGGCTGCCGACGGTGGGGTCCCGAATTCAAGCTGACAGCTACGCGACCCTAACTACACAACAAACTCACTTGGTGGTTTCATTAAGGTTGCAATCTACTAGAAATTCGATGTCTCTTAGTCGTACCTTACATGGCATTTTACAGGAATTTTGCACCAAGTCCCTAACTACACAACAAACTCACTTGCTGGTTTCATTAAGGTTGCAACCTGCTAGAAATTCGATGTCTCTTAGTCGTACCTTACATGGCATGTTACAGGAATTTTGTGTACACATAGCCTGAGACAGGCTTCCCCTTACTGTAAGGAAAAAAGTACAAGAGGCGGTACCCTTTTATGTAGTGCGGAGTCAACATTTCTTTCCTCTCTTCCTTTTTATTTTGCAATTGGCTTTACGTCGCACCGACACAGATAAGTCTTATGGCGACGATGGGATAGGAAAGGATAGGAGTGGGTAGGAAGAGGCCGTGGCCTTAATGAAGGAGCAGCCCCAGCATTAGCCTGGTGTGAAAATGGGAAACCGTGGAAAACCATCTTCAGGCCTGCCGACAGTGGGGTTCGAACCCACTATCTCCCGAATGCAAGCTCACAGCTGCGCGCTCCTAACCGCACGGCCAACTTGCTCGGTGAGTCCACTTTTCTAATCACTTTTTAAAATTGAAATGTTACTCTGCTGAACAAAATATATCCGCACCTATAGCTGTCAGTGGAGAATTGTGAATGTCATTGGTTCAAGATGCCATTTTCAATAGAAAGAAAATGATGGGAGCACTATCACAGCAGACTTGATAGGTTACGAATTACGTTTAATTACAGATATGCCTGTTCACCACCACCTTGTGCGGTCTCGTCACATCGATATTGATGGAAGAATGATTTTCCAATTAAGTATAAACTGTCTATAACACGTAAATGACGTGCAGTAGACATAGTAGCTTATGCCTTTTGTTTACTACTCTCAGAGCATTCAATAAAGCCATGGGACTTCCAATTTTACGTAGATTCCGAACCACAAGGACGTAACTTTTCATTTGAAAATTTCCACATGCATTGGCCGGGATTCAAACCTCGGATGCCTGTTACTCTAAAAAGAAAAACTCATGTGGTCAATATACCTCACGGCCTTATGGGTAGCGAGTCCGGCTCCATGGCTAAATCGTTAGGGTGCTGGCCTTTAGTCACAGGGGTCCCGGGTTTGATTCCTGGCAGGGCCGGGCATTTTAACCATCATTGGTTACATTCGCTGGCACGGGGGCCGGGTGTATGTGTCGTCTTCATCATAATTTCATCCTCACCACGACGCGCAGGTCGCCTACGGGAGTCAGATCGAAAGACCTGCATCTGACGAGCCGAACATGTCCTCGGACACTCCCGGCACTAAAAGCCATACGTCATTTAATTTCATTTATGGGTAGCGAGCCTTCCTCTTACCCAAAGGTCCCAATTTCGATTCCCAACCAGGACAGGGAATTTTACCTGGATCTGAAGACTAGTTCGAAGTTCAATCATCAGCGTACGCGAGAAAAACTGAGGAGCTATCTGACGGTGAGATAGCGGCCCCGGTCAAGGAAGCCAAGAATAACGGCCGAGATGATTCGGGACGCGGACCAATCTGCGGATCTTCGGCCTGAGCAGCGGTCAGTTAGTAGACCATGGTCCGTTAAGGCCGTAACGCCATGAGAGGAGGAGGAGGGGGCAATAAATAGTGTCTTGGACTCCAAATTCTTGGACTTAAGGTGGCAACAATATGAAGCAGGTGAGATGTTCTAATGGACTATATTTACAATGTCTTAATCACATCGATGCAGGTGTTTAGACATTGATGGAGGAAAGAGGCAACACATGGACATGAGTGCGTGCGGCTTCATAACCCGACTTGTCATTTCTCAAAATAGTAAACTCGTGTCCTCGTTCCGAGGTGGCGCAGCTCTTTTTACACACGCCCCCAATAGAGGCGAGCTGTATGTACAATCTTACCACATACCAGCCCTCCTACCATTCTTAAATTTCTGGCGGTACCGGGAATCGAACCCGGGCCCCCGAGAACGGCAGCTAATAGTGCTAACCGTTACGCTACGGCGCGGCGGCGGACATTTCTGAAATTGACGAATGTGTACTAAACGTGGAATCGGTAGGAAATGTGAGATTTATCCGCTGTTTATTCGTGAAAGTGTGTAACAATATATTGGACATTCCGTGCAACCACGAATATTCGCCTGATGAAGCACCCGCTACACAGCCGAGGCAGAGGAGTAGTCCAGATCGTCACAACCAAGGGTCCAACAACATAGGCAGCTGCTCATTCCGTTTATAGGATATATTCAGCCCCGGTGCTAAATCCTTCGTTTTCATAATTGGCTAGTTTTCAAGTAACTCCTTCAGACTTTCTACGTCAGTACTCATAGATCTGTCTGCGATAGATTTCAGATCGAAATCTTGAAGAACACTTCTGGCATTTCCGATCAGTTAACAATATCTTCGTCATAAAAAATATTCCTCTGGGGTTGTGCAGCGGTTTTGCGATTGTAAAAGAGTGTAAGGGCCTAAGGTGCCTAAAATACAAAGTAGGCAGAGTATAATAGATGTTTCCGATATTACAGTAATAAAACGAATTCCAGAAAACCCTTTCTACCTCTATAGATATTCATACTTTCCACCACTGATCGCTTACATAGGGCCTACAGTCCAGAAAGGAGGAGTTGCCGATTTTCTGCCCTTCGCCCGTACCTCTGCCTTCCGGAAAGGAATTTTATTGGAATTATTTTCTTACAATTTACACTTTCTCTGTTCTTACGGTAGGCGATCCGTTGTAAAGTGGAGATAATTTCTTTAAAATAGCAATAAAGATCTCTATCGCCTTACAGGATTTACGTACTTCGTCAGAATTACAAGTTTATGTCTCCGAAGTCAGTGTAGGAATTATAAATGTTCAACTTAAGTGCGATGACGAAAGATGTAGAGACACATAGATAAGAAACTCATATATGGAATTCCATAGATTTACAAATTGCCCAACGACTGCAAATTTCAACTACCCCTACTTTTCATATAACTGTTGGCTGGGACGCAAAAATATCACCTTCACAATTGTTTCGTGATCCAGTGTGCAACGAGCCAGTATCTAAAACATTGCCGGGAGAATATCTTGCGCAGCCCGAGTCTGAAGATTATCTTACAAAGAACGAAAAAGAAAGAGGGAAGGAAAGATAAACATTTGGTTAAAGAATCGATTTTTTATAACTTGATATTTCTTTACATACTATTTTGATGTTTTGAAAATATTCAACATCTTCAGTGGTCGAATAAAGGACCTATGAACCATACCATATGGCTGATACAGCAGGCATGAGGCAGTTTCTAAAAAGTAACTATGATCGGTGGAAAACGGTAAATAAAAATGTAAACAGACTCTGGGATGGGTTTAAAGAAATTGTTGAGGAATGCGAAAACAGGTTTGTACCTTTAAGGGTGGTAAGGAATGGTAAAGACCCACCTTATTATAATAGAGAAATAAAGAGACTAAGAAGGAGGTGCAGACTAGAAAGAAAGAAATTTAGAAATGGCTGCTGAAGTAAGGAGAAATTGAAGGAACTTACTAGAAAATTGAATCTAGCAAAGAAGGCAGCTAAGGATGACATGATGGCAAGCATAATTGGCAGTCATACAAATTTTAGTGAAAAATGGAAGGGTATGTATAGGTATTTTAAGGCAGAAACAGGTTCCAAGAAGGACATTCCAGGAATAATTAATGAACAAGGGGAGTGTGTATGTGAAGATCTTCAAAAGGCAGAAGTATTCAGTCAGCAGTATGTAAAGATTGTTGGTTTCAAGGATAATGTCGAAATAGAGGAGGAGAATAAGGCCAAAGAAGTAATAAAATTTACATGTGATAACAATGACATTTACAATAAGATACAAAAGTTGAAAACTAGAAAAGCGGCTGGAATTGATCAGATTTCTGGGGATATACTAAAGACAATGGGTTGGGATATAGTACCATATCTGAAGTACTTATTTGATTATTGTTTGGTCGGAGGAGCTATACCAGATGAATGGAGAGTTGCTATAGTAGCCCCTGTGTATAAAGGAAAGGGTGATAGACATAAAGCTGAAAATTACAGGCCAGTAAGTTTGACATGCATTGTATGTAAGCTTTGGGAAGGCATTCTTTCTGATTATATTAGACATGTTTGTGAAATTAATAACTGGTTCGATAGAAGGCAATTCGGTTTTAGGAAAGATTATTCCACTGAAGCTCATCTTGTAGGATTTCAGCAAGATATAGCAGATATCTTGGATTCTGGAGGTCAAATGGACTGTATCGCGATTGACCTGTCTAAAGCATTTGATAGGGTGGATCATGGGAGACTACTGGCAAAAATAAGTGCAATTGGACTAGACAAAAGAGTGACTGAATGGGTTGCTATATTTCTAGAAAATAGATCTCAGAGAGTTAGAGTAGGTGAAGTTTTGTCTGACCTTGTAATAGTTGAGAGGGGAGTTCCTCAGGGCAGTGTTATCGGACCTTTATGTTTTCTTATATATATATAAATGATATGAGTAAAGGAGTGGAATCGGAGGTAAGGCTTTTTGCGGATGATGTTATTCTCTATAGAGTGATAAATAAGTTACAAGATTGTGAGCAACTGCAACGTGATCTCGAAAATGTTGTGAGATGGACAGCAGGCAATGGTATGTTGATAAACGGGGTTAAAAGTCAGGTTGTGAGTTTCACAAATAGGAAAAGTCCTCTCAGTTTTAATTGCTGCGTTGATGGGGTGAAAGTTCCTTTTGGGGATCATTGTAAGTATCTAGGTGTTAATATAAGGAAAGATCTTCATTGGGGTAATCACATAAATGGGATTGTAAATAAAGGGTATCGATCTCTGCACATGGTTATGAGGGTGTTTAGGGGTTGTAGTAAGGATGTAAAGGAGAGGGCATATAAGTCTCTGGTAAGACCCCAACTAGAGTATGGTTCCAGTGTATGGGACCCTCACCAGGATTACCTGATTCAAGAACTGGAAAAAATCCAAAGAAAAGCAGCTCGATTTGTTCTGAGTGATTTCCGACAAAAGAGTAGCGTTACAAAAATGTTGCAATGTTTGGGTTGGGAAGAATTGAGAGAAAGAAGAAGAGCTGCTCGACTAAGTGGTATGTTCCGAGCTGTCAGCGGAGAGATGGCGTGGAATGACATTAGTAGACGAATAAGTTTGAAAGGCGTTTATAAAAGTGGGAAAGATCACAATATGAAGATAAAGTTGGAATTCAAGAGGACAAACTGGGGCAAATATTCATTTATAGGAAGGGGAGTTAGGGATTGGAATAACTTACCAAGGGAGACGTTCAATAAATTTCCAATTTCTTTGAAATCATTTCGGAAAAGGCTAGGAAAGCAACAGATAGGGAATCTGCCACCTGGGCGACTGCCCTAAATGCAGATCAGTATTGATTGATATTGATTGAATGATGAATGTGTTTAGCCTACAGACATGTCCTAGACCATGATAAATAAAGCTGTGAGTTTTTCATAAACATTTATGTAAAAGGAGAAAACTGGCAAATTTGACCACTCGAATACTTTGCATATCAAATCAAAATCTTACCGTGAACACTTTTTCGATTATGTTGCGCTAACTATTTTCAAAATCTTGTCCTTTATGCATTCAACATTCACACGTGACCTGTATTATACAGAAGATAGTTTTAACATTTTATTTTACAGATGGATATGCTACGTTACACAACAAAATAACTCAGTAGGAAGCGTAAATTACAGTTTAGTTCCTGTATTTTTTCAATTACAGTAACAAATCACAAAATTACAAGTTAACAACGGAAGCCTATCATTTTATATACATTCATTTTAAAAATTGCGATGTACCACGCTCGTTTCTCTGAGTTCTTTATACATACATCAAACATACATACATACAATCATAGATACATGGGGCTACATGGCCAATTTACCTTGAATTTCATACGCTTCGGAAATAGATTGGTACACACAATCATTTTTTAAATACGTAATTTCTGTTAATTGTCAAAATTATGGATGTATTATTATTAACGGTATGTATTCGCGTACCGTAATGCGGGAATATTTAGGTCTATGACGTCCACAGCGAGGAGTTCATAATACACTGTATATCGTATTCAGTCGTGTATTTCTTCAAATCACTTATTTTTCTCTCTAGCTCTTAGCATTTACTTTGTCAGTGACATGGATTTGCTGGCAGGATGTAGTGTTTACAGTGCACTGCGTCTTCTGGTATGAGCTAGAATAAATGTGTTACTTTCATTGACCTGTCTCAGTCTAATCCTTGGCTTTGACAATATGAAAGTGACCGAGGTATGAGCGAAGCTAGTAATGCCATGCCTTATGCAGCCAGTCCCTGTTATGAATGGCGTGAAAATATCGCTCATAGGGCCGGTTGGTGCATGCATTCCAGTGGGCTTGGCAGACTGATATGCAATAGCAACTTCTGGCTCAGTGAGGAAAGCAACGGGAAACTACCTCACTCCTCACTTCCCTAGTATGCCTCTTCAGCGACACCTAGGCTATCTATGACAGCTGTTGGTGGAACTGTAGAGGATCAAACCAGCCTTCGGGCTGAATACCCAACATACATACGTGGTATGGATTATAGCCAAGTTATAGAAGCGTATCTTAAAAGTAAAAGCAAATTCATCCCCACACAGGCCCTGAAGGGCCTTGGAGGGGTAAAAGGTAAAGGCTTCCACTATCCGTAACCTAGGGAATTGGTGGGGTAAAGTAGTTAGATCTACGCCCGGCCATCTTTGTCCCCAGAAATTAATCTGGTACTCATTTCTGAGGAGGCTAAGTGAACCTCAGGGCCATGTGCACTACCGGAAGTAGAAATTTCTTTTCTTGCATTTTTCAAATTTCTTTCGGGGAAACGAACCCAAGTCCTTCCGTGTGAATTACGACTTTACCACCTCAGCCAGGCAATCCCTAGAAGGGTGTCTTCGTCGCCAATAATGTATTTGAACTCAGCATTTCATACCAATAGCAATCATTATAAATGCGGCTACTTGACCAAATGTTATTTATTGCTTCTTTGGCCAAGTGTGTTTCCAGCACTGCTAGTTTGATGTACTTGTCTGTCGTGGAACAGGGCTGTGGAGGGGTTATGGCCGCTATTTCTAACGCCGACCATTTACAGCGCCCAAATAAAATATCTAGTCAGTATGGGTTTGAAATGTTATTGTTGATACTGTAGTTATTAATTCCGAAAACATTGACACATCTTTACAATGGGCCTATGACATATGAAGTAACCTATATTTCAAAGAAATCAGCGTTAATATTCGGGCGAAAGTTACATTTATACAGGGTGGTCGGAAACAACGTGAACCGGCTATACTTCATTCGCTTAAGTGCGGCCAGTATCCAGTAATCGGGAGATAGTGGGTTCGAGCCCCACTGTCGGCAGCCCTGAAGATGGTTTTCCGTGGTTTCCCATTTTCACACCAGGCAAATGCCGGGGCTGTACCTTAATTAAGGCCACGGCCGCTTCCGTCCACTTCCTAGACCTTTCCTATCCCATCGTCGCCATAAGACATATCTGTGTCGGCGCGACGTTAAACAAAATAGCAAAAAAAAAAAAAAAAAAGAACCGGCTATATGAGCGATACAGGGCTAGTCATACTGAAGAAAATGAAAATACACAGCCTGTTTTCAGTCATTTGACCAGGTCAAGAATGGAATGAATGAAGCCCCCATCTAGCGGCGAGGATAGGAATTGTGCCAGCTGCTGAAGCCTCTCGCACTCCTCCGGGGAAATGATTAATGACTGACAGATGAAATGATATTGGAGAGTGTTGCCGGAATGAAAGATGACAACGAAAACCGCAGTACCCGGAGTAAAACCTGTTCCGCCTACGCTTTGCTCAGCACAAATCTCAAATGGTGCAACCGGGATTTGAACGACGGAACCCAGCGATGAGAGGCCGGTTTTCCACGGCTTCCCATTTTCTCACCAGGCAAATGCTGGGGCTGTACCTTAATTAAGGCCACGGCCGCTTCCTCATCACTCCTAGCCCTCTCCTGTCCCATTGTCGCCATTAGACCTATCTGTGTTGGTGCGACGTAAAGTAGATTGTAACAATGTATTATTATTATTATTATTATTATTATTATTATTATTATTATTATTATTATTATTATTATTATTATTATTATTATTATTATTATTATTATTCACGGGCTGGTAAATCTAAAATTGCACCGTGAACCTTCACGTCAATGTTATCGTTGTTTTAGTTCTCTACTTGAGCACTTCCCTCATATCCTTTCAGCCAATCGATCCTCCGGAGCAAGTGCACTTTCCCAAGCCTAGCCTTCCATGGCCTACTCTATACCAGGAGTTATAAAATCAACGATCTCAGAACACTTAACCCTTTCCAGTCCGAATGAGGTTCGGTGGTTGGAGTAATTATTTCTCCAAGAAAATAGAAAACAACTCAATGTAAATATTTAGTTTCTTCTGACTTCCTGATGTTGGTTTCATTCAGTATCATTAAGTAGTTTGGATAAATGTTCTTGCAAATATATATTCAATTCTATGAAACGGGAACACGATGTAAACACTTTTCGTTATCGAAATGTGTTACTGATGTTTTTCTTCGTTATAAAATGACAGAACGCCTCCAGCTATGAAAACAACAGGAGGCAAATGTGTAGTAAACAAGATGTTTATTTAAACTGCTTCCTACAGTTTCTGCAGTGACGAAAGACAGTACAGAATTGTAAATATAGAAAGACAGACTACACCTAAAGGGAGAGAGAGAGAGAGGGCGGGGGGAGGGAGAGGAAATCGACGAAGTCTTTAAAAATTAATCAGAATATAAATATTAAAATATAACTTATTTCACATGAAACGTTGGAGGAAATAACGATTAAGGTAGTGGTTTCACAAAAATTGAGATTCGCCAGCCTTCATGCGTGTCATGGTCATCCTCCTACGGGTGCGGGCAATAGAAAAACACCCACGGTACCCCCTGCCTGCCGTACGAGGCGACTAAAAGTGGTCACGGGGGCTGTTATCGTAGGAGCGTGGGTTGGCGACCACGGAGTTCTTAATTGAGTTCTGGCATTGCTTCCACTTACTTGTGCCAGGCTCCTCACTTTCATCTATCCTATCCGACCTCCCTTTGTGAACTCTTGTTCATTTCAGACCCCGACGGTATTAGGCCACGAGGCCTAGGGAGTCCTCCATTTTTACTCCCTTCGTTGTTCTTGTCTTTCTTTGGCCGATACGTTCATTTTTCGGAGTCTCTGACCCCTTCCATCTTTTCACTGTGATTAATTTTAATAGAGGATGATTGCCTGGTTGTAATGTACTTCTTCTTAAAACAATAATCACCACCACCACCTGGCCTGGTCAACGCTATCATATAATAGGGTGTAATGTGCTGAAGGGGATGTGAAACCAACATTTTTAACTGATGTTACGGGAATAACGACCGTGCCAGATTTCGAACTAGGCAATTTACAGGAAGCTGCCCAGGGCGGTAGGTTCCAGGGCGTGGCTTTTTCTCTCATTTTTAATACTTTAGTTTACAGTGACATATGTTTTAAAAGCACTGGTAAAACTTCTCTCAAAGCAAAAGTTTGTTGCTGAACACCTTACGATGGAAGGTATTTAATTCTTGTCACATCGTAGCGCCGAGAGTAAAAGGAGAGCATACAGCTGCAAGTGTATTCCTGTATAATTACAGCACGATAATGCTTGTATTAAACAAGAATGCATAGCTGAAAAGCAAATAATGTTATTGGTTTTACGTGTCATGTAACTGCTTTTGAGGGTTTTTGGGGACGTCGAGGTGCCGGAGTTTTGTCACGCAGAAGTTCATTTAGGTGCCAGTAAATCTACCGGTACAAGGGTTGTTCCATGGAGAAGTCTTCCTCGTAAACAATTCGGATTTTCTTATGAAGACGCGGAGCAAGTTCTCTGCGAAACGTAAATAATTTCACCTTGTTTTTTTTGGTAAGTTATTTGCTTTACGTGGCACCGACACAGATAGTCTTATGGCGACGATGGGATAGGAAAGGCCTAGGAATGGGAAGGAAGAGACCGTGGCCTTAATCAAGGTACAGCCCCAGCATTTGTTTGGTGTGAAAATGGGAAACCACGGAAAAACCATCTTCAGGGCTGCCGACAGTGGGGTTCGAACCCACTATCTCCCGGATGCAAGCTCACAGCTGCGCGCCCCTAACATGACCGAAATCGACAGCTGCAGCCGCTCAAGTGCGGCCGGTAACCAGTATTCGGGAGATAGTGGGTTCGAACACCACTGTCGGCAACCCTGAAGATGGTTTTCCGTGCTTTCCCATTTTCCACCATGCAAATGCTTGGGCTATCACTTAATTAAGGCCACAGCCGCTTCCTTCCCACTCCTAGCCCTTTCCTGTCCCATCGTCACCTTGAAAGCATCAATCTTAACACGATTAATGTTATTACCGAGTGAAGTGGCCACGCATGTTAACGCGTTACCGCTATGGAGCCAATCTCCTCAATCGGAAGATGAGTGGGTTCGAACTCCACCTTCGGCTGTCATAAGAATGGTTTTCAGTGGTTTCTTATTTTCACTTCCAGGCAAATGCCGGAACAGTTCCTACTCATACGCCACAGCCGATTCCTTCCACTTCCTTGCCCAATTTCATTCACCGTCGATCATTTCATCTTCATTAGCTCCTCAAGAGAGGTTGGCGTGAGGAAGGGCATCCGGTCGTAAAACATACCATTTCATCTCACCTCATCCCCAACCTTTTATCAAGAAATGAGACTAAGGGTGTATCTTCTTCTTATTATCATTATTATTTTAGGGTCCGGATATTGATGACATGTCATCTTTTTATTGAGTGGTCAGGTGCAAAGCTCCAGTATATACAAATTCTGTTCATGGCACCTCGATTACAAATATATACTTTTTATTTTGCATTATTTGCATTTTTGCATTTTATGCATTTTTGGTTTCTTTATATTTTAAGAGCATTTTCTTTGATTTTGATTTTTCGGCCATATTTTGGAGATTTTTTGTCTCTTTAGGTCATTTTGTCCCTTCTGTCATGTTACCATATTATCTTACAATATTACGTCTGAAAATTTTAAATCGTAGTTATACAAATATTGAAATAAAACATTTCAATATAATATTAAGTATTCTTATTCTTTCGAGTCTTTGTTTCTGAATTATATTTATATTTTAAATTTTACATAAATTAATTTCTCAAGTTGTCTCTTATAATTCTTTAATGTGTTTGTAGACTTTAACTTCACAAATCGTCATTTATTATTTCGAGTTCTTTTCAAACTGTTTAATTTTCAACCAAGATTCATTGTATTGTGTATTCTCTGTCTTCGAGTAGTCTCCAAATAAAAGATCTACATTATGTTCTTTGTAAGTTTTCATCTAACCTATTATTTTCTAAAGGATTTTTAAACATTAATTTTTAACATAATCTTTTACATTTCATAATACATTTTCTTAATTTTTTAGGTCATTTAATACAGTAATTTTTAATATTTTAAGTGCATTTTTAACATTCTTTACATCATCAATATCAAGGCCTTTATTATTATTATTATTATTATTATTATTATTATTATTATTATTATTATTATTATTATTATTGCTGTTGTTATTTGCTTCCATAATCACCATTATTATTAAAATAAATTTGAATTTGAATTTTAAAATGTTAGTGGGGTAGTCATCTTCGTACGGGCCGTTGGAGAAGTGGAAGGTGAAGGCTTCCACTTTCTGTAACCTCGGCAGTAAGTGGGATAGAGTGGTTAGCTCTAAGCCCAGCCGACTGTGCTCCGAGGAATTAACATGCTACTCACTTTTGGTACTCGCTGAGTGAACCTCAGGTTTAGGTCTACCTCTCACCCGGAAATTTCAAAGTTCGATTCCCAGTTCGTCCAAGGACTTTAATCCTGAACTGACGGGGGAACTGTTTTGGTTGCACCAGAAGGATTTCAGTGAAACTAACCGAACAAGTGGCCGCGGGGTTTGGGTCACGTAGCTATCAGCTTGCATTCGGGAGATAGTGAGTTCGAAACCCACTGTCGGCAGCCCTGAAGATGGCTTTCCATTTTCACACCCGGCAAATGATGGGACTGTACTTTAATCAAGTCCAGGGCAGCTTCCTTCCTACTCCTAGCCCTTTCCTATCCCATCGTCGCCAAAAAGCTATCTGTGTCGGTGCGACGTGAAGCAAATTGTAATAAAAAAATTGAAAACATTGAAATTTGGGTAAATGGTCAATTAATGTACCCTTGTAATTTTGCCGTATAATCAACAGTAGTGTTATAATTAATTGCTCAAAATTGCTGATTGGCTTGGAGCAGTTAGCTGACTACGTACACGACACTGCGCAGGCTGTGCACATATCGATAGTTCTACTTTAATGTTACATGAAGGACTTTACACCGGAAACGAGATTTTGGCAACACGAACAGAATTTCGCGCAAAACAATCCTATTTTACTAACAAGTGCAGTATACGAATATGTATTTTGTTAATAAATGAAGCTACACTTTCTTTGTTTAATAGTTTGGTCTTTATTCTTTGTTTGATAATGTGTTTATATAGGTATCTTATAGGGTTGTAGTTCTTATATTTAGTGCTCGACAGACTGGAGAACTTACAGTATACGAATATATCAAAGTATGAGTGTTTTAATGCTTCTGTATCAAATATTCGACTCCTTGGTTGAATGTTCGGCGTTAAGGCCTTCGGTTCAGAGGGTCCCGGGTTCAACTCCTGGCCGGGTCGGGGATTTTAATCGTGTTTGATTTAATTATTCTGATTTGGTGACTGGGTGTTTGTGTTTGTCCCAACATTCTCCTCTTGATAACAGACAAAATGCCACACTACCAACCACAACAGAAACACGCAATAGTTATCACATTCCTCCATATTGGGTTGGTGTCAAGAAGGGTATCCAGCCGTAAAACAGGGCCAAATCTTCACGTACTACACAGTTCGTAAAACTGTGGGAAAAGCGATAGAAAAAGAAGAATGTTTCTGTATCAAATATAATGTTTATGAAATCGTGGCTGTCTGTATAGGCTATAAACGTGCACGCTATTAATACTGTATAATATTTTATCGAGCGGTTCAGGTCACGTAGCTGTGAGCTTACATTCGGGAGATAATCGGTTCGAACCTCACTGTCTGTAGCCCTGAAGATAGTTCTTCGTTTTTTTCCCATTTTCACGCCAGGAAAATGCTGGGGCTGTACCTTAATAAAGACCACGGTCGCTTTCTTCCTCTGTCGTATCTCATCCTCGTCATAAGACATGTCTGGGTCAGTAGTGATGTAAAACCACTAGCAATAAAATGTTTTATTAACATTAATGAGGAAACTACCGGACTCCTGTTCAGAATCACTTATTTCGTATGCTGTGGAGAGCCTACGTGATAACAGCTGGCGAGCAGCGATGTTCTGATGTCTTAATTGATCATCTCACCACGTCTGGTTCATCCCAAACAGTTTCCTTGTGACGCTGACAATCGACCTCCCAGACTTCGAGACAAAAGTTGGTGGACAGGAATTAGTAAGTTTTATGCAAATTTTCAGTAGCTAATGACGATTGTCGATTGTCGGTCGATGTCGGTTGTCGATTTGGTATGATCCCTTTTCAGCCTCATGGCACAGATGGGACAGGAAAGAGCTAGGAGTGGGTAGGAATCGACCATGGTCTTATTAAGACACATCCCCAGCATTTGCTTGGTGTAAAATGGGGAAACCACGGAAAACCATCTTCAGGGCTGCCTACAGTGGGATTCGAACCCACTATCTCTCGAATGCAAGCTGATAGCTACGTGACCTAAACCGCGCAGCCATTCGCTTGGTCCATCTCATTCTCCAGAAGTGGAAATCTCATTTCAATATTTTTTTACTTCCTGACAGGGAATCGTACCCACGTCGTTCTGAGATAACTGAGCACGCTTTTACCGTATTGGCTAGTTAACGCCTTCTATGAACATTAACAGAAGGATATCGACGTACGTATTTCCTTCTTACCCCCTTTTGAGTAATATGTATAGGAAGTTCGTTTTTATTTTGTTAACGGTTAAACTTCTCACTAACTCAGATAGGCGTTCGGCGACAATCGGGCAAGGAAGGACAGCGAAGCAGCTGTGGCCTTAATTAAGGCACATCCTAGCATTTGCCTGGTGTGAAAAAGGGAAACCACTGAAAACCATGGTAATGCCTTAAAACTGCCTATGGTGGGGTTCAAAATTCGAACCCACCATCTCCCGGATGCAAGCTTACAGCTACGCGACTCATGCCATGCAGCAAACTCGCTCGGTACGTAGAGGTAGTCTGAAAGGTTTGAAGTAATTTCAAATTCATTTCAGTTAATTTCAATCGTATCAATACGCAGTATGCCTTTGCTGGCAGGACCTAGTGTTAACAGTGCACTATGTCTTCTGGTATGGGCTAGAGCAATTTTGTTACTTTCATAGATCTGTCTCTGTCTTATCCTTGGCTTTGACAATATGAAAGTGACTGAGGTATTCGTAATGCCAATCCTTATGCAGCCAGTCCCTGCTATGAATGGTGTGAAAATGTTGCTCATAGGGTCGGTTGGTGTATGCATTTCAGTGGACTTGGCAGACTGATATGTAATAGCAACTCTGGCTCGGTGAGGAAAGCAACGGGACACTACCTCACTCCTTATTTCCCTAGTACGCGTCTTCAGTGATGCCTAGGCCATCTATGACAGCTGATGGCAGAGCTGTTGAGGATCCCACCAGCGGAATCGCTGACGGACTGAACATACATACATACATACATACATACATACATACATACATACATACATACATACATACATACATACATACATACATACATACATACATACATACATACAATACGCAGTACTATTTCACTAACTATGTCTTAACCGATGATACAGCATTAGCCAGTAGTCGAGCGCTTGACTCAAAAGGGGATGGATGCAGTAAATTCCACAACACAAGTAGAGAGAGAGAGAGAGAGAGAGAGGTCCTATTACAAATTCCTGGAGTTTATTGTGGGATCTGAGTAGCAGGAGATAATGGTGATACCATATCTGCATATGTACCTTTTCTGAAAGGAGACCTTTTGTAAAATTAGAACCTGTTAATATATGGTCAAATAGTGATGAACTAATATTAATAAAAATCAGAATACGATAAAACAGAAAAATGGTTGTTGGTTCACGTCCTAGACTAGGGGTCGGTAACCTTTTAGTGATGTGCCGAAGTAATGCAGAAAAGTCACTCAGCGTGCCAGGCCAACCTAAGTCCATCATATATTATATACATGCCTTCGCTGGCAACATGTAGTGTTTACAGTGCACTACGTCTTCTGGCATGGGCTAGAATAAATTTATTTTCATTGACCTGTCTGTCTCATACTTGGCTTTGGTAATATGAAAGTACTGAGCTCGATAGCTGCAGTCGCCAGTATCCAGTATTCGGGAGATAGTAGGTTCGAACCCCACTGTCGGCAGCCCTGAAGATAGTTTTCCGTGGTTTCCCATTTTCACATCAGTCAAATGCTGGGGCTGTACCTTATTTATGGCCACGGCCGCTCCTTTCCCACTCCTAGCCCTTTCCTATCCTATCGTCACCATAAGACCTATCTGCTTCGGTGCGACGTAAAGCAACTTGTAAAAAGAAATATGAAAGTGACCGAGGTATGAACGATGCTAGTAATACTATTCCTTATGCAGCCAGTCCATGCTATGAATGGTGTGAAAATATCGCTCATAGGGTCGGTTGGTGCATGCATTTTAGTGGGCTTGGCAGACTGAGATGTAATAGCAACTTCTGGCTCGGTGCGGAAAGCAACGGGAAACTACCTCACTCCTCATTTCCCTAGTACGCCTCTTCAGTGACGTCTAGGCTATTTATGACAGCTGTTGGCGGAGCTGTGGAGGATCAAGCCAGCCTTTGGGCTGAATACCCAACATACTGTACATATTATATACACACGCATTATACAGCCACCATTGAAATTAATAGGCCTACATTAAGTAACGATTTACAAGTTAACCATTATATTGCCTTTTGCTTATTCAGTACTTTAATTTTAATTTAATTAGGAGCAAATACAAATATGTAGACTATGTTGTCAGTTCGAAACATATTGTTTTGAAATTGTGTTATGAAATTGTCATCACATTTTTAAGGCAGAAGAACAAAAATAGTGTTACGAAAATGTTTATAAAATAGAGTAAATAAATCAAACATGAGACATTTAAATCCAAGTAATTCTGATGTGTAGTTATATCAGACAGAAACATAAGCTTGTGCCGCCATTATTCTTCATTCTTCTTTTTCTTCCACTTCTTCTTCTTTATCTGGCCTTTATCTGTTTACCCTCCAGGGCCGATTTTTCTCTCGGACTCAGCGAGGGATCTCACCTCTACCACCTCAAGGGCAGTGTCCTGGAGCTTCAGACTCTGGGTCGGGGATACAATTGGAGAGGATGGCTAGTACCTCGCCCAGGCGGCCTCGCCTGCTATGCTGAACAGGGGCCTTGCAGGAGGATGGGAAGGCTGGAAGGGATAGACAAGGAAGAGCGAAGGAAGCGGCCGTGGCCTTAAGTTAGGTACCATCCCGGCATTTGCCTGGAGGAGAAGTGGGAAACCACAGAAAACCACTTCCAGGATGGCTGAGGTGTGTTGTGTATGAGTTGTAGGTATGTTGGGGACAACACACACACTGTCTCCGAGGCAAATGAATTTACCGTTTGAGTCTCCCGACTCGGTCTGGTATCGAACCCGCGGCCACTAGCCCGGAAAACCCAAACGCTGACCACTCAACCAGGGAGACAGACTTTCCCATCGTAGCTAAGACATATTTGTTTTAATAACTATAACTGTAAATATTTTAACACCACCTTGTATTTCCCGTTCTTAAATTTAATAACCTTCCCTTATAATTGAAACAGTCGGAGCTTAAAGGAGCTAAATAATTGTTTCCACATTTCATGTGAGTGAAAATTGTCCCACTATTCAAATGTCAAAAGCTGATACACTCTCATCGATGCCACCTCATCACACCACATGATACACAAACTCATTTGTCATCTCTTCAACACGACAGCGGAACACACTATCAGTCTCTGTCATAGAAGGAGCCTCTCTTGCTTGTTTCAGGCAATGTTGTCAGTAATATCTAGTAGGTAACAATTGGAGTTCTGGTTTGTCCAACTCGTTGGCCGAAAGGTCAGCGTACTGGCCTTCGGTTCAGAGGGTCCTGGGTTCGATTCCCGGCCGGGTCGGGGATTTTAATCTCAAACGGTAAATTCACTTGCCTTGGGGATTAATTCTTCTGGCTCGGGAACTGAGTGTTTATGTCCGTCCCAACACTCTCCTCTTCATATTCACACAACACACTACACTACCAACCGCCACAGAAACACGCAATGGTGATTACATCCCTCCATATAGGGTTGCCGTCTGGGAGGGCATCCGGTCGTAAAACAGGGCCAAATCCACATGTGCTACGCAGTTCGCACTCGCGACCCCACGGGTGTGGGAAAAGCGGTAGGAAAAGAAGAAAAAGAAGAATGATTGAAGTTCTGGTTTATGTCTTATGCATATTTTAGATCTGCCTTCCTAATATATATAACCAACGGTTATTGTTAAGGACTATAAAAATTAGCTAAGTCATTCGTATCGCCCTTTGAGAGTAGTAAAAGTGGAGCTGAGACCAAGTGGAACAGAAGAGGAGTCTCCCATCTGATAAATTGATAAATAATATTTGCCAGAAAAAATTATGTCTTTCCCCCCCCCCCCTCCCCCCCAGCTGACTCAGGATGAAAATTGCGAGTTATAGAATTGGCTCCTATCTTCATTGTTATTGTCCTATTCCTCATTATCAACATTTTGTATACTCTGTATCCGGTGGATGCCTATTGCACAGCATACGATTAAAATAATTGCGAAACCATGGAACATTTCCTTCCCTTCTTGTGTCTTGCGATGGTAGACGTAACACCCAAGCCTTACTTACAGCATATCTGAAGGTTACACATGCGCCCTTGATTTTCATCAGTTCTATGCTTAACTGAGCTTTTGCACGCCATCATTGTCATCATGATTTTCATCAGTTCTATAGTTAACTGAGCTTTTGCACGCCATCATTGTCATCAGCCTTAAGATCAGCAACACGCAACCTAATTCGCAACTACAGTAGTTCTGCAATACTGTATCTAAGTTTATTCGTTGGGGAATACCTGTGAAGGAAAGTCTCTGCGTACTTTTGTCTTTTGAAGAAAAGAATGAATAATTTATATGGGTATTTTTCAATCCCACCTCCGCATGTTTGTTTAGTATCCAAACACCCAGGGCCAGTCTCGGTCTTGGGCGGGGATTTCAAGTCTGATAACCTTCCGAAAACATGTGATTTAAAGATGAAAATTCCACTAAGGATCCACCAAGAATCGAACCTCGCCCGTCCGGGAGGAAAGTCAACAGTTAAGCCACTAGGCTAATGATACCTTGCTGGTAAATCTAGCGACGCGAGGCTGCCGCATTTGGACACCAGCAAATATCATTGGAAGCTGGCTGCGTCGTCCGAGCCACGTAGCTCTAAGCTTCCTTCAAGAGATGGCAGGTGCGAATACCATTATCACATTGGCTGCCCTGAAGATGCTCTTCCGTGGTTTCCTAGTTTTACACCAGACAAATCTCCATTATAGGCCACGGTCGCTTCCTTCCCAATCGTAGCCGTTTTCCATCCTTGCATCGTGGAAATCCTTCGATGTGTCGGTGCAACGTTAAATCATTAACAAAATAAATAAATAAATAAATAAATAAATAAATAAATAAATAAATACTTTTTTGCTATTGACTTTACGTCGCACCGACACAGATAGGTCTTATGGCGACGATGGGACAGGAAAGGGCTAGGACTGGGAAGGAAGCGGCCGTGACCTTAATTAAAATACAGCTCCAGCATTTGCCTGGTGTGAAAATGGGAAACCACGGAGAACCATCTTCAGGGCTGCCGACAGTGGGGTTCGAACCCACTTAAATAAATAAATAAATAAATAAATAAATAAATAAATAAATAAATAAATAAATAAATAAATGTCCTCCTCTGTGGTGTAGTGGTTAGTGTCCGAGGGAAAACCCGACCCTGGAGGTTAAACAGATAAAGAAGTAAAAGAAGAAATAAATAAATAAATAAATAAATAAATAAATAAATAAATAAATAAATAAATAAATAAATAAATAAATAAATAAATTAATTAATTAATTAATTTCTCCACCACCTTTCCCACACCCTGATCGAATCGTGAGTTGCCCCAGTTTTATGGCGGGTTGCCCTTCCTAACGCTGAAGGGTTTTAGTGGGATATACTTAACTCAATGTGTTGTGTGGTAGTTGACAATGTGTTGTGTTGTGTGTTTTTAGTGGGATATACTTAACTCAATGTGTTTATGTAGTAGTTGGCAATGTATTATGTTGTGTTGTGTTGCGTTGTGTTGTGTTGTGTTGTGTATAAAGTAAAAGGCTGTGTATGGCCTAATTAAATAAATTCCAGTCCCCGATTCGGAGGGTTTTTAATTAATTTTTTCCTTTCACTTTACGTCGCACCGACACAGATAGGTCTTATGGCGACGATGGGACAGGAAAGGACCAGGAGTGGGAATGAAGCGACCGTGGCCTTAATTAAAATACAGCTCCAGCATTTGCCTGATGTGAAAATGGGAATCCACGGAAAAACATCTTCAGGGCTGCCGACAGTGAAGTTCGAACACACTATCTCCTAAGTGCAAGCTGACAGCTACGTGACTCATAACGCGCAGCCACTCGCTCGATCGGAGTAACTAACCAGACATGTTGAACGTCTGGCCCAGCCAAGGCTGCTACGCTGACTATCAAGGATTTATTATTATTATTATTATTATTATTATTATTATTATTATTATTATTATTATCCGCTTCTGTGGTGTAGTGGTTAGCGTGATTAGCTGCCACCCCCGGAAGCCTGGGTTCGAGTCCCGGCTCTGCCACGAAATTTGAAAAGTGGTACGAGTGCCTGAACTGGGTCCACTCAGCCGCGGGAGGACAACTGAGTAGAGGGGGGTTCGATTTCCACCTCAGCCATCTTGGAAGTGGTTTTCCGTTGTTTCCCCACTTCTCCTCCAGGCAAATGCCGGGATGGTACCTAACTTAAGGGTACGGCCGCTTCCTTCCCCCTTCCTTGCCTGTCCCTTCCAATCTCCCCATCCCTCCACAAGAATCCTGTTCAGCATAGAAGGTGAGGCCACCTGGGTGAGGTACTGGTCATTCTCCCCAGTTGTATCCCCCGACCCAGAATCTGAAGCTCCAGGACACTGCCCTTGAGCCGGTAGGGTAAACAGATGAATTTTTATTATTATTATTATTATTATTATTATTATTATTATTATTATTATTATTATGACGATTGGTTCCATTATGGGCACGTGGAACTATTTTTAGGTTTAGAGTTTTGTCTTATACTGTAGGAGATTTTAACGTGCCGGAAGCCAAAGAAAGGGAGTTGTCACATTAAACATCCTCAGACGCTGTCCACCTCAGCCGGGACGGAACCAGGTATCTTGGTAATAGACGGACAATGATTAAACGACTACGTCATTTGAGAAAGGCAAGAATAACGTGATTTTGTATCACCCAATTTCCTAACACCCATTTTTATTCAATCAATCAATCAATCAATCAATAATAATAATAATAATAATAATAATAATAATAATAATAATAATAATAATAATAATAACAGGTCTAATAGAGCCTTGGGCTACCAAGACAACTGCTGCTAAGCTAGATGTCCTGCAGATACAGGAGTACCAAGTGGTCAGTGTAACGACATCCTTAGGCTTATTGCTTGACTTTTGTTGTCCGGGTCCGCTATCTCTTGAACTAGACAGCTTCTCAGTTGATTTCACGAGGCTGAGTGAACCAGGTCAAAACCTTAGAAAAGAATTAAAATCCCTAGATTAGTCGAAAATCTAACCGGGGGTCTTCGGATAAGAGGTAGGCATGCTACCCCTATACTAATACTAAGGGGGCTCGATGATGATGATGATGATGACAGGCTATGTATTAAACTGCCATCAATATTACGGTACACTAATGCTCCGACATTTTACCTTGAAAGGGGTATGAAAGAGCCAGTTCTTAACGTTCATATCCCTGTTCGGATTCCACGTCCCGTGGCTGTGATCGGAGTATCTACTGTCACTTATAGCTGCGTACAAGCTTGTTTGCTTGCTTGCTTGTTTGTTCTGAGGACAGCTAGTGAGTAACGAATTATAAAAAAGGGGAGTGGGGGAGGGAGCATTTACCACTTGATCTTAGTTCCCTTCCTGTTATATTTCTAGCACAATCTTCTTGTTTACAAATCGTGTATCGGTTTTGGCAGAAACTGCTTAGAAGAAGGATTATCGGATTATCTCATGTGTGTGGACTTTCAACATCGAGCAACGTCTCTATGCAAGAGCAAGCTGTCATAGTAAACAAAGGAACATTTACTAACACACCCACCACCGCAGTGTGAGGATTTCTGGTCGTTTAAAACATGGACTTTCAATCTCATCTCTCTCTGCCTCGGCGAGCGTACGTCCGGGGTGAGGAAGCTATCATTAGCTACTTGTACTACACTATTTGGTCTATAAGTTACATATTGTAACAGAACCTCATATGAGCGAAACTTTCATTCGGCAGTAATCATTGCTATTTGCTGCCCGGCTCCATGGCTAAAAGGTTAGCATTCTGGCCTTTAATCCAGAGGGTCACGGGTTCGATTCCAGGCCGGGTCAGACATTTTAACCAAAGTGGTTAATTCGCCTGCCTCAGGGACTGGGTGTGTGTGTGCCGTGTTCATCAGAAATCATCATAGGTAGAACCGCATCCTCACATATATGTAGGTCACCTATAGGCCGTCTACTAGGAAAATACCTGCATCAGGCCTCTCCGTAGGCCACACGCCATTATTATTATTATTATTATTATTATTATTATTATTATTATTATTATTATTATTATTATATTGAACACAATTTCAGGAGCGAAATGTTTTATTTCAGCAGTTATCGCTATCACATGTTAATCAATCACGCAGTAAACGTAAGATCCAATCGTCAGTAGGCCTATAACATACATGTTCGTAGGAATATGTTTTTGTTATTTGGCAATATGTTTTTATGAATATGAAATGAGCACTCTTGTCGTTTCTTGCTATTATACAACCAGAAATACCGTGAAGTGTACACATGTGAGCAAACTCCGTAACACTTGATAAGCAACCTGAAAAGCCAGCTAACACCGCGTAGTTCGGAACGAATCCGTAGATAGAGGCACGAACGGACAATGAGTGGACTGACTCTTAGACAAATAATGATTGCGGTGTATTTGCACGGTACATGCTATTTGAGTAAATTATAAGCATACATGCATTAAACAAAGTCATCTCCGTACAGAACATGAAGGCCTTGGGAGGGGTGGAAGGTAAAGGCCTCCACTATCCATAACCGCAGTATTTGGTGGGGTAGAGTGGTTAGCTCTCCACCCTGCTGCATTTGCTCCCAGGAATCAACCTGCTACTAATTGTTTGGTGTATGCTGAGTGAAGCTCAAGTCCATATGCACCTCCGGAAGTGGAAATCTCGTTTCTTAGATTTTTCGACTTCCGGACGGGGAGTGCCATAGTACGCCTTCACAGCGTCAGTCAGGCAGCCCCTAAGCATACATACTTGTACATACATACATACATAGGCCTACATACTGTACATATACATACATACATACATACATACATACATACATACATACATACATACATACATACATACATACATACATACATACATCGCTACCGAGCTGGATAGCTGCAGTCGCTTAGATGCGGCCAGTATCCAGTATTCGGCAGATAGTAGGTTCGAACCCCACTGTCGGCAGCCCTGAAAATGGTTTTCCGTGGTTTCCCATTTTCACACCAGGCAAATGCTGGGGCTGTACCTTAATTAAGGCCACGGCCGCTTCCTTCCCACTCCTAGCCCTTTCCTTTCCCATCGTCGCCATAAGACCTATCTGTGTCGGTGCGATGTAAAGCAACTAGCAAAATACATACATCACTATAGACTGTTATACCTTTCAGCATTCAGTCTGCATGCCTCTTTGAATTTACAAAACGCTTCCACAATCCTATATTTGCACTAGCTCTGTGGCCTCGTTTAGTTTAGTACCTCTTATTTTTAAATCATAGGAAACAGTATAACCATAATCGTCTTGATCTCCCTCTACTTCCCTTACCCCCCAATGACAGAGTCCATTATTCTACTATGTAACCTATCCTCCACCATTCTCTCAAATGACATCACCACGTACAGCTTCCTCAGTCGAGTTCATTCCTAACTTAGTTTCTATTTCCTCCATTCCGAATACCCTCCTGCCATTGTTCCCACCTGTTTTTGCCAGCGATCGTTCTCGCTACCCTCATGCCTGTTACTTCTAACTAATGAATAAGATATCTTGAGTCCACCCATCGTTCACTCTCGTAAAGCAAATATGGTGTGAAAAAAGACCAGTGTATAGATATTTTCGCCGGGAAACTGACTTCTTTCTTACAGAATACTATATAATAAAAATCTTCCAGGCTATTATGCCGTGGTCCACTCTTCTCACTTCGTTTTTTACATTTATTTTTTAAAATCTTCCGGGCTATTATGCCGTGGTCCACTCTTCTCACTTCGTTTTTTACATTTATTTTTTAAAATCTTCCGGGCTATTATGGCGTGGTCCACTCCTCGCACTTCGTCCAGACGTTTCGACTACTGCTGCGGTAGTCATCTTCTGTGGCGTCGTGTAGATACTCTCTCCTGTATCCCGCTGGCAACTGCGTTGGTTGCTTGGGAAGCAGCTGTATTTATATGCGAGTGTGCGGCCTCCAATTTGTGAGAGGAGTGGACCACGGCATAATAGCCCGGAAGATTATTATTATATTGACACCGGCAGTGAAAGCCTTCATACTTTAATTACAGAATACTGTTGATCGCAACTGCGAGCTCAGTCATTCGCTTTGCTGCATCCTGATTTAATCTCATTTGCTATAGGCTATAGGCATCCCATCCTGGGAGAAAAATTACTAAATTCCTCAAATTACCTATGTGTTTCGGATTTGTATTCTCAACCCGACATTCAGGTCTCTTAGAGTTTTTCTCCCTAGTGACATCACTTTTGTCTTGGAAAGACTAATTTTCATATCATACTCATTGCACCTATTTTCACGTTCCAGTATATTAGTTTGCAGGCTTTCAGCACAATTTGCATTAAGACCAAGTCGTCCGCATGGGCCAAACTGTTAACTACATTTTTACCTAAATGAATTCCTCCCTGCAACTTCATACCATGTAAACTATGAACAAAATACAAAGGTGAATGATTACAGCCCTGTGAAACCCTCTGTAAGTACCTTGAACTCGTTCGAACAGCAATTATCACTGCAGCCCAACTGTCAACACAAATACCTTTGATTGCTTTTAATAATCTACCCTTAAACCCATAATCCCCTAGTATGGCGAACATGTTTTCCCTCGGTACTCTGTCACTTGCCTTCTCTAGATCTACAAAATGCAAACATCATTCAAACGAGATTAGAAATTGGACTTTTTTTTACAAGTTGCTTTACGTCGCACTGACACAGATAGATCTTATGGCGACGATAGGACGAGAAAGGGCTAGAAGTGGTCTTAATTAAGGTACAGCCCCAGCATTTGCCTGGCCTGAAAACGGGAACCACGGAAAACCATCTTCAGGGCTGTCAACAGTGGGGTTCGAACCCATTATCTCCCGAATACTGGATACTGGCCACACTTAATGTTTTGACTTGGCATAGTTCATTTGTGGAAACAGTAGCTTACGCAAGTAAGTAGAAAGAAACATAGCCAAAAGTTTAATTGCTAATAATCTTAATTGTGAGAGCCTCCGTGGCTCAGACTGCAGCGCGTCGGCCCCTCACCGCTGGATAACCGTGGTTCAAATCCCGGTCACTCCGTGTGAGATTTGTGTTGGACAAAGCAGAGGCGGGACAGGTTTTTCTCCGGGTACTCCGGTTTTCCCTGTCATCTTTCATTCCAGCAACACTCTCCATTATCATTTCATAGCATTTATCAGTCATTAATAAATCACTTTGGGAGTGGCGACCCCATCGCACTAATAGCCTATATATGACTCATTCGTTCATTCCCTGACCCAGTCAATGACTGGAACACAGGTTTTAGGTTTTCATTTTTCAATCTTAACTGTGCTTAGCAGCTGAAAATATGTTGAGTACATCTAGACGATGATTTCGTTAACTTTGAATATGCCATGACGACTTTCCAACTGAAACTGCACCGCTTCCCGTCACTGACTTTTATTCAAGTTTACGATACGAAAGAGCGACGGACGAATTGATACTGACCTTCCACAGAGCCTTCTCTTGTAGTTTGCGTGAAGGTCAAGAACCACTTGTGGTTCGTGAAGCAGGCATGACGTATGGTAGAATAATATAAACCCTAGTTCCACCATACCATCGACCCTATTCCTCTGGTAATGTGTAGTAGGTAGCGGTCTGCACGGGAAGGCAGGACCCACGTCCTGCCCCATGTGATCGTCGTCATGAAGCAGCCCGCTACTGTGTTTTACAGAGGGCGAGTTGAGAGAGAGCGGGCTAGTGCAGGGAGAGGACAGGACGGGTAAGATGTAACGACCAGCTTGTGCGGGCTTGAATGCAATACACGGCGGGATGTAATGTATGAGCAGGGCTGACGCTAGGTTATGTGTTAATGGAAAATTGTATGGTGGTTTTGACGGCATAGACGATTCTCATGACCACCTTCAGAGTAGCCTATGTACCTTCATTTAAAACATTACAAAGACATACGTAGATTCACCGCTAAAATCAAGAAATAAACTATTCAAACATTACGCAACCAAGTGGCGTGTAGAAGAAAATGAACCCATTCCCTTGGTAACAGCTACATATCTCAACACATCACAGATCTTTCCTCGTCTCAAAACAATGCCTACCTGTCTGCATTCCTGTTCGTCACACCACCGTAAGAACAAGCAGGACGGGAAATGCACGAAGTAGCGGCGAGCAGGAAGGAAAGAGAACGTGTTTCACAACCCCGTAGCGTACGAAACGGATAGGATGGGATAGGAAAATGGGGGGGGGGATTAAATTTGCAGAGCTCTACCATCTGAGAATGCCTAAGGGGCGCTTCACACTAGGCGACAGAAATCAGCCACCAGCCGTCCGCGCATGCAAATGGAGCTCTTTACCAGTGGCGGTTGGCTCTCAGGAGCACAGGAGCACGTGAACACCCAGTTCTAACGCATATTCACGCATTCATGGATACCGGTAATTCAAAATTGTTTCCTTTTTCGACCTGATTTCGTCAATCGATCGAAAGCATTCGACTTATATCGAAGCTCCGTTACACTGACAGCTGTTCGTTTCGAGTGACAATGCAGGGAGCACACTGGAGATTTTGCTACGAGCCTTAAGACTATACGCATGCGCATGGAGATGACGTCATGGTTTATGCACATATATATCCATAAGCGAGGAGCACGGTGAGGAATGTGCCTTTCCGTCTACAACCACCCTCAAACCAGAGATTAGTATTACTGTTGACCACAAGGGTCCGCCATCTCCCCTGTTACTGTTGGCCACAGGTGCCAAAGTTACTATTGCATTACACAGCCGGAAGATTGCGCTAGTAGCTAATTCTGAACAGGTGTTCGTAATCGCGGGATCAGAAAGCCAGAGCTCAGAGCCTTAGCGAACGCCTGAGCAGCCCGGCAGTCGTGGTTTTCTTGTACACTCACAGATTAGTCTCGGGAAAATGCATCCTCGGTTATAAGGATTCCACGATATTATGAGTAGAGAAGCAACCGTACAAGGAATTGTTAGTGAAATGATTTAAGTAAGTGATTTTGTACTTGTTTGCATTCTACTTTGGTATATTTGAGACGTGAATACAAATTTTGTTGTGAACCCCCTGAAAATTTGGTCACGAGCCGGCACTGCTCTTTACACTAAGCTACTCTGTAGCCGAGCTAAAGGGAGAACACTGGTGACCGACCCTGAAGTATAACTTTCAAAAGAAAATCCCATCTGTGTAGATTGTGTCTGCAGGGGCCAAATTTACACGACGCGGAAAAATCGAAATAATGTCTTTGTTTTCGTCTGTACATTGTAGGACACAAGCGAGGGCTTACTTAAGAATAATTAAGAAGGATGTTTTAGCTTAAGTTCACACACTGAACAAAGACCAGTCCAAAGAATTACAGTTAAAGTCATCCATCATTTCTGTGTCTTGAACATTACATTTGATATAACGCACTACCACAAGACGATTATCATCTTTGTTATAATTGTTAGCAACCATTGTCATTCATTGTCGAGTATAATTCGTTTAAATACACATCTACTTTGCTTTGACTATAAATCATGTCCAACATACTGTGTAAGAAAGCTTCCTTGTACTTAGTTTACTACCTGCATGGTAAAATCATTCAGAAAACAACAACTATGAAATCAAATTACAAAGTAAAACATTAACAGCAACCATTATCACCAATGGGTTACGAAAACAGAAGATGAGTGGATCGATTTTTGATTCAGAGCACCGTTTTGACTGAGGAAATTTTAGTGGTTCTTCACACTTTCATCAAACCTAAAGTAGTTAAACATGCCGGTAATGCGATCAATTATCATCAAGAATATTGAGTTAATCGCTCCACACAGGACTGGCGTCAGGTAGGGCAATCGGCCATGAAACTGGGCCAAGTAGACACGTGCGTCACAGATCGCACCCAAGACTTCATCAGGGTGTGAAAAAAAGTGGTGCAGAAGAAAGAAACCGAAATAATAATAATAATAATAATAATAATAATAATAATAATAATAATAATAATAACAGCCGGCCTGAGTGTAGAATGCCTTCCTCTCTCCCGGAGGCTCCGGTTTCAATTCATTGCCAGATCAGGAATTTAAAAAAAACCTGGATCTGTGGGCTGGTTCCAGGGTGTCGTCCCATTTGCGATCGCCGTTGTCAGTGTAATCATTCTGGGAATATATTGACTTACAAACACTCAGGTCGCTGCGAGGGAATTCCCTACAGAGAGCCTCAAGTAACTCGATTCCCGACCGGGTCAGCGGTTTTTAATTGTAAATGATTAATATCCCTGGCCTGGCGACTGGGTGTTTGTCCGGCCCAACTGTGTAGGGGCAACGCGTCCACCTGTCACCCGGCGGCTCCGGGTTTGATTCCCGGCCGGGCCAGTGGTTTTTAATTGTAAATGATTAATATCCCTGGCCTGGCGACTGGGTGTTTGTCCGGCCCAACTGTGTAGGGGCAACGCGCCCATCTGTCGCCCGGCGTCCCCGGGTTCGATTCCCGGCCGGGTCAGCGGTTTTTAATTGTAAATGATTAATATCTCTGGCCTGGCGACTGGGTGTTTGTGTCGTCCTTAACGTTCAACACTCTACACTTCCGCAATTACAATTACATGGTGAAAGTAGTGGCAGACGAACACAGAGTTTTAAAAAGCAAGTTCTGGGACTGCACCTTAATTAAGGCCACGGCCGATTCCTTCCAACTCCTAGGCCTTTCCTATCCCATCGTCGCCATAAGACCTGTCTGTGTCGGTGCGACGTAAAGCCCCTAGCAAAAAAAAAAAAAAAAAAAAAAAAAGCAAGTTAAAAGCGGGGCGTATTAAAACCGTTCAGTTTTACACTTTACAAATTCAAAACAAAGATCTGTGCTGTAACATACTGCTTCCTCGACAGTGCGGCCATTTTTTAAGCCAATTGTAGCTCATCTTAGCAGTAAACGTGTACATTCTTTTTCCCATTATACAGTAGGGGACACTATGAAATGTATGCGTAAATTATGGTCGAACTGTTCAAATATTCAAGCTGACACTTTAAGTAAACAACTGCTCAAAAAATAATTAGCCTGCTGTCATCTATCTGTATGTATGTCTACCCCCTTAGTCTCGCTTCTAGAACGGGGTCGGGGATGAGGTGAGATGAATTTATATGGCATGTTTTTACGGCCAGATGCCCTGATACCAATCTTAGCTGAAGAGTCAATGATGATGAAATGAATTAAGGTGAATGAAATTGGGTAAGGATGTGGAAGGAATCGGCTGTGGCCTATGAATAGGAACTGTCCCGACATTCGCCTTAGTGCATGAGAATGGAAAACCACGGAAAACCATTCTCAGGACAGCCGAGGTTGAGGACCAGCCCCTCTCCGTCTCACGAATGCAGAGATGTAGAGCCACGGTAGAGCCGTAGCCACCCCTCCTCTGATCGGTTGGTCGGTTGGAGCTATCGGAGCACGGATCAGCCGTGGCCACCCCTCCTCTGCTCGGTTGGTCAGTTGGAGTGCAGAGCTGTCGGAGCACGGACCAGCCGTGGCCACCACTCCTCTGCTCGGTTGGTCGGTCGGAGTGCAGACTTGTCGGACCATGGACCAGCCGTGGCCACCACTCCTCTGCTCGGTTGGTCGGTCAGAGTGCAGAGCTGTCGGAGCACGGACCAGCCGTGGCCACCACTCCTCTGCTCGGTTGGTCGATCGGAGTGCATAGCTGTCGGAGCACGTACCAGCCGTGGCCACCACTCCTCTGCTCGGTTGGTCGGTCGGAGTGCAGAGCTGTCGGACTATGGACCAGCCATGGCCACCTGTAGGCCGGAGCCTACTCCGCAACCACCGACCCTTCTTCAGGTGTAAACTACTCGCTAAGAACATCGCGGGCTATCAATCAACTCTGTTGAATGTGTGTTAGTACAAGAACCTGGGCTTATGGATCATAGTTCACTCGGTTTTACAAGTCCCAACGTTTCAGGTATACCACACCTCGTTCTGCTCTTTCCCAAGGTCGGAAGTACCCAACAACTTACGACCACGGCTATGGGCAAACCCTAAACTACTTGACAGGTAACCCGCAAAGCCAGCAAACACCGCGTAGTTCTGAACGGACCGGAAAGGCATCGAAAGACAATGGGTGCACTGGCAGTTACTTACTGATTCTTGCAGTTCGCTTTACTTTAGACTACAGGGAACAAATAATAAATTACAAGATTTTAACTTTTAATTTAATTTCTTTGACATTTGCAATTATTTCACTAAAATCGCTCGAATGAACATCGACCTCCTGCAATAAAGTTTGTGGGACGGGACAAGAAGTACTTGTGGTTCGTCAACCAGTAAATGCCCATGCATGGTTTAGGAACTTGGAAAGTTTCTACGACTATCTTCGTGACGACGGGCGTAAAAAGCCTAAGCTGCAATTATTTGATTAAATCTTCTAGCTATAGTGTTTTGGGATAAACCTTCGCTAAAAAGAGTACATTAATATTTTTTAAGGAAAGACACGAAGGTATTTAATCATCTTCCTATTAGTTTTGAGACCACATGAAATTCAAGGAAAATATCGGTATATGTCTTTCAACAATCGGAAACAACAGGGAGGTCGGATCAGAGCGAAAGAATATCCACAGTAAACTTCGTAATTCTGATTTGAATCTACTTACATTAACAATGGAGAATACATATTACTAACAAGAATGTATTCCTGATTCTAACAAAATGTACCTACGAGGTTATTTAAAATTGTCTGCTTTTACCAATCCTCTTTTTAGGCCTCAATGTATTCAGGGGGAAAAATTGTATATTTCTTTCAGTATTTCGAACCAAACTGGCAAGCTGGTTTATGTCTGAAAGAGAGCACTTGACAGATACTACACAGTTACAGAATAGTTGGTAGATTGTGTTCTTGATTTACCTTGCATCCTTCACAAGACGTGACGCCGTAGTGGTATCCGGACGCCTTGTCGCCGCACACCTTGCACGGAACAAAGGACTTGGCAGGCGTCGAGCTGTTCGAGTCTGCGGGCGCGTACTGTTGCTCTGCCGACAGACAGACATTCAATTACCACAAGAAAAATACTTTATACAGCAGAACATACCTTTAATTCAATACATACAGTATAAAAAGGAAACATTTTCAATGTGAGCCCTTCTTCATATAACAGGTTGGCAAATACTAAAAAAAAAAAAAAAAAAAAAAAATCAAGTTATGCATGTAATGGAAAGTTCAGCTCTTTGGCTGAATGGCCAGCCTAGTGGCCTTCGATTCAGAGAGCCCTGAGATCGCTTCCTGGCCGGACCACGAATTTAACTGAGTACAACAACTGTATTTAATTCCTCTAGCTCGGGGACTGGGTATTCGTGGTTGTTGTAATACACCTATCTTCATCTGCATACAAGACATCACACTGCCAACCACTACAGAAATATGAAATAGTGAATATAGGTACTTCCCTCCAAATAGGGCTGACGTAGGGAAGGGCATCCTGTCGTAAAACCGGACCAAATCGACATAAAATGCTCTCCACAATACATTGCGAAAAGGGCTAAGAAGAAGAAAAACAACAATAAGAAGAAAATTCCATGATTAGGGCTATTCAGAGCCACTGAAGTTAGGCTCTTCATAGTATGCTAAAGAAGGAATGACAAGGTAAGAATATTCGATCCATTGTAATTCGATGGGGTACTGAAAATGTTAATACTTCTGCTTCTTTTTTCAGGGGCTGTCTGGCCGATGCGTTAAAGGCGTGCTCGGTTCACCCCGAAAGACGTGGGTTCGATTCCCCGTCACGAAGTCGAAAAATTTAAGAAACGAGATTTCCAATCCCGGAGGTGCATATGGCCCTGAGGTTCACTCAGCCTACACAAAAAATGGATGCCAGGTTAATTCCTAAAGGCAAAGGTGGCCGGGCGTAGAACTAACCATTCTACCCTACCAACTGCCGAGGTTACGGATAGTGGAAGCCTTTACCTTCCACCCCTCCATGGACTTTCATGGCCTGTACGGAGATGACTTTGTTCCTTGATTCTTTTTCACTGACAAGAGACAAAGATGGAATGATTACACCCGAGGCGATACTCTCGTTTCTCTCGGAGCGCGGTAGCTGAGTGACATCGTCACTGACATCCGCTATTCAAATCCCGGTCAATGTATGCCAGACGTTTGAAAGGAAAAGTCGCATCCCTACAGTTCGACTGCCATGTATCACTAGAGGCCCTATGGCCATAATCACGATGTCAACAGTCACGCACAACTACAAGCTTCATTGCTTGAACCAAGCGAGTTGGCCGTGCGGCTAAGGTCGCTCAGCTGTGAGCATGCATTCAGGTGATTGTGGGTTCGAATCCTACAGTCGGCAGCCTTAAAGATGATTTTCCGTGGTTTCCCACTTTCACACCAGGCAAATGCTAGTGCCGTACCTTAATTAAGACCACGGCCACTTCGTTCCCACTCTTAGCCGTTTTCTATCCCATTATCGCCATAAGAGCTATCTGTGTCGGTACGACGTAAAGCAACTTATAAAAAAAACTTCTCGAGAAAATAAAATGTTATCAAACGCGCTTCATCCAGGCGGCCAAGACACGAGCTGAGTCTGTTGAAATATAGTGCATCTTCGCCCTCTTCTGACAGCTAGGTATTAGTTTTAACGTGCACATAAATATGTAAATAAAATGTAAGTTGATAGTGCGGAATATCTTAAAAACAACGCGTTTGAGAAAGAAATGGTTTCAGAGACCGAAGGACACTATGTGTGTTTTGTCCGGAGGTCATTTGAATGTCAGTAGACATTTTTGTAAAGGTAAACATATAATTTTATTTCGTTTTATTTTGCATAGTTATTCCTTGTAAACATCGAAACAAATTTTTGAACGAACCATTTTTCCATGTAACGTGTCTCCCTGTTACCCAAAGGCTCCGAGTTCGTTTGCCGGCTTGTCCAAGTATTTTAATTCTGGACTGAGAGCTGGGACAGGATTCACCCAGCCTCATCAGACCAACTGAGGGGCTGGCTGATATTTGAAGCAGTGGACCTGGTCATATAAGCCAAGATGACGTTATGCTGACCATTTTCCGTCTAATATCTACAGTCATATGGGTCGATTACTACTACTACTACTACTACTACTACTACTACTACTACTATAAACTTTTTCATTCCTCCCCTGAAGGGGAAGGCGGGCCTCCTAGACGGTAACGCCGTCTCTCAGGCCGGGAGATTTGTTACGGTGAAGGAAATACTCGGAGAAGGTGAGGGGGTTGGTGGCCGTGGCCTATACCAGGAACTGTCCCGGCATTCGCCTTAGTGCAGGAGAACAGAAAACCACGGAAAACCATTCTCAGGACAGCCGACGGTTGGGGCCAGCCGTGAGGCCCAGCCCTGTTCCGTCTCCCGAATACAGAGGCGTAGAGCGACGGTAGAGCCGTGGCCACTTGAGTACCGAGACCCACTCTGCATCTTCCGACGGTGGGTCGACAGCAGTCACCTAAGGTCAAGATCCTTAGTGGACTGTATGTATGAGGGTTTCTATTGTTCGCGTTTGGCTTACTTCATACAATAGATGTTCTAGTTTTACGTGACTGTTGATATCATGATCGTATCCACGGGACCTTTAATTTTACATGGAATCCGAATCAGAGGGAAGTAAATTTTCATTTAAAGATTCTAAAATAGGCCAATTGGCCGGGATTCGAACCGCGCCATCCTGATGGGAAACCAGTGTCAACGCCAGCTGACTATAACGCCCCTGAGAAATAGCGAAGGGAAAACGGTTATTCCAACAAATACAAGATCCTTCAAAATTATAGGTGCAACCTGCAAGAGTGAGTAGAAGTCACTGAAATAAAGGAGAAATTCTAATAAACCTGGGTCTGGAAGCCAACCGTTTCGAAGATATGACGTAATCACATTACAACGTTATTCATGCTTTATGTTCCATGTATTGGACTCCACATTTGATGTCAACAAGGTTTTGTATTTGTAGCAGTATTTGAATCAGTTGTCATTGCATCTCACACGTTTTCTAACGAGGAGATGGCCGACATACATTTAATGTATGGACATGCCAACCCCTGAGGTTCCATAACAACTGTTTCAAATGCTGCTACAAATGATGTTGACATCCAATGTGGAGCCCGGTAACTGGAACATAAAGGATGAGCAATGTTGTAGCAGATGGAAATGCGATTACGTCATATTTCAGAAACGATTGGTTTCCAGACGTATGTATGTTCGTTAGGATGTTTTCCCATTGCTTCATTGCCCTGTACACATCCCTGTAGCTTGTACATATAATTTTGAAACACACTGTATATCAGTTCGTCAATCCTTTTAAAATTTTCCCTGCTAAGCACCAAATATGCCATATTTTTTATTAATATCTCGTAAAATACTTCACAGAAGTACGGAAGCATCTTTCATTGAAGAATTTGGCCAATTATAGACCACTCGGAACCTAAGACTATATGGGCGAAGGAAAAGAAAAGATATCGGATATAATCAGAATGACGAGAGTTTAATTTTTGGCCATATAATAAGGATGGACGACAAATTACTCAGTAAACAAAATTTTAAACATGTTTACAGATGTAAGAATAGCAATCAGTGCATACAAGGGAAATACGAAGACATGGAAGAAATGGGGATAACAGAAGACGTAATACAGGACAGAACAACATTTTTTTTTGCTACTGGCTTAACGTCGCACCGACCAAGACCAACTTGCGACGACACAGATAGGTCTTATGGCGACGATGGGACAGGAAAGGCCTAAGAATTGTAAGGAAGGGCCGTGGCCTTAATTAAGGTACAACCCCAGAATTTGCCTGGTGTGAACAACTTTTAGAAGGTTAATACAAGATTTTAAGGGTATCCAGAAGAGGAAAAGCAAGAAAAGAAGTTACACCTAGACGTAAGAGCGGAGGAAACAACAAAGCGAGGAAATGAACTACTGGTGCGCAAGAAAAGAAGCGGTAATTAAATATTGCAGATGAGTGCAATGGACTACTTTACGTGGTTCTTCGATGGCCAAATTCGTAATAATAATAATAATAATAATAATAATAATAATAATAATAATAATAATAATAATAACGTTATTGGGTTTCCGTCAAAGTATTTGCTTTTATGGTTTCCGGAAATGCAGATGTACCGGAATTTCGTCCCGCGGGATTTCTTTTAAGTGCTAGTAAATCTACCCCCACGAGGCTGACGTATTTGAAAACCTTCAAATACCACCAGACTGAAATCTGGGCTCAGAAAGCCAGAACTCTATCGTCTGAGCCATCTAGTCCAGCTTTGAAAGTAAGTCTTCCTTTAGTCCTTAGAGATTTCAGTGAGCGATAAGCTCTCAGATAAAATCCACCTCAGCCAGACGTGCTACTAACAGATTCTGAGAGAACAGTCACATTAAGCTCCTTTAGCGCGGTCGCTGAAAATACTGTATGCCGACGAGCGAAGACAATATGGAAGCGCTTTGTGAATGTAGTATTATCTCGGGTATAATCCAGCATATTCGCGTGGCATTAAGAGAATTCTCTAACAATTTGTTAGGGATTATTCATAAGACATAGGTTTGTCCAATGTTCGCAATGAACAAAGTCTGACTGTGAAAGTGAACTAAGAACAGTAGTTAGTGCTGTATTGGACTACGATGTCCTGTTCTTTGAATCATATAGAAGAGGAAGGGTACAGATCGACTTCCACTGAAGCTCAACTTGTAGGATTCCAGTAAGATATAGCAGATATCCTGGATTCAGGAGGTCAAATGGACTGTATTACGATTGGCCTATCTAAGGCATTTGATAGGGTAGATCATGGGAGACTACTGGCAAAGCATTAGTGTTATTGGAGTAGAAAAAAGAGTGATTGGATGGGCGGCTATATTGCTAGAAAATAGAGCTCAGAGAATTAGAGTAGGTGAAGCTTTATCTGACCCTGTAATAATTAAGAGGGGAATTCCTCAAGGCAGTATTATTAGATCTTTGTGTTTTCTTTTATATATATAACTGATATGAGTAAGGAAGTGGAATCAGAGATACGGCTGTTTGCAGATGATGTTATTCTGTACAGAGTAATAAATAAGTTACAAGATTGTGAGCAACTGAAAAATGACCTCGATAATGTTGTGAGATAGTCAGTAGGAAATGGTATGGTGATAAACGGGGTTAAAAGTCAGGTTGTGAGTTTCACAAATAGGAAAAGTCCTCTCAGTTTTAATTACTACGTTGATGGGGTGAAAGTTCCTTTTGGGGATCATTGTAAGTACCTAGGTGTTAATATAAAGGAAAAACCTTCATTGGGGTTATCACATAAATATGATTGTTACTAAAGGGTACAGATCTCTGCACATGGTTATGAAGGTATTTCGGGGTTGTAGTAAAGATGTAAAGGAGATGGCATATAAGTCTTTGGTATGACCCCAACTAAAGTATGGTTCCAGTGTATGGGACCCTCACCAGGATTACTTGATTCAAGAAATGGAAATAATCCAAAGAAAAGCAGCTCGATTTGTTCTGGCTGATTTCCGACAAAAGAGTAGCGTTAAAAAAATGTTGCAAAGTTTGGGCTGGGAAGACTTGGGAGAAATGAGACGAGCTGTTCGACTAAGTGGTATGTTCTGTGCTGTCAGCAGAGAGATGGCGTGGAATGGCAGTAGACGAATAAGTTTGAATGGTGTTTTTAAAAGCAAGAAAGATCACAATAAGAAGATAAAGTTGGAATTCAATGGGAAAAATTAGGGCAAATATTCGTTTATTGAAGGGGAGTTAGGTATAACTTACCAAGGGAAATGTTCAATAAATTTCCAATTTCTTTGAAATCATTTAAGAAAAGGCTAGGAAAACAACAGATAGAAAATCTGCCACCTGGGCGACTGCCCTAAATGCAGATCAGTAGTGATTGATTGATTGATTGATTGATTGATTGATTGATTGATTCAAAGACGCCGTCAGTTAGTCGTCCTTCTATTTCTAGGACAGCAGGTTTGATTCATGATGATTTTTGCTTTTGCTATCTGTTGAACGTCGCACTAAGACAAGGAAGGTGTCATTAAAGCTTCGACATAAGTCTTGTGTGAAAATAGGAAATCACAGAAAACCATTTTCAGGATTGCTGACTCAAAGGGTCGAATCTATCACTTCCGGAATGCAAGCCTAAAGTTACACGATCTGTATTTGCTCGGTGATCCCGGATGACGTCAGTGGTATCTGAGGGTGTTTAAATGCGACAGCTATCCTGCAAATCCTGCGGGAGAAAAATCACATACCTCTTAAAATCTTCACCCAGTTCAACGGATGTTAAACAATGGCCATAATTACATTAGAAAGCATTAGAAAATGGTGTACCCCAGAGGTGCAACAGTCTTTTAGAGCTCTGCCCTGCCAAGATGTCTGGTGCCTAGCCAGATGGCCTGCAGATATTGGAATGCCACGTGGTCAGCGTGGCGACGTACTCGGTCGTAGTGCTTTTCTTTCTCGAGAGGGTCCACGGCCATCTTTCAGTTGTTCTCACAAGGCTGAGTGAACCTCGTTTCAGTCTTCAATCCTAAATTAATATAGGCCTATACCTGAAGTGGCTGGGAATCGAAACCGGGGCCTCCGCTTGAGAGACCAGCACACTATAAGAAGGAAGTGAATTGTTTTCTTTAGGATACTTTTCTGATAATTAGAGCCCGGAAGTTAGGCAAAATGCCTTTTTAATTTGGGTGTTTATAGCGAAGTGTCAAATAGAGACAAACATATTTCTGTACGTTTGGGAACGTTAGGACCAGTTTTTATTTTGCCTTTTCCGCCTATTTTAGCTTCCGATGCTACTTGATAGTTTAGTGCCCTTTTTTTGCCTCTTTTGAGTTGTTATGGATATTTTCTGCTGTTACTTAAACATTAATATTAATATATTATTCAGAGTCCGACTCGTTGGCTGAATGGTCAACGTACTGGCCTTCGGTTCAGAGGGTCCCGGGTTCGATTCCTGGCCGGATCGGGGATTTTAATCGCTTTTGATTAATTCTTCTGGCTCGGGAACTGGGGTGTATGTGTCCGTCCCAACACTCTCTTCATCATATTCAGACATCTACCAACCACCACAGAAACATGCAATAGTCATTACGTCTTTCCATAAAGGGTTGGTGTCAGGAAGGGCATCCGGCCGTAAAACAACTAGCACCTGTGACACCACAGGTGTGGGAAGAAGCGGTAGCAAAAGAAGAAGATTAATTTATTATTCAGAGGGCCTTGGGTTGGATTTTCGGCCGTGTCGGAGGTTTTAACTTTAAATGGTTATTTCCCCTGGCTCGCGGACTGGGTGTCTGTACCATCCCCGACATTCCAGCAACTCACACACGACACACAACACTATCCTCTACTACAAAAACACGCAGTTTCCACACATGATAGATGTCGCTCACCCTGGTTGGAGTGTCTGCCTTACAAGGGCTGCACCAGGCTTGGAATAGCCACACGAAATAATAATAATAATAATAATAATAATAATAATAATAATAATAATAATAATAATAATAATAATAGTAATAAAAGTAAAACTCTTCAGATATGTAAAGGCTTTTCCATGCGAGTACATACATGCAACTCTGGCGAAGAAAAGAGACTGTCTTGGTTACGCAAGCACAACGGTTTCTTGAGAAGGGAAACCAAATTGTTGTGAGGCTGTTGTAACGGGATCCGAGTTGCTCATCCCGTTACTCCAGTCTAGTGTGGGAACAGACAAGTAAAATGAGTATGGAGACAAATTTCCATCTTTGATTAGTGAAATGGCGGATTTATTACGGTGTCTACGAATTATTGGTAGGATCACGCTGGGCGCGCTCCAGGTGAAAGGAAACCGTACTATTCCATAGAACAATCAAGTATGAACATATGCTCAGGGAGATAAAAGGAAATAAACTTCAATGGTTTAACCGGTTCATTGAACCCGTGCTTGAAGTAGCTCCATTTCTTATATCTCCGCCAAGAGTTGTCAAGACGGCGGGGCGGCCAATGAACTCCCCACAGGTAAGAGTGCCTACAGACCACAGCAGCGCAACAGGATTCATTTGCATTGAGACACGGGCTTGTGATTTAAATTCGTCATGATCTAAGAAGGCGCTGTTACTGCTGATGAATGTTAATGTGAATTGTGAAGGAAAACAGTTTAAATTACAGTACTGGAATCTATGAATTGGCTAAGATAGTCCCCGTCTGTTGGATTTCATATGGAAACGTTAGTGGTTCTGTTATAATAGTACCAAATGACTTTTATACGGTACGAGAATTGCTACGTTGAATGATTACACAGCTCGAGATGGGCGTGAAAATAGGAAACATGTTGGTTGTTACTAAGCAGTTCATTTTTTTAATTTTTTACAATTTGCTTTACGTCGCACCGACACAGATAGGTCTTATGGCGACGATGGGATACGAAAGGCCTAGGAATGGTAAGGAAGCGGCCGTGGCCATAATTAAGGTGCAGCCCCAGCATTTGCCTGGTGTGAAAATGGGAAACCATGGACAGTCATCTTCAGGGCTGCCGACAGTGGGGTTCGTACCCACTATCTCCCAGATGCAAGCTGACAGCTGCGCGCCCCTAACCGCACGGCCAACTAGCACAGTGCAGTTTATCTCATCATTATCGTCGCCATCAGTCCTATCTGTGTTGGTGCGACGTAAAGCGACTTGTAATAAGAAAAGAAACAATGAAAGAAATAGAAAGCCACTTCATCGGAATGATCTACAAAGCCAAGGCTCTAGATTTTAATACGCTTCTTTTGGGAGCACAAATTACCTCGTTGAAGGATTTCTGGCAGGAATTCTTTTGCAGGATTTGGTCTTGTAAAACATGCTATTTAAATACAGTAGCACATGTTCATCTGGACGGTACATAATTTTTTCCGTCCGCCATTTTGACCATTAAAGTAGTTCCTCAAATGTTCACGTTTGAGGATTAGTCTATTGCTGTTGATTGATATTTCATACTAAAGAGAACTCAGGATAGCCACTCTCAGAACTTAGAGGCAAAAATTGAATCAACACGAATTAGAGTTCCATACTCGGCTGGCCTTTTCCCTGAACGACACTCATGAGATGTTGGAAGTTTTGATTTCTTCTCTCATTGGCAAATGTGATTCTCAGGTAGATCGGATACATCCAGAAGTCAAGTGAAGGCGATGCCACATTACCGATTACTCTCAGTTCAACGAAGACCATCCCTCTTGTTGTAATTTACCACTTGTAACTAGCAGAACTCCGCCTCTGTGGTGTAGTGGTTAATGTGATTAGCTGACACTCCCGGAGGCCCGGGTTCGATTCCCGCCTCAGCCATCCTCGAAGTGGTTTTCCGTAGTTTCCCACTTCTTCTCTAGGAAAATGCCGGGATAGTACCTAAACATAAGGTCACGGCCGCTTCCTTTCTTCCTTGTAAATAAAGGGTACAGATCTCTGCACATGATTATGAGGGTGTTTAGGGGTTGTAGTAAGGATGTAAAGGAGAGGGCATATATGTCTCTGGTAAGACCCCAACTAGAGTATGGTTCCAGTGTATGGGACCCTCACCAGGATTACCTGATTCAAGAACTGGAGAAAATCCAAAGAAAAGCAGCTCGATTTGTTCTGGGTTATTTCCGACAAAAGAGTAGCGTTACAAAAATGTTGCAAAGTTTGGGCTGGGAAGACTTGGGAGAAATGAGACGAGCTGTTCGACTAAGTGGTATGTTCTGTGCTGTCAGCAGAGAGATGGCGTGGAATGGCAGTAGACGAATAAGTTTGAATGGTGTTTTTAAAAGCAAGAAAGATCACAATAAGAAGATAAAGTTGGAATTCAATGGGAAAAATTAGGGCAAATATTCGTTTATTGAAGGGGAGTTAGGTATAACTTACCAAGGGAAATGTTCAATAAATTTCCAATTTCTTTGAAATCATTTAAGAAAAGGCTAGGAAAACAACAGATAGGGAATCTGCCACCTGAGCGACTGCCCTAAATGCAGATCAGCATTGATTGATTGATTGATTGATTGACTGATTGATTGATTGATTGATTGATTGATTGATTGATTGATTGATTGATTGATTGATACCCCTTCCAAACTTCCTGTTCTCCACAAGGCCCCTGTTTAGCATAGCAAGTGAGGCCGCCTGGGCGAGGTACTGGTTTCCCACCCCAGTTGTATCCCCGACCAAATATCTCTCGCTACAGGACACTGCCTTTGAGATGGTAGAGGTGGGATCCCTCACTGAGTCCGAACGAAAAACCAACCCTGGGCAGTAAACTGATGAAATAATAATAATAATAATAATAATAATAATAATAATAATAATAATAATAATAATAATAATAATAATAACAACTTAGCAGAATGCTTCTATTATACCATTAAATACTACTACTTTTGCTGTTGGTTTAACGTCACACAACACCTCGAAGGTTTTTGGTGACGTAAGGATGGAAAAGGGCCACGACTGGGCAACGCAGCGGCCGTGGCCTTAATTAAGGTACATCTTCATTATTTGTCTGGTGTGAAAATGGAAAACCAACTTAAGGGCTGCGGGCGGTGGGATTCGAACCCACTATCTCCCGAATGTAAACTCACTGTTACGCGACCAGAAACGCGCAGCCAACTCGCTCGGTAATAATAATATTTCGGTTCCTTGGCTGAATGGTCAGCGTAATGGCCTTCAGTTCAGAGGGTCCCTGGTTCGATTCCCGACAGGTCATGGATTTAAACCGTGTTTGGTTAATTCTTGTAGCTCGAAGGCCGTTTGTTTCTGCTTGTCTTAATACATATACTCATTTACATATAACACGGTACACTACCAACAACCACACAAAGACGCAATAGTGAAAACATTACTCCACATAGAGTTGGTGTTAGGAAGGGTATTCGGCCGTAACACCTGGCATAATTCTGACATAGTGCCGAACCCTAGTAGTTGGGAAAAGGCCTGGCATAATAATAACAACAACAACAAAACCGAGTAAGTGGCTGTGCGGTGTGAGTCACGTAACTATCAGCTTGCATTCTGGGGGCAGTGGGTTCGAACCTCACTGTCGGCAGCCCTGAAGTGGTTTTCTGATCTTACCAATTTTCACACCAAGAATTGTACTTAATTTAAGGTCACTGCGCTTCATTACCACTTCTAGCCCTTTCTTATCCCATCGTTACCATAAGACCTATCTGTGTCGGTGCGACGTAAAGTAGATGTAAAGAAAAAACCAACAATAATAAAACATATAATTTGTTATGTGAACTCAAATAACAAAATTATAAAAAAATGAAATAATGTGTTATCAAGCGTAATGACAAAAGCAATCACAGTATTTCGTTCTTTGTCCAGCAAAGCATTCTAAAGTTAGTTATTTCGTATCTTGATTCGTGAAAATTGGGATTCTTGTGTGCATGGACTGTCCAGAGAGTAGAGCTCCCGATGAGAATACCAGTCGTGACCACATGTTCAATTTATAGCCTTTAGTGACCTCAAGTAGATGTTATTATTTATAACCTTGCTGCCTGAACTTTAGTGACTTGCAATCGTAAACAACACTGTTCCGTAGCAGAAGATCTAACACTGAGCATTGACTGAGCTTCTATTGTTGTGTAGGATGATTTCAAACACAATATTACATTTTATCCTCTGTTTCTAAGAACGACATTACTTTATGCCATTTTCTTGTTATTCTATAAAGAACACTTACGACTTTCTCACTCGGAACAAAATGTTAAGATTAGAAATGTGTGAGGAATAATCCACTACTCAAGATCTGAATGATTGATTTCCATGAATTACGTAAGGAAAGAGATTGGTCGAAGTCCTTCCGTGACCGCGTGTCTGATAGCCGCATAGGTACACAGCTCCTAGCTTTCGTGTAGCACGTGGCTGGTAGTTCCATAGGTACACAGCTCCTAGTTCGCGTACAGCACGTGGATGAATGTTCCATAGGTACACAGCTCCTAGCTTTCGTGTAGCACGTGGCTGGTAGTTCCATAGGTACACAGCTCCTAGTTCTCGTACAGCAAGTGGATGAATGTTTCATAGGTACACAGCTCCTAGCTTTCGTGTAGCACGTGGATGGTAGTTCCATAGGTATACTGTTCCTAGTTTTCATACAGCACGTAGATGAATGTTGCATAGGTACACAGCTCCTAGTTCTCGTACAGCACGTGGATGAATGTTGCATAGATACACAGCTCCTAGTTTTCATACAGCACGTGGATGAATGTTGCATAGATACACAGCTCCTAGTTCTCGTACAGCACATGGATGAATGTTGCATAGATACACAGCTCCTAGTTTTCATACAGCACGTGGATGAATGTTGCATAGGTACACAGCTCTTAGTTCTCGTACAGCACGTGGATGAATGTTGCATAGATACACAGCTCCTAGTTTTCATACAGCACGTAGATGAATGTTGCATAGATACACAGCTCCTAGTTCGCGTACAGCACGTGGATGAATGTTGCATAGATACACAGCTCCTAGATTTTGTGTAGCACGTGGCTGAATGTTGCATAGATACACAGCTCCTAGATTTTGTGTAGCACGTGGCTGAATGTTGCATAGATACACAGCTCCTAGATTTCGTACAGCACGTGGATGAATGTTGCATAGATACACAGCTCCTAGATTTTGTGTAGCACGTGGCTGAATGTTGCATAGATACACAGCTCCTAGTTTTCATACAGCACGTGGCTGAATGTTGCATAGATACACAGCTCCTAGATTTCGTACAGCACGTGGATGAATGTTGCATAGATACACAGCTCCTAGATTTTGTGTAGCACGTGGCTGAATGTTGCATAGATACACAGCTCCTAGATTTCGTACAGCACGTGGATGAATGTTGCATAGATACACAGCTCCTAGATTTTGTGTAGCACGTGGCTGAATGCTGCATAGATACACAGCTCCTAGATTTTGTGTAGCACGTGGCTGATTGCTGCATAGATACACAGCTCCTAGATTTTGTGTAGCACGTGGCTGAATGTTGCATAGATACACAGCTCCTAGATTTTGTGTAGCACGTGGCTGAATGTTGCATAGATACACAGCTCCTAGATTTCGTACAGCACGTGGATGAATGTTGCATAGATACACAGCTCCTAGCTTTCATACAGCACGTGGATGAATGTTGCATAGATACACAGCTCCTAGATTTTGTGTAGCACGTGGCTGAATGTTGCATAGATACACAGCTCCTAGTTTTCATACAGCACGTGGCTGAATGTTGCATAGATACACAGCTCCTAGATTTTGTGTAGCACGTGGCTGAATGTTGCATAGATACACAGCTCCTAGATTTCGTACAGCACGTGGATGAATGTTGCATAGATACACAGCTCCTAGATTTTGTGTAGCACGTGGCTGAATGTTGCATAGATACACAGCTCCTAGATTTCGTACAGCACGTGGATGAATGTTGCATAGATACACAGCTCCTAGTTTTCATACAGCACGTGGCCGAATGTTGCATAGATACACAGCTCATAGATTTTGTGTAGCACGTGGCTGATTGTTGCATAGATACACAGCTCCTAGCTTTCATACAGCACGTGGCTGAATGTTGCATAGATACACAGCTCCTAGATTTTGTGTAGCACGTGGCTGAATGTTGCATAGATACACAGCTCCTAGATTTCGTACAGCACGTGGATGAATGTTGCATAGATACACAGCTCCTAGCTTTCATACAGCACGTGGCTGAATGTTGCATAGATACACAGCTCCTAGATTTTGTGTAGCACGTGGCTGAATGTTGCATAGATACACAGCTCCTAGTTTTCGTGTAGCACGTGGATGAATGTTGCATAGATACACAGCTCCTAGATTTCGTACAGCACGTGGATGAATGTTGCATAGATACACAGCTCCTAGATTTTGTGTAGCACGTGGCTGAATGTTGCATAGATACACAGCTCCTAGTTTTCATACAGCACGTGGCTGAATGTTGCATAGATACACAGCTCCTAGATTTTGTGTAGCACGTGGCTGAATGTTGCATAGATACACAGCTCCTAGATTTCGTACAGCACGTGGATGAATGTTGCATAGATACACAGCTCCTAGATTTTGTGTAGCACGTGGCTGAATGTTCTTTTACTTTTTTTTTACTATTTGCTTTACGTCGCGGTACCGGGCGAGTTGGCCGTGCGTTTAGGGACGCGCGGCTGTGAGCTTGCATCCGGGAGATAGTGGGTTCGAACCCCACTGTCGGCAGCCCTGAAGATGGTTTTCCGTGGATTCCCATTTTCACACCAGGCAAATGCTGGGGCTCTACCTTAATTAAGGCCATGGTCGCTTCCTTCCCATTTCTAAGCCTTTCCTCTCCCATCGTCGCCATAAACCTATCTGTGTCGGTGCGACGTAAACACTTTTTTCAACAATGTTCCGATACAGTAACTATTCGTTTCGAACCCAACGCATAGTTAGCTATTTACAACGAACTGTAACGAATAGATTTCGAATGTGATAGAATCATTGCATTGGTCTTCAGATTAACCAATTATGTTGTATCATCGATATATTACTTGTTTCCACTTCTACAGTTTTTTTTTATTGCATCCAGGGTGCATTCGCACTTGGACATCAGCAGGCGTCTGCCTGTCGATCAACAGCGGTGTATTTTAAAGAAAAGGAAAAAGGATTATTCTTGGTCAAATTGTACATTCTTTAAGCGAAGTAAAGAGCATTTCCACGACAATCTATCCCTCACTCAGCTCCGCCCCCAATAGATAACTTCAAATCGGAATGTTGGTAGCTACAGAGGTGCATCACTATGAATATCATAGTGCTGTTTAAGATACCACAAGCGCCATCACAAAAATCCACCTCATTCTGTAATCAGTAACATCATCACAAGTTTCTTATCACTCATCCTCCATGCCGTGAACTTTCGGCATGTTAAGAACTATTATTATTATTATTATTATTATTATTATTATTATTATTATTATTATTATTATTATTATTATTATTATGATTATTATTATTATTATTCCTATGGTTGATTTTAGGAGTGTCAGTATCGACACCCGAATGTTTAGATATAATAATAATAGTAGTAATAATACACCGGGCGAGTTGGCCGTGTGGTTACAGGCGCGCGGCTGTCTTGCATCCGGGTGATAGTGGGTTCGAATCCCACTGAACCGGGCGAGTTGGCCGTACGGTTAGGAGCGCGCAGCTGTGAGCTCGCATCCGGGAGATAGTGGGTTCGAACCCCACTCTCGACAGCCCTGAGGAGGGTTTTCCGTGGTTTCCCATTTTCACACCTGGCAAATGCGGATGTGCCTTAATGAAGGCCACGGCCGCTTCGTTCTAACTCCTAGGCCTTTCCTATCCCATCGTCGCCATTAGACCTATCTGTGTCGGTGCGACGTAAAGCCACTAGCAAAAAAGTAATAATAATAATAATAATAATAATAATAATAATAATAATAATAATAATAATATTATTTGTTTCTTCACGCCCCACTACCTACTTTTACGTTTTTGTAAATGCCCTGGTAGGGGAAATTTTGTCCCACAGGAATTCTTTTTCGTACCGATAAACATTCCGAAATGAGGCTGGTGTATCTTAACACTTTCAAATATGAAGGGCTGAGTGGCTCAGACTGTTAAGGCGCTGGCTCTCTGAGCCCAAGTTGGCAGGTTCGATCCTGGCTTAGTACGGTGGTATTTGAAGGTGCTCAAATACGTCAACCTCGTGTTGGTAGATTTACTGGCACGTAAAAGAATTCCTGAAGGACAAAATTCCGGCACCTCGGCGTCTCCGAAGACCGTAAGAATGCAGTTATTGGGACGTAAATACAAATAACATAATAATATAACTTTTAAGTATAATTGGACTGAATCGGGGTTGAACCCTCTGACTTTGGCTAAGAAAGCTAGCGTTCTAGAACGTGAGCCACTCAGCTCGGCATTTTTATACATATTCGCCATTGTAAAATATTTTAATTGTTGCCCACAAGATCCCTAAAATTGTGTACATGAATGTATGCGATTATTACGGCAATATAAGTGGGTAGCGGGGTTTGATTAACAAATTCACTGCTGAAATCTTCCTGCGTTCGAGTTGAAGAGGGAGTTGCTGACCTCTGAGCCAAACTAAAATTCAAACTCATATGTACGTGGAGCACATATTTTGTTTGAGAATATATATACTCGTATATATATAAAATAACTTGTCCTGACTGACTGACTGACTTGACTGATTCATCATTGCCGAGCCAAAACTACAGGACATAATGGAATGAAATTTTGAGGATACATTTATAGTACAATGTAGGTGCTCGCTAAGTGAGGATTTTTGGATATTCCGTCGCTAAGGGGATGAAAAGGGGGGTAAAATTTTAAAATGAGTGTATCTATATCTCAAAACTTTAAAAGTTTACAGATGTAAAAATTGGTATTTAGAATCTCCTATAAAAATAAGGAAACACGCATTTTTTTGCTTTTGGAAAATCCCGATAGGAGGGGTGAAAAAGGGTGAAAAATGGGTTGAATGCCTTTAGTGAGGATACTTATATCTCAGAAAATGAAGATATTACAGACCTGAAAATTGATATTGGGACCTCCTTTAAAAATAAAGAAACACGTATTTTTTGTTTTTGAAAAATCCAATTAATGGGAGGGTGGAAAGGGGGCTGAATTTTTAAAATGAGTGTATCTATATCTCAAAATTTAAAATTTTACAGATGTAAAAAATTGGTATTTAGAATCTCCTTTAAAAATAAAGAAACACGTGTTTTTTGTTGCTAAGGGGTGAAAAATGGTGGGGGGGGGAGGATGTGAAATTTTTAAATAAGGATATCTATATCTCAAAAACTTAAAAGTTTACAGATGTAAAACTTGGTATTTGGAATCTCCTTTAAAAATAAGGAAACGTGTGTTTTTTTGTTTTCACAAAATTCCATTAGGGGGATGAAAAAGGGGGAAAATGTTTTAATACCTTTTATGAGGATACTTATATCTCAAAAACTGAAGATGTTACAGACATGAAAATTGGTATTTGGAATCTCCCTTAAAAATAATGAAACACGTATGGTTTTGTTTTTGAAGAATCCAATGAATAGGGGGTGAACGGGAGTGACAAACGGGGGGGAATTAAAAAAAATATATCTAAGCCTAAGATATATCCCAGACACTTAACATGTTACAAACTTGAAAACTGGTGCTTGGAATCTCCTGTAAAAGTAAAGAGACATAGATAATTTTTTTTCCGGAAAATCCACTTCAGGGGAACAAAAAGGAGTGAATTTTTAGAATGAGCATACCTACAGTATATCTCAAAAACGTAACATGTTACAGAAGTGAAAATTGATACTTTTAATCCCTTTCAAAAATAAGAAACACGTATTTTTGGTTTTCGGAAAAAACACCTGGGGAGGGGGGGAAGGCGCGGGTAGAAAGGACTGAAAAGTAGGTTGAATTCTTTGTATTAGGATACTGATATCTCAAAAACTGAAGACGTTACAGACGTAAAACTTGGTGACTGGAATCTCATAAAGAAATGCATATTTTTGTTTTCGGAAAATCCACTTAGGCGGGAGTAAAAAATTGAAAAATTAGTTAAATTATTTGTATGAGTCTACTTATATTTCAAAAACTATAGATGTTGCAGACATGAAAATTGGTGTTTGGAATCCTCTTTTAAATTAAAGTGACACATATTCCTTTGATTTCGCAAAATCCAACTAAGGGGGGTGAAAGAATTGAAAAATTTATTGAATTATTTGTATGAGGATACTTATATCTTATGAAAACTAAAGTTGATACAGACGTGACAATTGGTATTTGGAATCTCCTTTAAAATACAGAAACACGCATTTTCGGGGGAAAATAAACTTGGGGGCAAGGGGTGAAAAGGAATTAAATTCCTCTTGTGAGGACACATATCTCGAAAACTGAAGATGTTACAGTCGTGATATTGGTATTGAGAAAGAAACTCCTTTGTAAATAAACACGTATTTTTTGTTTTCGGAAAATTCACTTAAGGTGAGAGGGTGAAAGGAAGTGAAAAATTGAATTCTTTTTATGCGGATACTTATATTTCAAAAACTAATGGTTACAGACGTGAAAATTGGTGTTTGGAATCTCCTTTAAAAATAAAGGAACACACATTTTGTGGGGAATCAACTTAACGGGGGTGAGGTGAAAAGGGAGTTAAATTCTTTTTGTGACGAGAAAGTTGGTGATTGGAATCTTCTTTAAAAATGAAGAAGCCTTCTTTTGTTTTCGGAAATCCACTTATGGGAGGAAATAATTGAAATATTCGTTGAATTATTTGTATGAGGATACTTATATCTCTAAAAGATAAAGATGTTACAGACGTTAAACTTGGTATTTGGAATCTCCTTAAAAAAAAAACACATATTTTTATGTTTTCGGAAAATCGACTTGGGGGTGGAGGTGAAAATAAGTAAAGAAGGAGTTTAATTCTGTTTAAGACGATACTTATATCTCAGAAACTGAAGATGTTACAGACGTGAAAGTTGGCATTTTGAATCTATTTTAAAAATAAAGAAACACTTATTTTTTGTTTTCGGAAAGTCCACTTAAAGGGAGCGGGGTGGACAAAAGGGAAAAATAAGTTGAATTCATTTTATGAGGATGCTTATATCTCAAAAACTGAAAATGTTACAGACGTGAAATTTGGTACTGTATTTTGAATCTCCTTTAAAAATAAAGAAACACGTACTTGTTTGTTTTCTCCAATTCCACTTCAGGGGTTGAAAAGAATTGAAAACGTGGGTGAATTTTGAAAATGAGTACCGGTATGTCTACAGTATATGTCAAAAACTTAACATGTTACAGACAAGAAACATGGTATTTGGTAAGTCCTTCAAAAATACAGAAACACGTACTTTTTGTTTTCGGAAAAGGCACTTAACGGGGAGGGAGAGGGGGGGGGGGCGGGAAGAAAAGGAAAATGAAGTGAATACTATTTAATGAGGATGCTAATATCTCACAAGCTGATGATGTTACAGACGCGAAAATTAGTATTTGGAATATTCTTTAAAAGTACAGGAACACGCATATCTTTTTGTTTTCGGAAAATGGGAAGGACTGATAATGGGGTTAAATTCTTTTAATGGGGATTCTTATAGTCTATCTCAAAAACTGAAAATGTTACAACGTGGAGATGGATATTTGGAATATACTTTAAATATAAACATTATCTTTTCGATTTGAGAGAAGACTGTTTCTCATATGTACAGTTCTATGTTGCATGGTCATCTTAGCCCCAAAAGGCAATAACACAAACGTGCTTTACAAAGAGTTTGCGGGGTATATGAAACCCAATTTGTCGGTGAATATTTATACTTCAGGGATTTTCAGGTAATGTCTTAGCAGAGTACCGACGAACGATTACTTTTATAATTTTACGAAATCCACGCGAGCGAAGCCGCGGGTAACTGCTAGTCAAGTAATAGATTTTCAAATTATGAAGTTCGAATAGCTCTGAAGGTTCATAGCTATACAAATGAATAGGGATGTACTGTCTTTCAGTCCAGCTTGAACATGGCATCCTGCCTTAGGTGCTTGTATGTTCAATGTTTAAGAGGTAAAATATGATAATGAACACATCTATTCCCCACGCATATGAAGCTAATATGGAAATGGTAGTATTTTGCAACAGAGCATGAATATATTGTAAAAAAGAAAGATAATCATTTCGCTGGAATGTTTCAGTGTTTCCAAACACCATCGTACTGAGCCGGGATCGAACTTGCTGGCTTAGAACGCTACCACTGCGGAATGTGCAAGAACAAATTTGTTACTTTCATTGATCTGTCTCAGTCTCATCCTTGGGTTTTAAAATATGAAAGTAACTGATGTACGAGTGACGCTTGAAATGCCATTCTTTATGCAGCTAGTCCCTGTCATCGGGTCGGTTGGTGTGTACATTTGAGTGGGCTTCGCAGACTGATATGCGACGACTCGTTTTGGTTCGGTGAGGAAAGCAACGGAAAACGATGCCATTCCTCATTTCCGTAGCACGTCTCATCAGTGACACCTATTCTGTCTACAACTCCTCATGCTGGAGCTGCTGGTAGAGCACCTGCTCTACCGTCTGAGCTACTCAGCCTGGCAAAAGTCCTCAAGCAACAGAAAAATGAAAAAAAAATCTTTTTGCTAGTTGTTTTACGTCGCACTGACACAGATAGGTCTTACGGCGACGATGGGACAGGAAAGGGCTAGGAGTGGAAAGGAAGCGGCCGTGGCCTTAATTAAGGTACAGCCCCAGCATTTGCCTGGTGTGAAAATGGGAAACCACGGAAAACCATTTTCAGGGCTGCCGACAGTGGGGTTCGAACCTACTATCTCCCGAATACTGGATACTGGCCTCACTTAAGCGACTGCAGCTATCGAGCTCGGTAAAATGAAAATCCTCATCCTGTGTCCAGTCATGCGACCGGGTCAGGAATGGAATGAATGAAGCCTCCATCTAGCGGCGAGAATAGGAATTGTGCCGGCTGCCGACGCCTGTCGCACTCCTCTGGGGCAATGATTAATGGCTGACAGATTAAATGATCCTAAAGAGTGTTGCTGGAATGAAAGATGTCAGGGAAAACCGGAGTGCCCGGAGAAAACAAGGCGGCATGCTGTCACTGTTGGGGTTCGAACCCACTATCTCCCGGATGCAAGTTCCCGGCTGCGCGCCTCTAACTGCACGGCCAACTTCCCCGGTCCGACCATGATTGGCAGTCAGAGATAAAAGTAAAAGTCAGTTAGTTATTCGATCGCTGCTCTGAGAAATCTCATGCAGGAAGTTGTGATTCCTTCTATACCCCGTACAATTCTGTGCATAATAAATCGCGTTACGGAATCAAAACGAGTTCCGCACGTAAAGCTACAGGTTATTTATACTGACTATTGATCCGCGCGTACGATACACCTGGCAGCCTAGCATCTCACTCATGAACAGTGTTCCACACAATTTACTATATTCTATCGATTAGAAGCACTACACTTGCAGGAAAACAAGAACACATGGCCACCGGAAGCGTTTCAGCTAGGGTATTTAGTGTATATTACGGCCGCCAGTTGGTGCTGATGCTGCCGTGTTTATTGGCGATGTTCGGTTCGTTTGTATTTTCCTACGGAAGGCAAGGCCGATGACCTCGGAATCCCAGACCACGTGCAGTGTGTTGAAGCCCTTTGCTGCACATTTCATTCTAATGACAGAGCTGGTATGATTATAAATGGTATGAAATGTATGTTCTCTCACTAACTTCACAAAATAAATGCAACAAAACAAAGCGGAAGCCCTTTCGTTTAATTTCAGGTCCCAAACTATACTGGATGTCCGGCTACCTGTAATTCACAAGACTAGCATGTAGTAAGATCAATTTCAGACACACTGTATGTGCGTGCGTGCGGTGTGTGTGTGTGTGAGAGAGAGAGAGAGGGAGAGAGAGAGAGAGAGCTAGTTGCTTTACGTCGCACTGACACAGATAGGTCTTATGGCGACGATGGGACAGGAAAGGGCTGTGAAAATGGGAAACCACGGAAAACCATTTTCAGGGCTGCCGACAGTGGGGTTCGAACCTACTATCTCCCGAATACTGGATACTGGCCGCACTTAAGCGACTGCAGCTATCGAGCTCGGTGGAGAGAGAGAAAGAGAGAGAGAGAGAGAGAGGGAATTGAATCAAATTGTATTTATTGATAATTTTCATGCCACTGGGGCTGAAAAGCTCCTTTATGTAGCGTCTTCATGTTGTATAATAAAATAACATACAGGTTTGTGAATACACTTAAGAAATTTATAATATTAAGATATTAAATTAAACATTAAACTTAAAACAATTAAAAGACAGGTACCAAATCCAGTAAAATTAAAACATATATTGTATAATAAGTTGGAGCCTCCGTGGCTCAGGCGGCAGCGCGCCAGCCTCTCACCGCTGGGTTCCGTGGTTCAAATCCCGGTCACTCCATGTGAGATTTGTGCTAGACAAAGCGGAGGCGGACAGGTTTTTCTCCGGGCACTCCGGTTTTCCCTGTCATCTTTCATTCCAGCAACACTCTCCACTATCATTTCACCTGTCCGTCATTAATCACTGCCCCAGAGGAGTGCGACAGGCCTCGGCAGCCGGCACAATTCCTATCCTCGCCGCAAGATGGGGCTTCATTCATTCCATCCCTGACCCGGTCACTGACTGGAAAACAGGTTGTAGGTTTTCATTTCATTATATAATAAGTAAGAAAGTAAAACATTAAGCCTATTCATTATTTTAGACTACAAAAATCTGAAGAATCTAAACCAAAAGCAGTGAGTAAAACAATTTTCTAAGAAATATACATATTTCTGATTGTTAGACACAAGAATGCCTGATATCAGCCCCTTGCGTACTCCTCCAGGAAGACAGATGTTACGGACTGTTTTGCTGAGTACAGTAATGTTAGTGTTATTTGTAAAACGGTAAAAATGAAATGTCGTATGGCTTTTAGTGCCGGGATATCCCAGGAGGGGTTCGACTCGCCAGGTGCAGGTCTTTCTATTTGACTCCCGTAGGCGACCTGCGCGTCGTGATGAGGATGAAATGATGATGAAGACAACACATACGCCCCCGTGCCAATGGAATTAATCAATTAAGGTTAAAATTCCCGATCCGGCTGGGAATCGAACCCGTGACCATCTGAACCTAAGGCCAGTACGCTGACCGTTCAGCCAACGAGTCGGACTGTGAAGCGGTGACGATTAAAGACTTTAAAGATACATGATGCACTGCAAACAAAGGATTTGTTAAATTTAGTGGTACGATGGAGGGGAATTTGAAGAGTAGTTTTTGTAGACCTGTTATCTCTGTTATGTACCGACTCCATAGGTTTAAATGCATTATCATCATCATCATCATCTGTTTACCCTCCAGGTTCGGTTTTTCCCTCGGACTCAGCGAGGGATCCCACCTCTACCACCTCAAGGGCAGTGTCCTGGAGCTTCAGACTCTTGGTCGTGGGATACAACTGGGGAGAATGACCAGTACCTCGCCCAGGCGGCCTCACCTGCTATGCTGAACAGAGGCCTTGCGGGGGATGGGAAAGATTGGAAGGGATAGACAAGGAAGAGGGAAGGAAGCGGCCGTGGCCTTAAGTTAGGTACCATCCCGGCATTTGCCTGTAGGAGAAGTGGGAAACCATGGAAAACCACTTCCAGGATGGCTGAGGTGGGAATCGAACCCACCTCTACTCAGTTGACCTCCCGAGGCTGAGTGGACCCCGTTCCAGTCCTCGTACCACTTTTCAAATTTCGTGGCAGAGCCGGGAATCGAACCCGGACCTCCGGGGGTGGCAGCTAATCACGCTAACCACTACACCACAGAGGCGACTTAAATGCATTATAAAGATAGAAATGGGGTCTTCAGTTTGAGAATTTTGTGCGTAACAACAGCTACTGAGATTTCCCGACGTTCACGGAGTTTCAATCGTTGCAGCTGTATGCAATAGGGGGTTATGTGTTCATCACGCCTGGCATTTGTCACGTAACGAACGCATGTACGTTTTGTACTCTCTGTAGTTTTACGTTCAAAGTTTCAGAGAAGTCGTTGTACACGACTAAACCTTAGTCAATGATCAGGAATATAAGACTTTGAACAAGTAGTTTTCTCATGAAAGGTGGTCTACATGAGAGAGAGATTGGGGAGGGGGAACTTTGCAACTTGAGGGGCACTGAAATGCACGTGTATTTCATAAGAAAGTTCACGAATTTTAAGAGGGACGACCTAAGTCTGGCCGAGTGTCGAGTCGAATACGGCCGGTGCATAGGCAAAGGAATGCCGGCCGATGTACGTAGCTCAGGCGGCCTGCCAAGTAAGCTTGTGCTTAGCTGCTAGTTCGAGTCCGGCCTCGGCATAGATGAATGCATGTGATGTCGGTAGCTGTGCGAATATGTAATAGATTGCTTCTCGATTGAAATAAATAATCAGTTAATTGCATACCTAAAAACAGAACTCGTCATGGGATAAAACATTTGCCCAAGTGGACATCTACAATAACGTACCAGCTAACATGGCCTTCCGCACATTATCTTGGGACTATACTCATTGAATAATTATGGAACATTACGGGAGTGAATGTGAAGAAAGAAACCTGAAATTCTGGGGGAATCCTGAAGGAAAGTTCTCTTTTGTGTAGTATAAAATTTATAAATAGTAATCAAGTTTTCATTAGTATCCCTTGTCTGAGATTGTTCTACTATACAGCGGTGAAAGTCCAACGTCAAAGTGAACCATACGAGGATTGGTGGATGATACAATCAACATGGTAGTACAAATCCACTGAACGTAGTTTATGAATACATTGGTCCTAACTTTTGAGATGGACACCAGGCCGATATAAGCGGGGTTAAAAGTCAGTTTGTGAGTTTCACAAATAGGAAAAGTCCTCTCAGGTTTAATTACTGTGTTCATGGGGTGAAAGTTCCTTATGGGGATCACAGTAATTACCCAGCAGCTCGATTTGTTCTGGGTGATTTCTGACAAAAGAGTAGCATTACAAAAATGTTGCAAAGTTTGGGCTGGGGAGACTTGGGAGAAAGGAGACAAGCTGCTCGACTAAGTGGTGTGTTCCGAGCTGTCAGTGGAGAGAATGAGAATGGTATTGAGTGACATTAGTAGACGAATAACTTTGAGTGGTATTTTTAAAGGTAGGAAAGATCACAATATAAATATATAATGTTGGAATTCAAGAGGACAAATTGGGACAAATATTCGATTAAAGGAAGAGGAGCTAGGGATTGGAATAATTTACCACGGAAGATGTTCAATAAATTTGCAAATTCTTTGGAATTATTTAAGAAATGACTAGGTATAAACAGATAGGGAATCTGCCAACTGGGCGACTGTCATAAATGCAGATCCGTGGTGGCTGATTGATTGTCCTCAGAGCGAATTTATAATTGAGTTCCACTGTTGGTCTGATGGAGATGTTGGTTGGTGGAGATGAACCTCTAAACAAATTTTAACACGAAGAGTTTCTCACAGTATATAAGGAGCACTTAATGTACAGGAATGTTTCTATGGGTTACATGAATAACATTCGTTAGAAAAATATACTCTGGGAGAATTATTGCTGCTGATGATGCTTGTTGTTTTAAGGGGCCTAACATCGAAGGTCATCGGCCCCGGTAGAATTATTAATGAAGCTTCTATATAAATATCCTGATAATTAAAAAATTCCTATCGCGAACTCCTAAAGTTTACAGAAAGGTCTGAAATTCAGAAGTTCTAGACTCCTTGTGAGAGATCTTTTTACTTCCGTTTTACAAGGAAACTGAAATCAACATAAATGTTTGTTCAAATAACTTCCCTTGGTTACCCAGAATCGAAGAGCATTGAAAATCCACAGCCTGTTTCGAGTCATTTGACCGGGTCGGGAATGGAATGAAGTCCCCATCTAGCGGCGACGATAGGAATTACGTCGGCTGCCGAAGCCTGTCGTAGGCCTACTCCTCTGGGGCAATGATTAATGACTGAGAGATTAAATGAAATGATATTGGAGAGTGTTGCTGGAATGAAAGATGACAGGGAAAACCGTAGTACACGGAGAAAAACCTGTCACGCCTCCGCTTTGTCCAGCACAAATCTCACATGGAGTGACCGGGATTTGAACCACGGAACCCAGCGGTGACAGGCCAGCGCGCTCCTTCCTGAGCCACGGGGGATTCCCGAAGAGCGTTACTAACATTAATTACATTTCATGTGAAAATGTTAGTGAATGTGGTTGACAACCCGAGTTTGTAAAAGGCGGGATTGTTAATGTAATAATCACACATGGATACCTGATCGAAATTATGTTAGTTCAAATTCCTAAACGAACCTCAGGAGTCACAAGGTGCTTACCACCTTGTACGGTAGAGAGCACGGAATCGTGCCGATGCATCTAGTTTCTAATGGTGTTTTTCTTTATCTAATGTTGGTAGAGACTCCTTGTCACATTTTAGTCATACCAGCCCCTTGATGAAACAATCTCTTAGTGATATGAAGTGAATACCGGCACACAAACACTAACCTATAAATATAGGTCACTTCTGGTTGGGATTCGAACCTATTTGGGAGATAGTGGTCTCGAATCCCACCATCGGCAACTCTGAAGATGGTTTCCCGTGCTTTTCCATTTTCATACCAGGAAAATGCTGGGGCAGTACCTTAATTAAGGCGTCGGTTGCTACCTTTTGTATCCTTCCGTCGCCGATAACCAACGATGTGTTAGTGTGACGTTAAAAACAAGTATCAGTTCCAGTTGGGAAGTGAAAGGGTAGGAATAAAGTAAAAAGTTAACCTGAGTAATTGAAACGCATTGGTTTGTATAGTGTGTTTGCACCAGGTCTGTGGTACAGTACTCTGCAGAGGTATCCAGTCTCCTCCCTCAGTGATACACACTGACGGGCAATTTACAATAGCCACCATTATATTTCTTCCTTTCTTAATCTGTTTACCCTCCAGGGTTGGTTTCTTCCACGGACTCATCGAGGGATCCCACCTCTAGCGCCTGAGACTTTGGGTCGGGGGATACAACTGGGGTGGAGGACCAGTGCCTCGCCCAGGCGACCTCACCTGATATGCTGAACAGGGGCCTTGTTGGGGGATGGGAAGATTGGAAGGAATAGACAAGGAAGAGGAAGGAAGCGGCCGTGGCCTTAAGTTGGATACCATCCCGGCATTTGCCTGTAGGAGAAGTGGGAAACCACGGAAAACCACTTCGTGGATGGCTGAGATGGGAATCGGAACCCCCTCTACTCAACTGACCTCCCGAGGCTGAGTGAATCCCGTTCCAGCCCTCTCCCACTTTTCAAATTTCGTGGCAGAGCCGGGAATCGAACCCGGTCCTCCGGGGGTGGCAGCTAATAATACTAACCACTACAATATAGAGGCGGGCAGCTAGTGTTTTAGATCTACATTCAACACTTCATTTTCAACAGTAAGATCGATCCTGAACTTTCGACCTATGCAATTCACTCTGGGTAAAAGGGGGAACTAGGAGATAAGGATACCATTTCGATAATAGATGAAGTCTAAGTGCAACTCACGAACCACCGACAGGGAAGATTAATTGTTGAGCTGATCAAGAAATATTTCCTTTTCGAAACCAGCCTTCAGCGGTGATTGCTGTCCACTGTTCCTTGAAGCTTCCTGAACACGCCTTACAATTCAAGACCGGTTTCGACTGGCGAGTCTTTACAAGAATGGTCAACGCTCTCCTCCCAGCTCGTAGAACCCGCAGGCAACCGATTACAGAAGCGAGCAGCAATAATGTTCGATCTGAGAATGCCAATATCCTCACGTAGTTCTCATTGGACGATTCAACTCATTCGTCAAGGAATGCTAAACGTCTCTCAATGTACCTCAACTAATTCAATTGGGCTAAATCTTGCTTCGGCAGTGGTCTGTATACCAAACTAAACCAAACCCCATGGCGCAACAGCCCCGAAGGGCCATGGCTTACCAAGCGGCCGCTGCTCAGCCCGAAGGTCTGCAGATTACGAGCTCTCGTGTGGTCCGTACGACGAATCTTCTAGGTTTATTGTTGGTCTTCTAGACTTGGGCCGCTATCTGACCGTCAGATAACTCATCAATTTGAATAACGTAGGCTGAGTGGACCTCGAACCAGTCCTCAGATCCTGGATGGGAATCGAACCCGGGGCCTCTTGGTAAGAGGCAGGCATGCTACCTGTACACCGCGGGGTCGTCTGTATATCTTCGTCATCCACAATAAATGTCTTCTGTGTACTGCACTGTACTTTGATTCCCGTTTGCACACGCGACATAACGTTGAGGATTGATACAGTAGGCTAGTAGTAACTTTTTACATTAGGCTTTCTTCTACTTGCTGTTTGGAATGGAGGAGGCCGATAGTGGTATACGTACAATTTTGCACCTGGCCTCCCCGGAGGCTACACGCATTTATTATTATTATTATTATTATTATTATTATTATTATTATTATTATTATTATTGCTAGTTGCTTTACGTCGCACCGGCACAGATAGGTCTTATGGCGACGATGGGATAGGAAAAGGCTAGGAGTGGGAAGGAAGCGGCCGTGGCCTTAATTAAGGTACAGCCCCAGCATTTGCCTGGTGTGAAAATGGGAAACCACGGAAAACCATCTTCAGGGCTACCGATAGTGGGGTTCGAACGTACTATCTCCCGAATACTGGATACTGGCCGCACTTAAGCGACTGCAGCTATCGAGCTCGGTTTTACTTTATTATTATTATTATTATTATTATTATTATTATTATTATTATTATTATTATTATTATTATTATTATTATTATTATTATTTACCAAACGATAGCTGAAGATTGTGGTAACTTGATGGCATAGCAGTTAATTTATGGAAGTGCAACTTCCAATGGTTGCGGGGTCCCTTTAACTGATATCGGGCGTTAAACCCCAAGCCAGGACTCGAAAGGAGCCAGCCGCAGTTCCCTCTACTTCAGGAGAGTACCTTTCGAGAAGAGAGCTACGACAGAGTGCAGAAGGCTGAGGGAATTGGCTGCGTGGTACTAGCCACGAGACTGCAAACATAAATTCGGGAAGTGATGGGTTCAAATCCCACCAGTTGCCATGAAGTTGGTTTCCCACTTTCACACCAGGTACCTTAACTGAGGCCACAACCATTTTCTTTCCAGTCGTAGGCCTTTTCCAGCCCATCGTCACGAAAATCTTGTCAATTTAAATGCGACGTTAAGCTAAAAGCGTATACAAGATACTAACCACAAGGTAGTTTCATAGCGGAATTTAGTTTCATTAAATCTAAGTTGGCCGGCCCCCTCGGTGTAGGAGTAGCGTGCCTGCCTCTTACCAGGAGGCCCCGGGTTCGATTCCCAGCCAGGTCAGGGATTTTTACCTTCATCTGAGGGTTGGTTCGAGGTCCACTCAGCCTACGTGATTAAAATTGAGGAGCTATCTGACGGTGAGATAGCGGCCCTGGTCTAGAAAGCCAAGAATAACGGCCGAGAGGATCCGTCGTGCTGACCACACGATACCTCGTAATCTGTAGGCCTTCGGGCTGAGCAGCGGTCGCTGGTAGGCCAGGGTCCTTCTGGGCTATAGCGCCATGGGGTTTATTTGTTTTGTTTTTTTAAATCAAAGTTGAAGACAGTAGAGGAGTCTGGTTACAGCAAGAGGTTTTGTTTCCTCCGCAGCCTTCCAGAAGTCTCCCGATAGATTTAGTCTGCTGAATAATTTAGTATTGTATAGATTTGCTATTGCGTAAAAGTACTTCTGTGCGTTAAAGTTGTGAGGGAACTCAGATCAAGATACGAGGAGCGATGCTGGCAATGCAGCGAGTTCGCAGTTGCAACAGACAATAATCTGCAAGAAGTGAGTGAATTCAAAGAGAAACTTACACTGTTTTCTGGGTGATTTGAGATTGCAGGAAATTGGAAATCCGCTCTGAGTTCTCCAGGCCCAGCTGTAATAATTTGCTGTACATTTTTTTATTTTAAGTTCCCTTCTGCTCAAATACCAACTTTTATGCCAACCACTCCAGTAAATTGAGCGTGATACTTCTACGAACGGACAAAAATGAAATCGAAGGTGGAATTGCTCACCTGTTGTGATATAAAATAACACGAATCTCTTCGAAGTTTGTAGTTTGCACTGAAAAGCAAAACCACTTCCGTACAGGCCATGAAGGCCCCTGGAAGAGTGGTGGGTTACCTCGACCTCACGCTGGGGTGAAGTAGTTTGCCCTAATCCCAATCGCCTTTCCCTCCAGGAATGAACCTGGTACTCATTTCTGTGGTAGGATGAGTGAACCCCAGGACGGTGTGCCTCTCAAGAAGTGGAAGTTCCTTTCCTAAAATTTTCGACTTAACTGGCTAGTGGTTTATGGGAAGCGAGCTTTTCTGTTACTTAGAGGGTGCGAGTTCGATTCCCAAACAAGTCAGAGATTTTTACCAGGATCTGACGGCTAGTTCGAGGCTCAAACAGCCTACAATTGAAGCCTATCTGACAGTGAGATAGCGGTCCCGATTTTGAAAGCCAAGGATAACGGTCGAAAGGATACATCGCGTTGACCACGTGCCACCTCATAATCTGCGAGTCGTTGGGCTACGTAGCAGTTGATAGTTAGGTAAAAGCAAATCAGGGATGCAGCGCTACGGTTTTATAATTTGAAATGAATCTATGCCTTCACCGCCCCGGCTAGTCAGATCCCCACAGTTTGAGCCTAAAACTAGTAGTAGTTCTGAAGAATACTAACTGTTTAGAACAGGAAACTCTCACTTCATTAGCTTAATTACACCTTAAGTCTATGTCTTTCATCCTCTAAAAAGTACACAGCTCTACAACTATTTGAAATGTTCCACCTGCTCAAGTTAGGTGCATGCTTCTTGACATGTAATCACGTTACTTCTCTGTCGTAAAGACAGAACTTTCGTCTTTGAGATTCTAATCTTCCGCCACAGTCAATACATTTACACGAAGTTGAGACTTATCGGTACGGAGGTAAGCTCGTAAGTAAGAGAACTTTCTGAGAACTCGCGTTTTCTGGTGAGGGTATCCCTAATACAAGAGAGTGAGGTGGGAAGTCACGAAATGATGGGGTGTGGCTGCCAACGGATTGGCCATAATATTTCACAGACCTACAGATTCTTCAATTCAACTGGCAAGTTCAGCACTATGTGGTAGCATGGGCGCCGACAACATGAGGCAAAACAGTGTGTGCTCTCGAGAAACTTGTCACTAGGGAGCATTGCTCCCAACCAAAGAAACTCATGTAGACTACTGAAAATGCATTTCTTTAGAAAACGACTTAAAGTTACCCTATATGAAAAGAAAACATTATAAAAAGAGATAATCTCATATTATGCTCTTGATTGTATAGTTTAGCAATGTTGTTACTGATGGAATTCAATGTCAAAGAATAATAATAATAATAATGTTGTTTGTTTTTACCTCCCACCAACTACATTTTGTGGTTTTCGGAGACGCCGAGGTGCCAGAATTTAGCTCCGCATGAGTTTGTTTACGTGCCAGTAAATCTACCGACACGAGGCTGACGTATTTTAACACCTTTTTTTCTTCTATTTTTATGTCACGCCGACAACGAGAGGCTTATGGAGGCGATGGGATAGGACAGAGCTAAGAATGAGAAGGAAACGACCGTGGCCTAGCCCCCGAGTTCCTCTGAACTCAATCCTATTGAACATGTCTGGGATGCTGCCGAGAGGGATGTGCACACTCTGGACATTGTTCCGACAAATCTCCGTGCATTATGGGAGCGGTTGTAGACCAGGGTGGCTTCCCAACATTGCCAGTCTCTGGTTGAGTCCATGACGCCCCGCAATGCCACTATCATCGGGGATGAAAAGTGGTCCTACACGTTACCAGCCAAGTATCTCTAATTCAATTGCTTATCAATGTATTTAAGTAGGCTACTCTTTGCCCCATGTTCATGCAGTAACTTTTTAATTTTATTTTTTGCAATTTGCTATATGTCACACCGGCACAGATAGGTCTTATGGCGACGGTGCGTTAAGAAAGTGCTGTCAGTGGGAAGAAAGCAGGCGTGGCCTTAATTAAGGTACAGCCGGAGCATTTGCCTGGTGTGAAAGTGGGAAACCACGGAAAACCATCTTCAGGGCTGCCGACAATGGAGTTCGAACCCACTATCTCCTGGATACAAAATCACAGCTGCGCGACCCTAACCTCACCGCCAACTTTCTCGGTATTTTTTTATCATGAGAATAATATCCCCAAAATAATTTTAAAACCTCGGCCGCTATGTGTGGTAGTATAATTTTAGCAACCAACGATCATTCGGAGAGCAATTATTTGCAATATTTTAAACATGAGTTTACCGAAATACGGAACAAATAGACTACGTGTTACAGGTCGTGTAGATGAGACTTTGCAATGAAGAGATGGGATGTTCACACCCCACAGTCGGCAGTCCTGAAAATGGTTTCCTGTGGTTTCCCGTTTTCACACTAGGTGAATTCGGGGGCTGTTGCTAAATAAAGAGCACAGCAGCTTTCTTCACATACATCCATACATCCATCTATACATACATACAGGTCAGCAAATTGGGAGGCCAGTAATAGCAGGAGCTTCGGAGAAGTAGACTTTCAGTCCTAACTCCCGATGTGATGGCAACCTCTCTGTTTTACGTGTGTAGCGGGACGGTCTACTCTACCGGAAGGTGAATGAGGCAGGTTCATACTACTAGAAGTAAAGTCTTTCAGTCACTCACTAGATACGGGCAAAAACATTATGTGCATGGCGAAGGGTATTTGTTGACGTTATGGTTTCGCTCACATTAAATGATTAGTAAGCGTTCCGGTTGCAAGCTTTTTGTTTTTGTACTCAGCAAGGGCGTTATAATGTAGTAACGACGAGCTGGTGAATGTGCTTTTAATGTAAGAGGAAAGTCGAAAGAATGGATTTCTTTCTGTGGGGCTAAATGCGTGATATAATTTACGCAAAAGTGCCAGATAAAAGGGAGGATCTTTTGAGAAGGGTTAAGGTAGCAAGTGAAAGTGTCACCACACGCTTGGTGTTGTTGAGGGTGCAAGAAAGCGTTGAGGCGTCTAGTGCTTTGTGTGGAGAAAGGGGGTGAGTACAGAGACCTACAGCTTATAAATAATATACTTCCACAACCATACAGCAAAGAATGCCTAAGATAATTTTACAATTTGAAATAGTAAAGTATGTAGTTTTAACAAAAACTAGGCTGTGTGGCTGAAACAAGACTGTAAATTGATATATATATATATTAAAAATTATAATACGTTAGTCCGTCTCTGTGAGGTAGTGGTTAGTGTGATTAACTGCCACCATTAGAGGCCCCGGTTCGATTCCCGGCTCTGACACGAAATCTGGAAAGTGGTACGAGGAATGAAACGGGGTACACTCAGCCTCGGCAGGTCAACCGGGTAGAGGGGCTTCGATTCCCGCCTCAGCCATTCTCGAAGTGGTTTTCCGTAGTTTCCCCACTTTTCTCCAAGCAAATGCCGGGATGGTACCTAACTTAAGTCCACTGCCACTTCCTTCCTCTTCTTTGTCTACCCTTTCCAATCTTCCCATACTCCACAATACCCTTGTTCAGCATAGCAGGTGAGGCCGCCTGGGCGAGGTACTGGTCCTCCTCTCCAGTTGTATCGCCCCGACGCAAAAGCCTCACGCTCCAGGACACTGCCCTTGAGGTGGTAGAGGTGGGATTCCTCGCTGAATTGGAGGGAAAAACCAATCATGGAGGGTAAACGGATTAAATAATAATAATAATAATAATAATAATAATAATAATAATAATAATAATAATAATAATAATAATAATAATAATAATAATAATAATAATAATACGTTAACAAAGTGTCAATATCAAGCTGTTGCTTCAAATACAAAGTGTTGGCCTGAAGAGAAGTTTAAGTAAACATGCAACAAAATGAACTATTTTCGTTCACATTACTTTACCTGATAGTTAAACTAACAATTTGCCTTTAGGAATTGAAACTGTGTTCCATTGCATCGACACTCTGAAACGAAACTGCAAGAATGGACAGATGAAGGATACCGAAAGAAACCCTACAATATAGCACCTACACACGAATAGTGATACAACTCAATAATGGACGTTTTCGAGGGAAAAAAGTTTAAACGTTTAGAACACCATATTAGATCAGGAGTACTATTTTATCAGACCATTTGTACAGATAAAATTTAGCATATATTAAATCACATTTTCAAAGAGTTTCAATGAAGAAAAAAACACAACTAAGAAGTTTTAATATTCTTGACTGTCGATGTTCAGTATGCTAAAGTAGTATAAGGGCATTTGTGGTTTTCTGCAAGAAAGAAAGGAGTTAATTCGCCTCTATGGTGTGGTGTGATTAGTTGCCACCCCTGTAGGCCCGGGTTCGATTCCCGGCTCTGCCACGAAATTTGAAAAGTGGTACGAGGGCTGAAACGGGGTCCATTTAGCCTCGAGAGGTCGAATGAGTAGAGGTGGGTTCGATTTCCACCTCAGCCATTCTGGAAGTGGTTTTCCGTGCTTTCCCACTTCTCCTCCAGGCAAATGCCGGGATGGTGCCTAAGTTAAGGCCACGGCTGCTTCCTTCCTTCTTCCTTGTCTATCCCTTCCAATTCCCCCCCCCACTCCAGAAGGCCCCTGTTCAGAATAGCAGGTGAGGCCGCCTGAGCGAGGTACTGGTCATTCTCCCTAGTTGTATCCCCTGAACCAAAGTCTGGCGCTCTACGACAATGCTCTTGAGGCGGTAGAGGTGGAATCCCTCGCTGAGTCAGACGGAAAAACCGAACCTGGAGGGTAAATAGATTAAGAAGAAGAAGATTATAAAGAATGAGAAACAGTCTTAAATGCTCTCTTGAAGAATAAGACAAAAGGGAGTCATGAATGAAGGAAGGACTCCCTTTTTATTAGATGCCCTAATATTACAGAGTCATAAGGGACTTAAATGTGAAGGCCTACAATATCATAGCTCATAAAACTGATCAAGAATAATATTACACTAACCATTGCTGTGATGTGATTTGTCTCTTATGCTGCCACTCATCTCCGATAGATGGGATTGCTGCCGCGTCCAGAGTAAAGTAGCATACCGGTACCTGAATGTTGACGGGAAGTAGCTGGGAAGTTAGATAACTTTGCACATGCTATATGATTTTGCCGTCAATGACGGGTACTACAAACAGTTTTATATAAGTATAACGATATATCCGTAGACCTTTCCGATATGTGTTATCCTGATACCTCAAAGAATACTTTGAAACAAGCAAATACATTATTTAAAGCGCAGGGCAAAAATTGTATAGCAGATGTTACGTGGCACTCGTACTATATACAGCACAGAAAGTGAAAGGTGTGTTGTGTACGGGTCCAGAGCAATACAGCAGCACCATTCTTTACACTCAGCTCTCGATTAACCGTGATCGGATCAACCGCGTTGCGGCTTAACCGCGATATAAAAAATACTAAAAAATTCATGAGTGTCAGGAGTTAACTTAATACAGAATTACAAAGGGTCGGGATAATATTGGTAAGATGATCTCATCACCGAAAAGCTTCTTTTGAGAAACTTGAGAAGCAAAATAAAGAAATAGTGTTTCTCGGTACAAAAGCAGAAAACCATGGCTGATTACTTTCAGAAACAATAAAGTTATGTTGTCTGAATATTTTTCTTCGCCTTATTAGTTTCAACGAAATGTGCTGTTTATTTTTCCATTTATTAATTGTGTTAAGCGCTACTTTTACTGCAGCGTATTGGGCAGGTTAATAAAATACAATACAGTAGTATCATTTATTATCATTTTAACTGTACTTTCAGTACGCCTGTTCTATTTTTAACTTTTTGCGTGTTAAGCGCGATTTTACTTATCCGGGAATCCTTAACCCTACATTGTCCCGGTTAATCGAGAGTTGAGTGTATATATAGACCTGCAGTTCAGTCAGAGCTCACCTATGCTTTAGTACGCGTTGGTTGCTTCTTGGCCGAAATAAATAAAATAATTACAGAATAATATAGCACTTGAAGTGAATTAAAATGAACTGGAAGTGTCTTTCGACGTTTTCGATGTCTCTTTCCCTGAGGTTCCGACTTCGAATATATGAGGTTTTCAATTCTGACCTGAGATCTGGAGTAGGGTTAAGTTATGAAATCAGTTGAGCTGTTTGCTATGGCATGCGACGTAGTGAAGAAGAAAGCAAGGCAGTATGGCTGAGATAGTTATGCTGACCTTGTGACTGTCAAACATCAGCAAGCCCCCTAGCTGGGCATCACTAAACTCTGTCTCAGAGCGTTTAAGGCTCAACACAAACACAGCCTAACCAGGTGCGTATAGTGATACTGACTCACTACCGCACTCTGCACGGTACTACACAACCTTGCTTTGCGTCGCACCGACACAGATAGGTCTTATGGCGTCGATGGTACAGGAAAGGGCTGTGAGTAGGAAGGAAGTGACCGTGGTCTTAATTAAGATGCAGCCCAAACATTTGCCTTTTGTAAAAATGGGAAACCGCGGAAAACCGTCTTTAGGGCTGCCGACAGTACGATTCGAACCCACGACCTTATCCGCAGGGCTATCTTGCTCGATTCTTGCTCCGTATTGACCCCACACGTAACGGGTAAAATCTCGTATTTATCGACCAGTCGGAACCAGCCATTTTATTGTTTCCTTTCTGTATTTTATTCATTTAAATGTAAGAATTTAGTATCGTTGTAGAAGCATTGCTTGGATGACGAAGGGAAAGAGCATATTGGTCAGCACGTGATATCGGAAACAGGCGGTAAACGTGTGCTCGGTTCCAACCTGACATTCAGTTCTTACTTATTGACATCACTTTATTAGTCTTGGAAAGGCTAATATTCATATCATGCTCACTGCACTCGTTTACAAGTCCAAAGACTGCAGACACAATTGCCATTAACACCTTGACGCCGTTTACACCTCGTTCTATTCTCATGATGCCGACCTCCATGCGTGGTATTGAACCCTATAGGTCTAACTTCATTTTGTTCCAGCTTGTTAAGTTTTAAAGTTGTCGAGATGGAAATGGTATATCTTTGAAGCTTCCTTCCGTCCTTCCTTCTATGTATGAATGAGCCCAAATTAGTGGTTTTTTCCTTTAATCTGATCTCTTTCCGCTTGAGAGCAGTCTTAAATTGTTGCTGCATTCCAGCTGATGTGTGTTTCACTACAGGATGTTTCCTAATTTAGATTGATAGTATAAATCATCGTCTTTCCAGCGAAAAAAAATGAAATGGCGTATGGCTTTTAGTGCAGGAATGTCCGAGGACTTCGGCCTACCAAGTGCAGGTCTTTTCATTTGACGCCCGTAGGCGACCAGCGCGTCTTAATGAGGATGAAATGATGATGAAATGAAATGTCGTATGGCTTTTAGTGCCGGGATATCCCAGGACGGGTTCGGCTCGCCAGGTGCAGGTCTTTCTATTTGACACCCGTAGGCGACCTGCGCGTCGTGATGAGGATGAAATGATGATGAAGACGGCACATACACCCAGTCCCCGTGCCAGGGGAATTAACCAATTATGGTTAAAATTCCCGACCCTGCCGGGAATCGAACCCGGGACCCCTGTGACCAAACGCCAGCACGCTAACCATTTAGCCATGGAGATCTTTCCAATGATATGCATGTTGACATGATCTGTTAAGGATTCCTATAATTCTGTCAACGCCTTGAAACCTCTTACACCGGGCGAGTTGGCCGTGCTGTTAGGGGCGCGCGCTTGTGAGCTTCATCCGGGAGATAGTGGGGTCGAATCCCACTGTCGGCAGCCCTGAAGATGGTTTTCCGTGTTTCCCCATTTTAACACCAGGCAAGTGCTGGGGCTGTACCTTAATTAAGACCGCGGCCGCTTCCTTCCAACTCCTAGGCCTTTCCTATCCCATCGTCGCTATAAGACCTATCTGTGTCGGTGCGACGTAAAGCCACTAGCAAAAAAACCTCTTACGACTCGTAATTACTTGGCTTGCTGTCACTTGGTGATACTATATTGCGTGGTGTGAAAGCAAGGGAGAGCGCAGTTTGACTGAAAGTGAAGAAGTAATTAAGTTTCAATAAATCAGGCGATAACAGCACTACGCCGAACTGAACTGAGCGAAGTGTGAGTGGAAACTTAACATAAAATAACGAATGAGAGCGCGACGAAGTAATGGACGACGAAACACACTAAAGTGCACACACTCTTACTCATGAACTAATCGTCTAAATTAACCTGGGATTTGTGCTAAATTAATTTTTAAACTATTGTTTCCAGTTATTCTGCTCAATGTTTCCGAGGCAACGATTACCCTAGTTTTCATTGCATTTTGAATCCACCCTTGCAAATACAAGGACGTCACTTTCATCTCGTGTAATAGAATATGGACCGTCGCTTCTCCATTAGTAGACTATAAGGTGAAAAGAAATCACTGAATGTAAAATAAATTCTTTTGAGTATCTACTCCAGTCCGCCTCTGTGGTGTAGTGGTTAGCGTGATTAGCTGCCACCCCCGGAGGTCCGGGTTCGATTCCCGGCTCTGCCACGAAAATTTGAAAAGTGGTACGAGGGCTGGAACGGGGTCCACTCAGCCTCGGGAGGTCAACTGAGTAGAGGTGGGTTCGATTCCCACCTCAGCCTTCCTGGAAGTGGTTTTCCGTGGTTTCCCACTTCTCCTCCAGGCGAATGCCGGGATGGTACCTAACATAAGGCCACGGCCGCTTCCTTCCCTCTTCCTTGCCTATCCCTTCCAATATTCCCATCCCTCCACAAGGCCCCTGTTCAGCATAGCAGGTGAGGCCGCCTGGGCGAGGTACTGGTCATTCTCCCCAGTTGTATCCCCGACCAAGCGTCTGAAGCTCCGGGACACTGCCCTTGAGGCGGTAGAGGTGGGATCCCTCGCTGTGTCCGAGGGAAAAGCCGACCCTGGAGGGTAAACAGATGATGATGATGATGATGATGATGAGTATCTACTCCAAACGCTTGAAAATACTCTGAGCTTCACTGTTGTAACAGTTCCTTTAATTAGACCGCTGCAGTTTCTTAGTGCTCTCACTTGAATCAGCTCCGTCTGCTGGGTAAAGCGGCACCAGGATGTTCCGCGCCAGTGGGGGATTAACACGAAGTCGTTGGCATAGGCCAAAACTACTTACTGTATTTCCACCTAACTAAATCCCTCCCACTTTATACCGTTCAGTAGATGGTTCATGTAAACTATGAACAACAAAGGTGAAAAGATTACAGCATTAACCCTGTACGTATCTTGAACCCAGAATTCATTCTACCATCAATTCTCACTGCAGCCCAATTTTCAACATAAACACATTTGATTAGTCCCACAGTCCCGCAATACGGCTAATATTCTTTTCCTTAGGTACTCTTGTCATATGAATTCTCTAGCTCTACGAAACATAAACATAATTCTCTATTGCTTTCGTAGCATTCTTAATTACCTGGCACATACTCAAAATCTGATCGAGACAGCACTTCTGTGATTTGAAACCACATTGGTTTTCATCCAAATTACTCTCAACCACTGATCGCACCCTCCCTCCCAAAACGCCAGTGAACACATTGCCTGGAAGGTCGTTGGATGCAGAGTGGGCTTCGGTTTACAAGTTTCCACGGCTGTGCATTTCAACCAAACCAACCGAGCAGAGGAGATGTGGCCGTGGCTCTACACTTCTAAGTTATATTGGGTAGACGGAGAGGGGCTGGTCCTCACTGTCGGCTGTCCAAGGAATGGTTTTCCATTCTCCTGCAAATGCCGGGACAGTTCCTAGTATAGGCCACGATCACCAACCCCTCACCTTCTCCGAACATCTCCCTGGCTGGAGCGACGGCGTTTTCCTTCTAGGAGGCCCGCCGTCCCCTTCAGGGGTGGAGTGAAAACGTTTTAGTAGTAGTTGCCTGGTATATTGATGAACGAAATACCTCGATATTTGTTGCAATCCTTCAAATTTCCCTGCTTAGAGATAGGTGCAATTACTGGTTTTGCCTAATCAGAAGGTACCTTACTAATATCCCATACTAATTACTCTATGAAGCCATTTTATCTCTTCCTTCCCACTATATTTCACAATTTCAGGTCTAATTTCATCTATTCCAGCTGATTTATGAAAATGGAGTTGATTTACCATCCTTTCCACTTCCTCAACCGTAATTTTACCAACATCATTGCCCACCTCCCCATCAGCTCGGCTGTTTGCGACGTCACCAAAAGGTTTCCTTTTACGCTGAGAAGATTTTCAATATACTGTATTCCTTCCACCTGTCCAGTGATTCCCTGGAGTATATTATGAGTTCACCTGATTTACCCATAACACTATTCATTTCCTTTTTCCCTCCCTTTCTGAGATTCTTCACTACAGTCCAGAAAGCTTTCCCTGCTGCTTGACCTAGCCTTTCTAGGTTATTACCAACATTTTCCCACGACGTTTTCTTTCATTCAACAAGTATTTGTTTCGCTTTGCTTCCTTTATCTACGTACAGTTCCCTGTCTGCATCACTCCTTGTTGAGAACAATTTCTGATACGCCTTTCTTTTACGTTTACAGGCTGCCGTCACTTCATCATTCCACAAAGATGTCCACATTTTCCCATCTTTACTCAGAGTTGTTTCCAGGCATTCAGTTGTTATTTCTGCGACAGCATCCCTGTGTACCACCCATTCTCTTTATATATCCTGAACCTGCTTACTGTCTATTGTTTTGTACTTTTCACTAATCATATCCATGCACTTCTGTCTAATTTCCTCGTCCTGGTGATTTTCAAACCTTAATCGTCTGCAGACAGATTTCACTTTCTCTATCCTGGGTCTAGAGATACATAGTTCACTACTGATCAGATAGTGGTCTATATCATAAAAAATCACCGGAATATCCGCAGTTTCCTAATAGATTTCGAGAATTCAATGTCAGTTATATTAGAGCTCTTATGAATTTGGTGCCCCTATACTCCAACGTGTAGTGGTGAATAGCCTTCTGCTAGAAGAATGTATGCGTAACTGCTAAACTTATACTAGCACATAAGTCCAGCAAACGCTTCGCACTCCTATTAGCTTCCTTACCTTCCCCACATTTACCCATCACCTCGTTGTATACTTCATTTCTATCTCCAACTCTCGCATTGAGATCGCCTATTAACACTATTCTATCCTTGCTGTTGACCGTGTCTGCAATATCACTCAGTGTTTCATAAAACTTGTCAGTTTCATCCACATCTGTACCCTCACATGGTGAGTACAATGAAACAATTCTCTCGACCTAATTTCTCCAAAAGCAATATCTGTCCATATCATTTACGTGCCTAATAGAAACTATGTTGCGTGCATCATCCTCGTCCTGGTGAACAGTCCTTGTCCACACTCTGCCCTTCCCTTTTTAAATCTGTTAGGAATAATTTATAATATCTTCCTCGTTATCTCCCCTTACATAAATATAATTAACTCCTAACACATCCAGACGCATTATCTTTTCTGACTCAACCAGTTCTACTTTCTTTCTTTCTTTCTTTCTTTCTTTCTTTCTTTCTTTCTTACATAAGCCCATTAATAACGACAGCTCCACATCGAATTACATTTCGTTCGCCAAGTTGTTTCCAAGGAGTCCGTCGTCTGTCAAATGGAAGTGGAACTCCATTACTTCCATAGGTCCGAGGCTTGCTTAAAACGTTTTGAGCGCGCTTGGTAGAAAATCTGTGATGCAAGATGTTACCCTTTATTACACATAGTCCAAGTGAGGATTTCTCCTGTAACGGGTTAGGGACCATCGGTGGATTGTATAGTCCCAGCCGCCTGAGTACAAGGAGGGCCATGACTCGGAATAAGTCCGGGATGCCCACTACCATTCCGTAGTAAATGGTATCCTGACTTTCAGGGCTACTTACTAGGCCACTGAGCCGTTGCCCATGGTTCACGAACTAGGAGGTGACTGCAATAACCCACACCATGAACCACGCAATAACCACAAATACATAATTTTAATTGAATAAAGGAACTCATGTCCATTTATGTTACCTGTCACGGTCAGCATTGACATTAATTTTTTTGCGTGTTAGTGAATAACTACATTTGTATATTTTACTCAGTGCCTAGAACTTAATGTTTAGTAGATTTTGCTACGAATAAACATAATCAGTTTAATTTGTGTACGTATTTTCGGACAAAATTATACAAATAGTTTAATTTTTCATTCAGGAAATCTACACAAGTTCAGTCATGCAGTTTTTCCTCTTTAGCGAAAACATTACCAGAGTAAAATACAACTGCTGATATGCACTTGATTACATTACATCTTATAATCGTTTTGATCAAAATTACAGGAGTCCTGTACCTCGCATATAATTAGAAAACATTATATTCTATCGTATGTCGTTCTTGTATATCCATTCCTGTTCGCATACTTGCTTCAAGTATCTTCACATTACGAGTCGCTGATTTATTGATGATATTGGAATGTTTAACGCTCTATTCTGAACAACTAAATTTTGAGACGCGCTTGTTTGTCCTACGGCCACAGATATGTACATTTGATTCCCAGTAATGTATTTACTTATTAGATGACATTTTTCTGGAATATTGTTTCTCATATGGATTCTGTATTTAGTCCTTGCATAGTTATTAAGTGCCTTATATTGGCTGGAGAAATATTTTAATTCTGCGCAATCACGAATATCGCCTGATGATGATACACACCCGCTATACAATCGAGGCAGAGAAGTTGCCGAGATCACCACAACCAAGGGTACAAAAACATTGTCATCTGTTTATTTGGTTTATAACTGCGATATTGCAAGCATCTATTACACTTTGACTAGTTTAGCGTTTGTTAACAGGGAATATTTATAGGGTACTTTTTGGATCATATGATACTCTTTTACAATCGCAAGTGCAAAACCGCTGCACAAACCCGGAGGAAGATTTGCACTGGTTATGGCGAAGATGCTGTAACAGATCGGATATGCAGGAAGTGGTTTTTAAAGATCTCAGTCCGGAACTGTATTCTTCAAAAATCCAATCTCGTACCGGTATGCCTATGGATACTGGCGAACAACGTCTGAAGGAGTTAATTGAAAACAACACAAGGATAACAAAAACGAAAAAAAGGAACTAACACGTAATATGAATATATTGTATTAGCGGAACGAACGGTTATTCTTTACTGTGGTGATGATGTCGGCAGCTTCTCCGCCTCGGCTGTATAGTGGGTGTGCAGCTTAATCAGGCGAATATTCGTGGTTGCGCAGAACAACTCATTTCCATAGCCAATAGGAATTTCAGAGGGGTTTCAACGTAGGACCTCATGAACAGTCCAGGCTCAAGACCTCATCGATTGATGGATGAGAATAACTGCCTCTACACCTTATCGAAATAAGCTCCGTATAATGAGTGTCAGTTGGACACGTAACTTCGTCCTCCCTCCACGCGCTTATTAATGAACGTTGCGGAAAAGCCGCGGGAATGCTTTTTGGGTTGACGGGTGCTACAGCGAAGTAGTAGTGCATATTGATTGTGCTCTGCCGCGTGTGCCAAATATCTACTGGATCAATAGCGTGGGTGGGCCCGCCGTGGCTCCAGCTTGCTCTGAGCCTGCCCGCTACACTGCAGAGGCTTGCATTCAAAACGAGCTTCACCTGCAAAACTATTTAATTTTTACTAAACCACGTGGTCTATACGAATGAAAATGCCATTTCACTGAAACGTACATCGTCAACTTGCGTAAAACAGTATATAAGTGATACTAGTGTCGATGGTTCTAAATACAGGGGACTATTTCGTATCCGTCACTTACTAGACTGGGACGTGTTCGGTACATAGAAAAGGTCAGGGAAAAGTAAAAGCCTTTTTTATAACAGAGGATTCCGGCTCCATGGCTAAATGGTTAGCGTGCTGGCCTTTTGGGCACAAGGGTCCCGGGTTCGATTCCCAGCAGGGTCGGGAATTTTAACCATCATTGGTTAATTTCTCTGGCACGGGGGCTGGGTGTACGTGTCGTCTTCATTATCATTTCATCCCCATCACGACGCGCGGACCGCCTACGGGGGTCAAATCAAAAGACCTGCACCTGGTGAGCCTAACATGTCCTCGGACACTCCCGGCACTAAAAGCCATACGCCATTTCATTTCATAACAGAGGAAGGAAAGTAACATTTTACAGTATGAGTAACAACAAAATGTCACATAGCACTGTGACTGAAATGACAATAGTTTCATATTTTACCATTTAGTTTTCGTATGTTTCAATCAAATGTACACGTACGTTACAGAAATGAATTCGCCTGAAAACAGTCTCTAAAACTATGTGTTTCAAGTTAGCCATTTAACATATGACTTCTCTGTTTAGTCCTTGTAGAGTTTTTAAGTGTCTCATACTGGGCGGTGACATAATTTCATTCCACGCAATCACGAATATCGCCTGATGGCGCTGCAAGCCCGCTATACAATCGAGGCAAAGAAGTTGCCGAGATCACCATAACCAAGTGTACAAAACATAGTCAGCTGTTTATTTGATTCATAACTGTGATATTCCAAGCATCTGTTACACTCTGACTAGTTTAGGGTTTGTCAACAGGGAATGTTTAAAGGTACCACGGGTTGCCACTGGTTGCTGTTCGATCCTGACTCAGTCCGGTGGTATTTGAAGGTGCTCAACTACGTCAGCCTCGTGTCGGTAGATTTACAAGCACGTAAAATAACTCCCGCGGGACTAAATACCGGCACATCGGCGTCTCCAAAAACCGTAAAAGTAGTTAGTGGGACGTAAAGCAAGTAACATCATTAACATTATTATTATTACTGGTTGCTGTTCAATGCACTTCAGCACGACCATCTTGAACGCTTCCTTCGCCGCGGTGTAGGGGGCCCCGGGTTCGATTCCCGGCTGGGTCAGGGTTTTTTAATTGTAAATGAATAATATACCTGGCCCTGGGTGTTTGTGTCGTCTTTAACGTTCCTTTCCTCACATTCAACACTCTACACTTCCTCCATTCCAATTACACGCAGGTTCGTATCACATGGTGCAAGTAGGGGCAAAAGATCTCTATAGGTCGACCCCCCGAACAAATAGCATTTTATATTTTTAAAAAATAAGCTAAGTAGCTGGATGGTTCAGAGCAGGGAGCTGGTGATGTATGGAATGTAGACATATAACGATAATTCTATTTTAAATTCTATAAAACTTTCGAAAATGATATATTGACAACATGAACAGAGTTTTTTACACTCACAAATCTATTTTATCAACACGTATGGTAAATAAAAAGTATTATATCAAAATATTCATCATCATCATCATCTGTTTACCCTCCAGGGTCGCCTTTTCCCTCGGACACAGCGAGGGATCCCACCTCTACCGCCTCAAGGGCAGTGTCCAGGAGCTTCAGACTCTTGGTCAGGGATACAACTGGGGAGAATGACCAGTACCTCGCCCAGGCGGCCTCACCTGCTATGCTGAACAGGGGCCTTGTGGAGGGATGGGAAGATTGGAATGGATAGGCAAGGAAGAGGGAAGGAAGCGACCGTGGCCTTATGTTAGGAACCATCCCGACATTCGCCTGGAGGAGAAGTGGGAAACCACGGGAAACCACTTCCAGGATGGCTGAGGTGGGAATCGAACCCACCTCTACTCAGTTGACCTCCCGAGGCTGAGTGGACCCCGTTCCAGCCCTCGTACCACTTTTCAAATTTTCGTGGTAGAGCCGGGAATCGAACCCGGACCTCCGGGGGTGGCAGCTAATCACGCTAACCACTACACCACAGAGGCGGACTTACTTCATTCATTAATAACTCTTAACTAATAACTTAGGCCTTCTGTAATGGAACTAGCCTGCTCTGCTACAGCTTACCAGTGAGTCTAGCAATGGACTGTGGGCAATCTGCTTCCTGATTTCTACTGTATAGTACGGCAACGTTTTGCTTCTCTCCTTGTAGTTTCGCAACCATAATTTTTACAGGCGAGAGACGACGTGGTCCTACTGCTTGGGGGTCCGGTACACAAGCCGACTATCTTCAATTCGGCTCTCAGAAATTTTTAACCTAAAGGGCGAAGTGGTTTTCCGTGGTTTCCCACTTCTCTTCCAGGCGGATGCCGGGATGGTACCTAACATAAGGCCACGGCCGCTTCCTTCCCTCTTCCTTGTCTATCCCTTCCAATCTTCCCAGCCCTCCACAAGGCCCCTGTTCAGCATAGCAGGTGAGGCCGCCTGGGCGAGGTACTGGTCATTCTCCCCAGTTGTATCCCCCGACCAAGAGTCTGAAGCTCCAGGACACTGCCCTTGAGGCGGTAGAGGTGGGGTCCCTCGCTGAGTCCGAGGGAAAAGCCGAACCTGGAGGGTAATCAGATGATGATGATGATGATGAATGAATGAAGTTGAAAAATACTGTAGATCTTACCTTTGATCAAGAAAGCTGATGAAAAATGATGCCCATCGTTCTCAATACAAACGTTGCATCGGCGAACGGTTCTTTAAGAGCAATATCTCAACTACCGAGCTCGATAGCTGCAGTCGCTTAAGTGCGGCCAGTATCCGGTATTCGGGAGATGGTAGGTTCGAACCCCACTGTCGGCAGCCCTGAAGATGGTTTTCCGTGGTTTCCCATTTTCACACCAGGCAAATGCTGGGGCTGTACCTTAATTAAGGCCACGGCCGCTTCCTTCCCACTCCTAGCCCTCTCCTGCCCCATCGTCGCCATAAGACCTATCTATGTCGGTGCGACGTAAAGCAATTAGCAAAAAAAAAAAAAAAAAAAAAAGAAATATCTCAACTGGAAATTTCGATGTACGGTGAACGTTGAGGCTTTCGGTTCAGAGAGTCCCGGGTTCGATCCCCGGCCGGGTCGGAAATTTTAAACGCGTGTAATGAATTCTTCTGGATTGGGGACTGGCTGTTTGTGTTTGTTCCAACCCCGCTCTACATATTCAAGATACACACTACACTACCAAGTAGCACAGGAACACAGGGTTGTGAAACACAGTTCCCACCCGCGACCTCAGAAGGTGCAGGATAAGCGAAAGAGGAAGAAGAAAATGCGCGATATTAAATCTTATTTGCTTCCCGTGACGTGAACCTTTTGTTGTGAATCGGCATTTTTCAGGAAGCACATGTTTCATTAAATTCCCTCGCTGTTAAACATTAGTATTAACTTTTCTTCTTGTTATTATTATTAAAAACGACGGGATTTGACGAAGAATATGCTTCCAGAACAATTTTAATTCACCACAAAGTATTACGTCAACTGAAAACAAATAAGATTTAATATTGCTGAGCACATCTGATCAAAAACAACTAGATCAATCTAAAAACGTTTTTCGTTCGCTACCCACCGGAGGACATCAACTGCTTGTAAACATTTAGTTCACAAACACATTCTTATGGAAAAAAAGTTAATGAAAATGTTACTTAATGGATACAAATACTCTGTTTGTAAACAGTGTCCACAAACAGGAAGCACAAACATTGTCTGACCACACCGTTTATAAAATCGCCTGTATTAATTAAAAGTGGAGATGTGTGGGTAAATTGTGCCAATCACAATGATGTGAGGCTCTTACACGTTTCATGTTATTGGGAAAGGGGTACGATAGCAAGAGCCATCATCGCCACCTTGTGAACCGCGATTCGTATCCCGATGAATGCAACAGAGATTTCGTAAAATGACCGGGCGAGTTGGCCGTGTGGTTAGAGGCGCGCGGCTGTGAACTTGCATCCAGGAGATAGTGGGTTCGAATCCCACGGCTGTGAGCTTGCATCCAGGAGATAGTGGTTTCGAATCCCACTATCGGCAGCCCAAAACATGGTTTTCCGTGGTTTCCCATTTTACACCAGGCAAATTCTGGGACTGTACCTTAATGCATCTCTCCACATAAGATTGGAGCCAGGAAGGGCATATGGTCGTATCCACATGTGCGACACAGATCGCACCCGCGACCCTACCAATGTGGACAAAGCGGTAGAAGAGGAAGAAGAATAAGTACAGCTTTTTACTCGGAAGCCTCTTGTTCGATTCCCGTCTCATTCAAGAATTTCAATCCTCTGCTGAGGATTGGAACCGCGTTCACTCAACCTCATGAGATCAACTGAGGAGCTGTTAGGGAGGCTGAGTTCCGGATTTGGATATCAATAAATAGAAATATTTCTGGCAACTGTCGCTTTCTAGGAGCTAGAATTGTAGATTCCCGACTGTATCCAACCAGGAACTTCTCTCAGCGTAAAAGAATAATCATTCTGGAACGGTGAGCAGAGAATCTTTCAGAACTACAATGAAACCGATCTTGGTGTTTACGCGACGAAATTTTCCCCCAAGAATGGCTAATTTCAGACGAAACTTCTACTTTTCTCTCAAGATACTGTCTAATGTTTTAATGTGTTTGGTTCATGAAACGTAGTCTTATATGTGAACATTCTCACTCAGTAGCCAGTATTCGGCTGAAAAACTGAAAATGAATATAATATGTACGTTATAAGTTATATTTCTTCCATTCATTTAATTTTGATAATTGAAAGCATCTCCTTTTATTTTTCTGATAAGCCACGTGAGGTAACCTAAAATCATGTGGGTTCTAAACTTGCAGTATGAACAAGGAGACAGATACAGAACTTGTCGTGTACCCCTCCTGTGATTTAAACCATACCGGTACATTTTATGACATTTTTTGTTATTAACAGCACAAGTAAAATCTAATAATAGCCAAACGTGTACACTGTCCTTCATCCATTTTTACTGAACTACGATAACATATTTTATATAGTGTGATTGTGCAATGGCGCAATGACTGTATGTTATAACCTTTTATAAAATGTAACTTGCACAAAATATTTTACAATAGATATTTGAGGAATTTATTTTTATAGTGTAATGCTGGCCTAACACCCATCCCACACTTCTCACCGGCGCTACTGTTACTAGGGCTAACTACAAGTTTCGGTAACCACAAAGAGAACTAAACTTGGCCCGTTAGCTAGCTTTTCCTGTTTGAGAGATGCCAGTTAGATGAGAGTGAACTGAAGTATGCTAAACCCTAGACCAGGGCTGCAGACTTCGGCAAACAAATTGTAATTCACGCCGTACACCAGCGCTCACGAAATACTGAAGAGACCGAACAAGTGGCCGCGTCGTTTAGATCACGTGGCTATCACCTTGCACATTCGGGAGATAGTGGGTTCGGACCCCACTGTCGGCAACCCTGAAGATGGTTTTCCGTGGTTTCCCATGTTCACACCAGGTTGTACCTTAATTAAGGCCACGGTCGCTTCCTTGCCATTCCGAGCCCTTTCCAATCCCATTGTCGCCGTAAAACCTATCTCTGTCGGTGCGACGTAGAGCAAAAAACCTAATAGAATGTATTATTTTAAGGAATGGAAGCTTAATGAAGCACACATGTACCCTTGACTACAGTTGGACAATAAACAAAGGAAGAAGTGTGACAGTAATAATTATTTTGTTTTACGTCCCAGTGACTACACTTTTACGATTTTCAGTGACGACGAGGTGCTGGAATGTTGTCCCGCAGGAGTTCTTCTAAGTGCCAGTAAATCTACCGACATGAGGCTGGTGTACTTGGGCCTCTTCAAGTAACACCGGACTGAACCGGGATCGAACCCGCCAACTTGAGATCTGAAGGCTAACGCATTACCGCCTAAACTACTCAGCCCGGCTAGAGGTATGCCAATCTGTTTATCTATCAATATGTGTCACTATTAGGCTGCTATTTTGTGACATGTGCCTCTTACGGACATATTCTTGTATGGACTTATCAAGCGCTCTCGCAATCGTTACGTAATGCAGCTTTGCCCTACTATGATAAGAGCCTTGAGCTCTCTTCTTCCTCCTTAGCAGATTGCAACATCTCAACTGACTGGAGACGTCGGGAATCAAAGTCTTCCTAAACAAATGACTGTAACAAAGAATAGCCTACTTCAAGCAGTGTGGTTCGTCAAGCTTTGAACTTATGAGAGAAGTCCCTACAGCTGTTCATCTACCCACTGCGGCACCGCAGGAGGAAGACAGTAAAACTTGAGGACGGCGGATGTTCCGAGTGTAAATTTATTCTACTTTATACCAGTATTCAATCCAGGAAAATACAGGGATCAATCAATCAATCAATCAATCAATCAATCAATCAATCAATCAATCAATCAATCAATCAATACTGATCTGCATTGAGGGCAGTCACTTAAGTGGCATATACCTTACCTGTTGTTTTCCTAGCCTTTTCTTAAATGATTGCAGAAAAATTAGAAATTTATTGAACATCCCCCTTGGTAAGTTATTCCAATTTCTAACTCCCCTTCCTATGAACGAATATTGGTCCCAATTTGTTCTCTTGAATTCCAACTTTATCCTCATACTGTGATCTTTCCTATTTTTAAAGACATCACTCACTTATTCGTCTGCTAATGCCATTCCACGCCATCTCTCCACTGACAGCTCGGAGCATACCACTTAGTCGAGCAGCTCGTCTGGTACTGTAACAGGGCTTCTTCCTCAACCCGACACTAAGCGTTGACCACAATGCAGTCAGACTAACAACTGAAAACTATGGACTAAAATTGTATTACCGAACGAGTTGGCTGCGTGGTCAGGGTCGCGTAGCTGTAGGTTTTCCAGGTTGTACTTTTTCCCGTTTTCTTACGTTTTCTTACTGTTAATTTAGCCTTACGTATTTTATTTCGCTGTACAGCACGTTCTTCCTTTTTTTTTTAATATTTGGCAATGGTTTATAATAGGACCCATAACAATTCTTCTTAATATAAAATATGCATGGTTTTGATTATTATCTTTGATATTATTGCCTCAGTTATGCAAGTTTTGATTGCGACAATAAATTAATGTTGTGTATATTAGCAGATTCAGAAACAGCTGTAAAACTTTCCTGTGACAATACGAAGGCAGAAATATTAGTGAAAAACTTATTAGCATCTAAAAGTATCAGTATTCTTCTTCTTCTTTTACTACAGCTTCTTTCCCCACCTGTGGGGTGACGGGTGGGAACTGTGTCGCACATATGAATTTGGCCCTGTTTTACGGCAGGATGCACTTCCTGACGCCAACCCTATATGGAGATATGTAATCACTATTGCGTGTTCCTGTGGTGGTTGGTAGTGTAGTGTGTTGTGTGATCATGAAGAGGAAAGTGTTGGGACAAACACAAACACCCAGTCCCCGAGCCAGAAGAATTAATCAGAGGTGATTAAAATCACCCGACCCGGCCGGGAATCGAACCCGGGACCCTCTGAACTGAAGGCCCCAACGCTGACCATTCAGCGAATGAGTCGGACCATCTATAAGTATCAGTAATTTTCTTAATATTCTGAAATCCTCTGAAAGTATCAAGTGCACTGCTGTTGCAACAGGTGTTCACCTGAACTCATAAAATCAGAGCTATAAGTTGTAATACATTTCGACATGCCTTGCAAAGAATCTTTTAACTTACTAAAGAATAACAGATGATTGCTACATAAAGGTTAAATCAGTTTCAAAATACCAACATGTTATGAAGCAATAGGGTTTAAGACATAATTGTGTGCGAGTTTTGATCGAAAATTGCATTTAATAAAAGATTGTAAAGGCATGAGTTATTAAAAAATATGTCAGTGAAAAGTCTTCTTTTGTTATTTTTACAAAAGTGGCAACCCTACGTAGCTTTGGGCTTGCGTCCGGGAGATGGTGGGTTCGAATCCCTCCGTCTGCAGACTTGAAGATGGATTTCCGTAGTTTCCATGCAAATGCTAGGGTTCTACCTTAATTAAGGCCACTGCCGATAACTTCCCAATAATACTAGACCTTTCCCTTTCGTACGTCGCCGAAAACCTTTTATATGTTAGTGCGACGTTAAACCAGCAGCAAAGAAATAAGAATCATGACTGATGATTGAAGATTAATCCTTTTGAATTATCAACCATGATAACTGATTTTATTTTAAGTAGCAATTACTCAGTCAATATGATTATCAAGAATTTATTTCGATGGACTAGCTACATGCCTTCGAAAACAATTAGGATTGCCATCGGGACGTCCTGTATTTCAGACAAAAATGACGTGCCCCTTAGTATCTCTCGTTCTTTATTTTTCAATGACAAAATTTAATAAATAAATAATTCGGAAAGGAGAAATTAAATGAAAGTTTTGTCCAGTTTTATGACGGACCTCTAAAATATTTAAGTCTTATGATCTATCCGAAAATAATTTTAGGGTCTACAGAAAATCTACAACTGTTCTGTTTGAAGAAAAGAATTTGTTTTTCTTGTCTATAGTTCACCGTGGAGACTGACGTGGAGAGTTCTGCATTTTTGGCAGACATCCTTTAGGACATCCTGGAAAGTGATGAAGATGCATTGCAGAAGTGAATAAAAGTATTTAGAAACTATAATGATGTTAATAAACTCAAGGAACTTATGCTTAGTATTTCGAGTTTACCTGCGTTTGTTGTTGAACGTACATACTCTCCTTGATGGCAAACAAGTAGACTGATACGAGAAATAGATGCTCATTGTTCTAATAAAGAATAACTTCTGTTTTAGAAAAATATGAAAATGACATGTCAAAAATTCCATACCATGATAACATTTGATGCTGACGTTTTAAGGGCAGAAAAATCAACTAGCAAATACACCTAGAAAAATAAGGTAATTTAATCCTGTTCACAAATCAGAAGTGGCCATTGTTTACTGTGGCAAGTCCCTTATTTCGTTTGGCAAAAGGTGACAACCCTAATAACAAGTGATGTTTTCTCAATTGAAAAATGGATAACTTATTTTTGCTAGTTGTTTTACGTCGCACCGACACAGATAGGTCTTACGGCGACGATGGGACAGGAGAGGGCTAGGGGTGGGAAGGAAGCGGCCGTGGCCTTAATTAAGGTACAGCCCCAGCATTTTCCTGGTGTGAAAATGGGAAACCATGGAAAACAATCTTCAGGGCTGCCGACAGTGGGGTTCGAACCCACTATCTCCCGAATACTGGATACTGACCGCACTTAAGCGACTGCAGCTATCGAGCTCGGTAATGGATAATGTTTTTTTTTTGCTAGTAGTTTTACGTCGCACCGACACAGATAGGTCTTACGGTGACGACGGGACAGGAAAGGGCTAGGAGTGGGAAGGAAACGGCCGTGGCCTTAAATAAGGTACAGCCCCAGCATTTGCCTGGTGTGAAAATGGGAAACCACGGAAAACCATTTTCAGGGCTGCCGACAATGGGGTTCGAACCTAGTATCTCCCGAATACTGGATACTGGCCGCACTTAAGCGACTGCAGCTATCGAGCTCGGTAAATGGATAACGTAATCAGGGGCAGGGGCGTAGGGTAAATCCCCTCTCCTCCATGGAAATGTTACATAAGGGAAAGAAACGAAAACTGACAATAAACAAAAACCAAATAAACATTTAGAGACATCGATGTAGAGCCAACAGACTGTTGAATCTATTTTCCAAGAAGCCTCGAAACCTGCATTTTAAATTGTAAACTGAGCATACCATTCGCTGTAAAACCGTTGACCCTGATCGTATTGTTCTAGTTCTGTATCTTAATGTAAGATTTGGTAGTGTACTGCAATATCAACATAATTCACTTGTATCGGTGTCCTTGTAATGACAATCTTGCGTGCGCGTACCACACACACACACACACAACCACCTTCATTATGTTCTACCATCATTTTGTAACTATAACCCCTCCCCCACTCCATCGGTCGATTGTGGATACTGATCAGGGAAGACACCAAAAGCGATACAAGGACAACTGAAGAGTATCTGTTCAAAAGATGCTATTTACATTTCAAGAAAAATTCAGTATTTCGTCCACATGCATTACAGTAGTTGAATAAGTAACTATAGAATGCCGTGAGCAATCCAGACCAGAAAAATGTACTTCCTTAATAGTTTTACCATGCCCAATCATGGGAACGTTCCATGTGCATTTTGTTATGCTTTTCTTGAGTTTTCCAACCACTTTTTCATAGTGAACAGATACTCCTCACTTCGAATATGAAGAAATACAACTGGGTGGACTGAGCTCCTGATTGACGTCTTGCTCATGAGGGCCCAAAGCATTTTTGTACATAAAAGAGGGTACAAATACGCGCGCCGAACTACGTAACGTTACCACGTAGTGCGCCAAGGAAGGTGAAACGGGCCAACGTTACGCACCGCGGTGACGGAGTAAAGTTTCGCACACCGCGCCGCAGTCCGTAACACGCAACCTGCCAGCGAGATTATTAACACATGGAGGTGTCCGGTCCCAGGTTTGATTCCCGGCCGGGTAAGGGGTTTTTAATTGTAAATAATTAATGTCCCTTGCCTGGGGACTGAGTGTTTGTGTCGTCCTTAACGTTCCTTTCCTCACATTCAACAATTTACACTTCCGCAGTTCCACTTACACGCAGGTTCCTAACATATGGTGAAAGTTATGGCAAAAAACACATGGAGGTAGCTCCAGCAGCCTATATTTATTTGCATTTTGCAAGCAAAAGGAGATGGAAACAGGCGCGATGGTGACAAACTCAGTTATAGTATACACGTAGAACTACACACTGTTCAAATTTGATGGCTGACACGAAGTTTCAAACAGTTGGTGGTCATTATAAAAATGTCACCTATAGACCTTGAATATATTATCAATTTGATTGGGCATCTTTCCCTAAAATTTTATTGAAATCCCTCGGATATTTAGCTAGTAACTATAACCCCCCCCCCCCACTCCATCGTTCGATTCTGGATACTGATCAGGAAGGACACCAAAAGCGATATGTTAATTTCAATAAAATGCAACGTGTTTTGCTAGGTCCACTCCGTGTTTGCTGATCAAGCAGACAGAGGCGCATGCGTGTTACGCACCGAGGTTCTGTGTACGTCCATGCCTTCTGTAAATTGCGCGAGCGCAGCTCTTTGATGTGACGCGGGAAAACCGACAAGCAGTGGAACGCAGCAAACCTCGTTCCGTAACGTTACGCGACTTATTTACGGAATACTGCCCAGGCAGGAACATGACCCGGTTACGTTACGAGGTTCGGTTGCAAGTCTGGATGCGCCTTAAGTGACGAAGACACGAGTCCGATAAAGGAGATAGCTGCAGAAAAGAACGAATACCCCTGAGAAGAAACGACGACTGGGTTATACAAAATGTGTCTAAAACGTATGATGAATGGACCGATATAACATTGGCAACGTGTGGTAAAACTGCGTACATTCACACGCGTGTGAATAGAGAGACATCTCGAGAAGCGCCACGTAGCGTTGATCACACGGAGCTGAAAGAGGTAGGGATGGGCTTAGCAGTTAATTTTCGTTCACGGTTATAACTGGAGCGGTTACCGAAAAATTCTCGTTAACGTTTAAAAATAACCGCTATTATAAGAGCGGTCCGTTATGAAAGGTGTCTCATATTCGTTGTACTCGGGAAATATGGTGCCAGCCCTTTGATCTCGAGGTAGAATGCCGGCTGGGCTAGCGATTTTCAACTGCATCTGAGATCTGGTTCAACAGGTCCACGGGTTTACACTTGAGGAGTATCTGACGGTGACCTGACGGCCTCGGTCAAGAAAGCAGAGAATAATGGTCGAGAGGTTTCGTCGGGCTGACCATGTGTCACCTCATAATCTGTAGGCATTCGGGGTTGGGAGCAGTCGCTTTAGTAGGCCAAAGGCCCTTCGAAGCAGGCATCGCCAGAGCACTCACTAGGGATGTATAGTGCATTATCTGTACTAACTGCAAAGTTGACGAAAGTAGCCTATGTTAAGAGTCATAATTCCCTTTTATGTAAATACCACTCTACCGACAGATACTTAACGCACGGATAAATACATGAAGTCGATCAGTTTAAAAATAACGAAAAAATACCTCCAAATAACACAAGAATACTGTACATGAATGTAAAATACATGCTTAAGTAACTTTATAGAAAAGCCACGGTAAGTGCTTAACAGGAACATGAACGAGAAATACAGCAGCAGTTTAATCCATCATAATTTAAGCCACGGTAAGTGCTTAACAGGAACATGAACGAGAAATACAGCAGCAGTTTAATCCATCATAATTTAAGAATAATATTAATTACAAGCTGAAATAACTTACACAAATACTGGTTACTGAGGTGGTTACTGGTAGCGAGTACGGCTGCACGGCTTTGCTCTCTTCATAATTCCCGTAACGCTAAAAATACGCGTTTACGAGCCAACACTAGATAGTAAAATACTGATTACTGGAAGCTGTTACTGGTAGCGTGTACGATCGCGCTGCCCTCGTTAGGCAAATACACACGAGTATCGCTGAACCACTGTTGTTTCAATAACTGGGTATCTCCTGTAATCGTTACAAGCCTCAAACACGTACTGGTTAAAGATACGTGTTAAGTTATTTACTAGCCATCAATTACATGGAAATACCAGTTTCTGTCTGTAAAGTCTGCAAGGTACACGTAAGTAGGTTTAAGTTAAGCTTCGTAATTTCCTCTTACGTAATAGCCTCTCAATTTTACAACCGATATCCAGGGAGAAATATATTCAATTGATCAGTTTAAACAGGGATGAAACTACAAAATAATTACCCTACATTATAACAGATTTCTGTACTGTAAAATGAATATAAAAGACACATTTAAGTAACTATTTAGAGAAAAGCTGAGGGAAGTGATGTATAGGAACTTTAAGTTTTAACAATAGTTTTAAAATAGGCTACAACCGAATTTTACTCGAACTAATATCATGAATAACGAATGCAAAATACACACTTAAATAACTATATCCTCAACCCTTTTCTCGTTTCTCTACGGGTTCGGTATGAATTGAGATAAAGCTCGTAGCCAGTTTTTATGACCGGATGCCATTTCTGACGTCAAACTCATCAGAGAAGTTAATGAGATGAAATTAATTAAGAACACGGTCGCTTCCTTCACAATCCTAGTTCTGTCCTCCGCCACTGTCGTCATAAAACCTGTCTGTGTCGGTGTTTACTTGTGCCAGGCTCCTCACTTTCATTTATCCTATCCGACCTCCCTTGGTCAACTCTTGTTATTTTCCGACCCCAACGGTATTAGAGCATTCAGGGTGTCTTTCATTTTCACGCCCTTCGTGGCCCTTGCTTTTGTTGCCTAGTTATACTTACTCTTAAAACAATAATCACCACCATCACCACCACCATCACCACCACCATCACCACCACCATCATCTGCGTCGGTGTGACGTAAAACAAGTTTAATAACAACAACAACAATAATAATAATAATAATAATAATAATAATAATAATGATGATGATGATGATGCTATGTTTTATTGTTTCTTCAACTGCTATAGGTTTCCGAGAGACGCCAGAATGGCGGTATTGCGTCCTGAAAAGAGGTTATTTAATTTACTGACATGCGTCTCTTAAATGTCACGTAACTGCGACAGGATTGGATTCCGCAACATAGCAAAGAGAGCGAGAGAGATACAAAACCCACGGAACACTTATGCACTAGCACCTCTTTACCTTGCTTGCTTACATTAATGAGTATAAACACAAAATTTGTTTACTTATAATATTCACTTATCTCGACTGCTGGCATTGATATTTTAAAATTAATTGCTGGGTGAACCCTTTACTCATGCTTTTTTTAATTTGACGTGGAATACTTGTAAGAATCAAGTAAGAGTAGGTACTTCTTCCAACACATAGACCTCAAAAGCTCGTGTTTGGTGGCGAGTACGGTCGCACACTCCCCTTGTTAGCCGAGTTCACCCGACTATTGCCGAGCTGCTGTTGGAACTTCTGTGACGATAAAAATATGTGATAAAAGCTCAATACTCGTTAGTAAAATACCGGTTACTGGAAGCGGTTATTGACAGCGAGTACGGCCGTGCACTGCCGGTGTTAACCGAGTTCACCCGAGTATTGCCGCGCTGTTGTTATTTCAGTAACTGGATATCTCCTGTAATCGTTACATACTGTAACTGTTACAAGCGCATCGATTAAAAATACTTGTTACGTTACATTGTTTACCAGCCACCGCTAGAAACAGGTTCGTGTGCTTGGGCCAGTCGAACGTAATGTGTGTGAAGACTCGTGTCATACTGCAATGGAGCAACGCATAAACATAAGATTTGTTACAAATTGGGAAACACGGCGGGCGGAGACACATAAGATGATGCAAGAGTACGGAACAGAAACCGTAAGCAGAAAATATGTTTACGACTGGTTCAAACGCTTTCGGGTTGGACAGGAAACTCTTCATTATACGGCACGTCCGGGTCGACCGCCAATAAGCAGAAGTGAACATCGAACAAGCGCGACAGATGCTAGCACAAATGTCTCTGACAAGGATATCAGGCAAGGGCAGAGAGAACACTATCATTAAGAACAATTTGGGTGAGAGCAAGATCTGTTCTGCATTTGTGCCGCGAACAATGGCTGACGAGCAGAAGGCAACACGAATGGAAATTGGTGGAGATTTCATTGGGACGTGTGACCGAGATCCATATTTTCATAAAACCATCATCACAGGCGATGATAGCTGGTGCTACCAGTTCGATCCGGAGATCAAGGGACAGTCAATGGGTGTTCACCGGGTTCCCCACTGTCCTAAGAGAGACGCCTCCAAAAGTCCAGGATCAAGACACTGTTGATCACCTTTTCGACAGCAATGGCATGATCCTCCAGGAATTCGTACTGTCAACTGTCAACGCCGCATTCTTTGAGAACGTTTTGTGCTGCGCCTCCGACGTGTTCGGCCAGAGTTGTACAAGACTGGACAGTTGAGTCTACTCCACGACAACGCCCGCCCACATGCATTCATACATATTCATTATAGAATGTTATCCCTTTGAGCGTATTCAGTCTGCAAACAAAATCAAAACCAACTCCATGGCGCAATACCCCCAAAAGGTCTTGGCTTATCAAGCGGCCGCTGCTCAGTACAAAGGCCTGCAGATTACGAGATGTCGTGTGGTCGGCACAGCGAATTTTTTGGCCGTTATTTTTGGCTATCTAGACCGGGGCCACTATCTCACCGTCAAGAGCTTCTCGATTGTAATCACGTAAGCTGAGTGGACCTCAAACTAACCCTCAGAACCAGGTATTTATCCCTGAGCTGGCCGGGAATTGAACCCGGGGTCTCCGGGTAAGAGACAGGCTCGCTAACTCAAACCGCGGGCCCGACTTTCGTTCTTTTTTTTCTATTTGTTTTACGTCGCACCGACTCAGATAGGTCTCTTAGCTAACCTATCCTCCTCCATTCGCCTCACTTTACTTCACCACCGATGCTGGCTTATATGTACAGTTTCACCTATAGAGATTATTTCTTAGCCTATATATCTTCATTTCGAACACCCTCCTGCCATTGTGCCCACCATTGTGTACCAGCAATTATTCTCGCCATGCTCATGTATCTTACTTCTAAGATACGAGTAAGATATCCTGAGTCCACCTAACTTTCACTCCCGTATAGTAAAGTCGGTCTGCAAACAGACTGATGTGAAGATAGTTTCGCCCGAGAACTCACTTCTTCCTTACAGAATACTATCGATCCAACTAGGAGCTCACTGCATTAGCATTGCTACAAATTTGATTCAATTTCACTTAGTGTTATTATGCAGTATTACCATGATGGGAGAATGTACATCCCAAATACCTGAAATGATCTACCTAATCCGTTTACGTATTCTCTAGCTGGCATTCAATCCTCTTAGGTTCTTCCCTACTGACACTACTTTAGTCTTGGAAATGTTAAGTTTCATACTACCGTATAATCGATGCATCTCTTTGCAAGCTCCAAGATAAATAAATAAATAAATAAATAAATAAATAAATAAATAAATAAATAAATAAATAAATAAATAAATAAATAAATAAAATCCGTCCTCCTCTGTGGTGTAGTCGTTAGTGTGGTTAGCTGCGAACCCCGGAGGCCCGGGTTCGATTCCCAACTCTGCCACAAAATTTGAAAAGTGGTACGAGGGCTGAAACGGGGTCCACTCAGCCTCAGGAGGTCAACTGAGTAGAAGGGGGGGATTCGATTCCCACCTCACCCATCCTCGAAGTGGTCTTACGTGGTTTCCTACTTCTCCTCCAGGCAAATGCCGGGATGGTACCTAACTTAAGGCCACGGCCGCTTGCTTCCCTCTTCCTTGTCTACCCCTTTCAATCTTCCCATCCCACCGCAATGCCCCTGTTCAGCATAGCAGGTGAGGCTATCTGAGCGAGGTACTGGTCCTCCTTCCCAGTTGTATCTCCGACCCCAAGACTCACACTCCAGGTCACTGCCTTTGAAGCGGTAAAGGTGGGATGATTCGCCGAGTCCAAGGGAAAAACCAACCCTGGAGGGTAAAGGCATTAAGAAAGAAAGAAAGAAAGAAAGAAAAGTTCACTGAAATCACATACTCTTCTTGTCACGCCCTAACATCTAATAACCAGAGGTATACGATTCCATTTTTAGACGCTCCTTAAACATTGTGACCGTGTCTCGAATTTGTTATTAGTATCGTTCAACTTATCTGTCTCGTTAGTGTTCTAGCCGCTGTGATTGGAGTTCTGAGTATCAGTGCAGGTGTTTTCTTAGTGATCAAGCTCGCTGCCGCGTACGGTGCATCACACAACCTGGCCACGTCTATCCCCAGAATGCGAAGGGAAAAATAGAAGGGAATTTCAGTGAAGCCAGGCACTTGCGCTTCCACTGAACACAATAGGTTGCAAGCCTATCAATGGGAAGAACCAAGTCTCAAGATGTCTACATTAAGATATTCCGTTCCCTTAGGTTCCATTTAACCCAAGCGTGTCAAAGTGAGAGTCTCCATGGCTCAGGCGGCAGCGCGCCGGCCTCTCACCGCTGGATACTGTTGTATGTCCGGCGCTCCCTTCTCGCTCCGCCAGCCAGCTGCACGCGCGCCTGTGTATCATTCTGCTAGCTTCGACGCGCAGCCCTCAGTGCGCGTGCCTGACCATCGAGTGTAGTATAAATGGGAGCTCCCTTCCTGCTCAATCGCCCACTCGCCCCGGTGTCCAGCTCCAGAATACACCCTACGTCGAGCACGGAGGCTACTCCTCTTGAAAATGTGCTTCGACCAGGTGGACTGAATTTCTGGCAGTACGAGGTTTCACCTCTGGTCACCGCTCCCTTACCTGTTTCCGCTGCCTATGTTCCGTAATTCTTTTACAAGCCATTTTCATTCCCTAACTTATGCAAGCTCCCTTAGTTTCGCTAGGTGGAATTTCTTCAATCAATTGAACTTGCTTTTTAGGAATTCAGGCACTTCAACAAACAAGGACTCTCATAGACATTTATGTTAGTGTGCCAGATAGTTCTCGACTATCAACGTGTCAATTCACGAAGACTATCTTTTCAAGATAGAAGTGTATATAAAGACTGCAAACCTGTACATATTGTATAAAGACAGACTTTTCTCAAGATTCAATATTCCTTTTTGCTTCAAAATAAATTTCAGTTATTTGTGTAAATATCATAAAGTGAAGCAAAATAAAGTTGTTTTGTAAACTTCAACCTTGGTTACAACAGATACCGTGGTTCAAATCCCGGTCACTCCATGTGAGATTTGTGCTGGACAAAGCAGAGGCGGGACAGGTTTTTCTCCGGGTACTCCGGTTTTCCCTGCCGTCTTTCATTCCAGCAACACTCTCCACTATCATCAGTCATTATTCATTGCCCCAGAGGAGTGCGACAGGCCTCGGCAGCCGGCACAATTCATCTCCTCGCCGCAAGTTGGGGGCTTCCTTCATCCCTTCCCTGACCCGGTCAGTGACTGGAAAACAGGTTGTAGGTTGTCATTTCATGTCAATGTGAGCCAAAGGTGGCACCGGCCACAGCTGGATGATACGTAGTTCTCCCGTAACCCGCACTACGCAGTGAAAGCTGTGACAAGAAGGTCGTATGTGTGATGGTTGCCTTTAAATCAATATTAAATCAAATATTGAAGAATTATGGAGACACAAATGAAACAAAATGATGAGTGAAGTATTCACTAGCTTCCCACCCAGGTGGCAGCGGTTGGAATATCTCCTCTCCCCAATTTATCTTTCCACCAGAATACATGATTATATAAAAATTATATGTTATTCATACAGATTCGTAATTACCTAGGTATTTTGGGAGGAAAATCATTAATGCGATAACGATGTATAACATCACAGTTTCTTCGTAATCAATCTTCTCCTTTTTCTATCGCCTTCCCAACATCTGTGGGGTCGCGGGTGCGAACTGTGTTGCACATGTGGATTTGGCCCAGTTTTACGACCGGATGCCCTTCCTGACGCCTACCTTATATGGCGAGATGTAATCACTATTGCGTGTTTCTGTGGTGGATGGTAGTGTAGTGTGTCTGAGTATGAAGAGGAAAATGTTGGGATAAACACAAACACCCAGTCACCGGGTCAGAAGGATTAATCATACGTGATCAAAATCCTAGACCCGGCCGGGAATCAAACCCGGAACCCTCTGTACCGAAGGCCCCAACGCTGATCATTCAGGCAAAGTGTCTCCGTAATCAATAATAATAATAATAATAATAATAATAATAATAATAATAATAATAGGTAAGGTAAGGGTTATTCTGCCCGAAGGCAGGTCCGAACCTCCGCAAAGGTGCTCCTGAGCCGGAGTTTACGTGCGGTAGGGTGACCAGTTCCTTTCCGCTCCTCCATTCCCTTACCCCCCACCAACAGCGTGTGGCAACCCATCCAACTCCTGACCACGCCCAATGTTGCTTAACTTCGGAGATCTCACGGGATCCGGTGTTTCAGCACGGCTACGGCCGTTGGCAATAATAATAATAATAATAATAATAATAATAATAATAATAATAATAATAATAATAATAATAATAATAATAATAATAATAATAATAGTTCCAGTAATTCCACTAATTACTTTTACGGTTTTTACTTTACTTTTACTTTCTTGTGGTTCGGATTTTCGTTGGTCTATGATCAGTTAATAATAATCCCAACCCGCAAAAGCTCTGATGTTCCTTGGCCTACCAAGTGACCGCTGCTCAGCCCGAATACATGCAGACTGTGAGGTGACGTGTGGTCCATGCGACGAATCCTCTCGGCCGTTTTCTTTGGCTTTCTAGACCGGGGCCTCAATCTCTGGTAGCTCCTCAATTATTGTAATCACGTAGGTTGCTTGGGCCACGAATCAGCCCTCAGATCCAGATATAAATCCGTTACCTGATCGGGAACTGAACCCGGGACCTTCGGGTGAGAGACATGGGCACTAACCGTAGACCGCGGGACCGGCAGTAATAATAATAATAATAATATCATGTGGCTAATACAGCCTCGTGCTAGCAGCTTAAAGTTACACTAACACATAGGTTCTCCGTGACAACGGAATGGGAAGAGGCTAAGATTGAAAAAGTAGCAATCGTAGCCTTAATTAATATAAAATTGCAGTCTCTCTGTGTTGAAAACAGTATTAATACATAAATGAACAATGGTAACTGAGCACATGGTGGGAAGGGAACGGCTTTGTCCTGTAGGATGAAGATTCTCTGTGACACTGCTGCCGAATTCACTGTCCCGTACCGGGCGAATGGCGCGTTGTCAACAACCTCATTTCTCGTGACTAAAGAATAAACGCTTATTTTGTCCTCCCTTTCTTCCCCTTGTGCCGGTCCCGTTGTGTAAGGACAGCATTCCTGGCTCTCACCCGGAGGCCCCGGGCTCGATTCCCGGCCAGGTCAGTGATTTTTACCTGGACCTGAGGGCTGGTTCAAGGTCCACTTAGCCTACGTGATTAGAATTGAGGAGCTATCTGAAGGTGAGATAGCGGCCCCGGTCTAGAAAGCCAAGAATAACGGCCGAGAGGATTCGTCGTGCTGACCACACGACACTTCCTAATCTGCAGGCCTTTGGGCTGAGCAGCGGTCGCTTGGTAGGCCAAGGCCGTTCAAGGACTGTAGTGCCATGGGGGGGGGGTCCTTCCCCTTGTAATTAATGCACATATTCTGTGTAATCAGATCTAGGTACATGGGCGTTTTCGGATAATCGAAAGTACATAGAGGTACACTGCTACTCTCCATAATTATGTGATAAGTAATTACGGTATATTAGAATACAGTACTTTACATGTACAACCTCTTTAAACCACGATCAGACCAAGTGTAACACAAATCCCTTTACTTTCTTTCTTAACATGTGGTGGTCTAAGTATCTTAGGTTTAGCATTAGAAAGGGTATTCATTTCACAGGTACCGAGCTCGTTAGCTGCAGTCGTATAAGTGTGGCCAGTATTCGGGAGGTGGTGGGTTCCAACCTCACTGTCGACAGCCCTGAAGATGGTTTTTCCGTGCTTTCGCATTTTTACACCAGACAAATGCTGGGGCTGCACCTTAATTAAGGCCACGGCTGCTTCCTTCCCACTCCTAGCCCCTTCCTGTCCCATCGTCGCTATAAGACCTATCTGTGTCTGTGCGACGTAAAGCAACCTTGATCCTATCCATCATTTCACAGGACCATTATGATGGATGTTGCATGTATGTGTACCTCACCCTTAGCTACAATATTATTGTGTAATGAATGTAACCATTCGCCAGGAAGGTGTGAGAAAAATATTTGAATGTCACTAGAAGCTAAAAGCATCTTGATTTTTGTATTTATTTATTTAATTCGTTTACCCTCCAGGGTTGGTTTTCACCGGGACTCAGCGAGTGATACCACCTCTACCGCCTCAAGGGCAGTGTCCTGGAGCGTGAGACATTTGGTCCGGGATACAACTGAAGAGGAGGACAAGTGTCGCGCCAAAGCGGCCTCACCTGCTATGATGAACAATGGCCTTGTGGGGGATGGGAAAATTGGAAGGGATAGGCAAGGAAGAGGGAAGGAAGCGAAGCAGCCGTGGCCTTAAGTTAGGTACCATTCTGGCATTTGTCTGGAGAAGTGGGAAACCATTCCACTTCGAGGCTGGCTGTGGCGGGAATCGAACCCCCCCCTCTACTCACTTGACCACCCGAAGCTGAGTGGACCCCGTTCGAGCCCTCGTGCCACTTTTCGAATTTCGTAGCAGAGCCGGGATTTGAACCTGGGCCTTCGAGGGTGACAGCTAATCACAATAAACAACTACACCACAGAGAGGGACTCTGTCCGCCATCTTGATATTTCTGAATATTTCCCTCCAGCGTGGTCTTGTTCTGATGTACACCGCCACTGAACTCAAATATGTTTCCATAATCACAATTTACGTAACATAGGCTGACATTGACCAAATAATTGTGAAAGAGAAATGCACATTTATGCACCTGTTGTCTGAAGAGGGTAGGGAAGCTGAGGAATCATGGAGTTGAATGGGAGGAACTATGAAGGATGTGTCAGAAATCTCACTGTTTTGCGAGTCAGCCTACAGGCTTACATTATATTACCAGATTCGAACAGGCCCCTGTCTTCGTTCATCGCGTGTAGTATGAACTGTTTCCAATAAGTCACACATACATTTGTTAGTGCGGTGACTCCATTGTGCAAGTTCACGTTTCCGTAACACGCTTTGCGGATCCGTTATAATCACCATCCTAGTAAATGAACGTGCTTGACAGCCTGCAGTACACAGTGCTGGATGTTTCGACTGGCTGTGAATAGCACTCCATGTCAATGAGATCGGAGCCGGCTTACATTGTATAGGGTCTTAGAGCTATCAGTGCAGATCTGTGCATGGCGGCGCCACCATCCAGTATTAAGGTATTTCTATTTGTAGAGCGAAGAAGGTAAATAGCAGACCAGAGGTTGATTATCGTTCTGGAACTCTAGGGATTAAATTAGCATAGTGGGCTTCCTGCCCAGCTGTTTCGGGCTTGATTCACGGCTTTGACTCGATATACGACTGGTTTGATAGGGTACAAGGAAATGCAGTCCACCTCATACAACACAGAAGAGTACATACATACATACGTACATACATACATACATACATACATACATACATACATACATACATCACCGGGCGAGTTGGCCGTGCGCGTAGAGGGGCGCGGCTGTGAGCTTGCATCCGGGGGATAGTAGGTTCGAATCCCACTATCGGCAGCCCTGAAGATGGTTTTCCGTGGTTTCCCATTTTCACACCAGACAAATGCTGGGGCTGTACCTTCATTAAGGCCACGGCCTCTTCCTTCCAACTCCTAGGCCTTTACATACATACCTACATACATACATAGTACACCCATAATGCGAGGTCAGAAGGGCACAATACATACATCTTCACTACCGAGTGAGTTGGTTTTAATGGTCGTTTATAGGAAGAGGAATTAGAGATTGGAATAATTTACCAAGGGAGAAGTTCAATACATTTCGAAATTTTTTTGCAATTATTTAAGAAAAGACTGGGTTAAAAAACAGATAGGGAATCTGCCACCAGGGCGACTGCCCTGAATGCAGATTAGTGGTGATTCATTGATTGACTGACTGAATGGTGACGATGGAATAGGAAAGGGCTCGGAGTGGTTAGGAAGAGGTCGTGTCCTTAATTAAGGTACAGCCCCAGCATTTGCCTCGTGTGAAAATGGGAAACCACGGTAAACCATCTCCAGGTCTGCCGACATTGGGGTTCGAACCCACTATCTCCCGAATGCAAGCTCATAGCTGCGCGCCCCTAACCCTATCCATTTCTGGCCATTTTGGCAATCAGTTTTAGACTCTTTTCGTAATAAGGTGTTGGCAACACTGCCTGTATAACGTGATCATAAGCCTTTAAATTAATTACAATTATTGGAAAGCCATTTAATAGAACATCTAACAACACATGAGTTTTCTAATCAAAGCTTCGCAGTAGAATATCGAAAACTATCATTACTGTTTTATTTTATTTTTGCTACTGATTTTTTTTGCTAGTGGCTTTACGTCGCACCGACACAGGTCTTATGGCGACGATGGGATAGGAAAGGCCTAGGAGTTGGAAGGAAGCGGCCGTGGCCTTAATTAAGGTACAGCCCCAGCATTTGCCTGGTGTGAAAATGGGAAACCACGGAAAACCATCTTCAGGGCTGCCGACAGTGAGATTCGAACCCACTATCTCCCGGATGCAAGCTCACATCTGCGCGCCCTTAACTGCACGGCCAACTCACCCGGTGCTACTGATTTTAACGTCGCACACATTCAAACATATTTTCGGCGCCCTTTAGGATGTTAAAGGGCAAGACTGGGATGGAAGCGACCATGGCCTTAATCAAATTACAGCCTCAGCATTTACCTGGTGTGGGAAAGGGATGGTATGGAAAATCATTTTCAAGGCGGCCCACGGTGGTTTCCGAACCCATCATCTCCCGAATGCAACCTTTCCATCACATGACCTGTATCGTATGGACAATTCACTCTATTATTATTATTATTATTATTATTATTATTATTATTATTATTATTATTATTGAAAAAAGGAAAATCTACAGCCTGTTCTCAATCATTCGACCAGGTCAGGAATGGAATGAATGAAGTCGCCATCTAGTGGCGAGGATAGGAATTGTGCCGGTTGCCGAAGCCTCTCGCACGTCTCGGGGGCAATCTCACAATGGAGTGACCGGATTTTAAACCATGGAACCCAGCGGTGAGAGGCCGGCGCGCTGTCGCTTGAGCTATGAAGACTCTTTATTATTATTCCCAGATCCATTTTTGCTTATAGTGCACTGTGTCTCCTAGTATGGCCGAGAATATATTTGTTACAAGAATATATTCGTTACTTTCATAAGTCTGTCTGTCTCAGTCTCATCCTTAGCTTTGACAATGTGAAAGTGAATGCGTGGTGCTAGTAACACCATTCCTAACACAGCCAATCCATGTGATGAACGGTGTGAAAGAGTTGTTTATAGGGTCGGCTGGTGTGTACATTTCAGCGGACTTAGCAGACTCATATGTAATACTGTACCATCTTCTGGCATAGTTAGGAAAGCAACGGGAAATTATGGCAGTTCCTATTTCCTTAGTGCATCTCTTAAGTGACCCCCAGTTTACTATAACAGCTGATGATCGATATTTTGAGGATACAACCAGCCTTTGGGTTCAGAACTAAATATTATTATTATTATTATTATTATTATTATTATTATTATTATTATTATTATTATTATTACATGACGTGGTGATAATGACTTCACTGCCTTTTTACAATTTGTTTTAAGTCGCACCGACGGGATAGGAAAGGCCTGGGAGTGGGAAGGAAACGGTCGTGGCCTAATTAAGGTACAGCCCTAGCATTTGCCTGGTGCGAAAATGGGATACCACGGAAAACCATCTTCAGGCCTGCCCATAGTGGGGTTCGAGCCCACTATCTCCCGGATGCAAGTTGACAGGTGCGCACCTCTAACCGCACAGCCACCTCACCCGGTGCCTTCATTGCTAACTTCTCACCAAAATTGATCGTGGTTCAAATCCCACTCAATGCAAGTGCGATTTTCAATGCGGAATATTAGTTCAAGTGGCTCGTGTTTCAAGTAAAGCTGTAGATCTCATGGTTGATAATAAATTAAGATTCTTAGCCCTATGTCGGGAATAGCCGTGGCTCCACTTTCTGTCCATCCCTGATGGAAATTATTTTGTCTCACGGGATTTGTACTCATCAACTTTGGGACACAAAACCTGAACAACTTGAGCATGTAGAGGAACGTTAATTATAGCATCATTTTAATGTGAAAGTACTGGAATACTGTGAAGCAAGCAAACAAACAAACAAACAAACAAACACATAAACAGGCTGTGAGAGATACGGCAGGCTGCAGAACTCCGCTAGCACAATCGATTCGTGCGCTCTGTGCTGGGTGAAGTGTGTTTCGTGAGGGAAACAACTGCTGGGAACGCGAGGCCTGTTCTAGACTCCAGCATCCTCACAGGCGAAGTTCTAGGTTTGGATAAGAGCCAGGATGTTCCTCATTACTCAAATGTTTGTTGATGTGGTGTAGTAATTCCTATTTCAGACACATCTTCCGAAGAGGTGAACTAGGTCTGCCATGTGAAGTATTTGTGAAGGTGAAGTAAGAATGTGAAGATCTCCGGGACTTTGATCAAAGTAAACTTTCAGTAAAAGAGAAAAGTAAGGAATGAAACTGAACAGGATTACGCCTACGTTCCTTAGATTTGAACCATGCACCAAATTTACTTCAAAGGTTCTCAGATTCTACCGTAACTAAGATGTTAAGAGTGGTTGTCTAAGTAGCTGTAACAATCTGACAAGGAAAGTGTACAGGCTGTACAATAAGTTGACCATCTAAATGGAACTTGGCTCGTAAAAAGCAGGCACACAGTAGACTCCAAAACCGAGTCCGTTTAGGCTAAAAAAACACACTAGTTATGCGGATACTCTCTGAAGTGGCACAGGGATAACTTCATCAAAATGCAAGCACACGCTCACTTTCAGAACTTCATCAAGTTATTACATGACGTGGTGATAATGACTTCACTGCTTTTTTTACAATTTGTTTTACGTCGCACCGACGGGATAGGAAAGGCCTGGGAGTGGGAAGGAAACGGTCGTGGCCTAATTAAGGTACAGCCCCAGCATTTGCCTGGTGCGAAAATGGGATACCACGGAAAACCATCTTCAGGCCTGCCCATAGTGAGGTTCGAGCCCACTATCTCCCGGATGCAAGTTGACAGGTGCGCACCTCTAACCGCACAGCCACCTCACCCGGGGGCGGATTAACAGATTTTTATTCGTCTCCCACACGGCACTTTTTTGATGGAGTCAGTGTTAACTGTGAAGCTTCTGATCCACTTGCTTTTATGGGAGATACACATTGTAAAGATTATTATGGTTATCATCATGCTACCATTCATTTTAAATTGTAACTGTAAACTGAAGATATTAAAAATGTCTTACACAACTAATATCAATACATCTTCAATGTGTTGTTACATAGCTTATGAAGCCTTATAATTCTTCAACACATAGACGTCAGCCGAAACAAACTTCACTTCAGAAGTCAACTATGTGTCAGCTTTCTACAAACCAAGTTTCGTTAAGCTGCTCAATTTATACCCACAAACAGTTCCATTGTGAGATCAGAGGTTTGCTAATATAAGCTATTCTATATGAAATTTATCACAGAGGCATCTCCAATAATAATAATAATAATAATAATAATAATAATAATAATAATAATAATAATAATAATAATAATAATAATAATAATAATAATAATAATAATAATAATAATAATAATTGCTTTACGTCCCACTTACTACTTTTACGGTTTTCGGAGACGCCCAGTTGCCGGAATTTAGTCCCACGGGAGTTCTCTTACGTGTCGGTAAATCTACCGACATGAGGCTGACGTATTCGAGCACCTTCAAATACCTCCGGACTGAGCCAGGATCGAACCTGATATGTTAGGGTCAGAAGGCGAGCGCCTCAACCGTCTGAGCCACACATCCCGGTGCTTTAATTTAGTGTACACGAGCATTAGCCTGGCGAGAAAATGAGGAACCACAGAAAATCATCTTCAGGGCTGCCGCCAGTGAACTTCGATCCCACTATCTCACGAATGCAAACTAGCAGTTAAACGTCTTGAACGGCGTAGCCAACTCGCTATCTACAACAAACAGAGAAGTTCTGAAGGAATTTTGTGATGGTAAAGGATAAGTTCAAAGAGAAACCACGGAGAACAAATCGGGCATTCGCGGAAGAAAAGCGAACAAGAGCAAACCAGAGTCCAAAAAACAACAGCAACAACAACAACAAAAATTAAAGTATACTTTCATATCTGCAATAAATCTGCCTTGGATGCGTATTTTAATCAAACCCAGACTTGTATTTCCTAGACTTTATTAAGTAAGTCATAGTTTATTGGATACCAAGCTCGATAGCTGCAGTCGCTTAAGTGCGGCCAGTATCCAGTATTCGGGAGATAGTAGGTTCGAACCCCACTGTCGGCAGCCCTGAAAATGGTTTTCCGTGATTTCCCATTTTCAAACCAGGCAAATGCTGGGGATGTACCTTAATTAAGGCCACGGCCGCTTCCTTCCCACTCCTAGCCCTTTCCTGTCCCATCGTCGCCATAAGACGTATCTGTGTTGGTGCGACGTAAAGCAACTAGCGAATAAAGGTTTATTGGATACCTCTTCACAAGTATTCCACCCCACTTTGCTACATGTATAGTCACCGGGCAAGTTGGCCGTGCGCTTAGGAGCGCGCAGCTGTGAGCTCGCATCCTGGAGATGGTGGGTTCTAACCCCACTGTCTGCAGCCGTGAATTTGGTTTTCCGTGGTTTCCCACTTTCACACCAGGCAAATGCTCGAGCTGTACCTTAATTAAGTCCACGGCCGCTTCCTTCCCATTCGTAGGCCTTTCCTGTCACATCGTCACCATAATACCTATCTGTGTCGGTGCGACGTAAAAAGAAACATGTATCGTCTCTGCTTCACCTCCTTTCGAAAGCAAACTTTCCCATTCTTCGGATTTAATAACATGATTTTACTGGTTTGCTCCATTTTCCATTCAATAATCTTTTTAAAGGAATGCCACTTCATAACTTTACTGCATGAAAAGCATTCAGTTTATTAATTTCCTTTACTTATAACTTCATTCACAAGAGGCGGGGTGAATGGCTCAGGCGTTTGAGGCGCTGGTCTTCTGACACCACCCAACTTCGCAGGTTTGATCCTGGCTCAGTCCGATGTTATTCGAAGGTACTCAAGTACGGCATCTCCGAAAACCGTACAGGTAGTTAGTTTGACGTAAAAGTAACATTATTATTATTATTATTATTATTATTATTATTATTATTATTATTATTATTATTATCTTTCTTAATCTGCTTACCCTCCAGGGTTGGCTTTTCCCTCGGACTCAGCGAGGGATTCCACCTCTACCGCCTCAGGGACAGTGTCCTGGAGCTTCAGACTCTGGGTCGGGGGATACAATTGGGGAGGATGACCAGTACCTCACCCAGGCGGCCTCACCTGCTATGAAGGAAGCGGCCGTGGCCTTATGTTAGGTACCATCCCGGCATTTGCCTGGAGGAGAAGTGGGAAACCACGGAAAACCACTTCCAGGATGGCTGAGGTGGGAATCGAACCCACCTCTACTCAGTTGACCTCCCGAGGCTGAGTGGACCCCGTTCCAGGCCGCGTACCAATTTTTCAAATTTCGTGGCAGAGCCGGGAATCGAACCCGGGCCTCCGGGGGTGGCAGCTAATCACACTAACCACTACAGCACAGAGGCGGTCATTATTATTATTATTATTATTATTATTATTATTATTATTATTATTATTATTATTATTCCCAAGAGAGTAGAGTTTAGGTTCATTTTCGATCCTACATATATCTTTGTCATGCATGTATTTTGTTCTGATTTTTTTCTCTTTACATTCTTTTAAAAGATGTGCTACTTCATATCCTTATTGCGTGAAAAGCATTGGATTTATTCATTTATCTTCTTATAGTTTTATCTTACCGCTACTTATATTAACTACTAAACGATACCTCTCATTTCCCTTTTATTTGGCATTTCGGCCTTTCTATCACCATAATCCGTTATTATCTTGGTATCATTTTACGCAGTTTTCATCGATAGTACAACGTTACGCCACCGTATTTGTACCGAGGGAATTCCTCTTCAGATATTCTTCACATTGCTTCCATATGTGAAAAGTTTATGCGAAAATGGATTTCGGATCTGAAAAATACCAGAGCATGCAACTTGTTAAAACTCAGGCCAATAAAGTATGGATTTTGTTTTAATTTGCTTTATTTTAGCCCCGGCCAATTCAGTTGGTTTCGTTGAATACAACCCGTCATACTTGCACGTCTTCCATTTTGCATAACCAAGCGGGTCAAATTTTGCATCACTTGGAATGTCCGCGAACTGTCTAACCAACGTTCCTAATCCTTCTCTGGTGCCGTATCTGTTTCCCATATATTCTGTGAAACAACGGCCTCCCTTTCTTGCAGTCAAGTCTAGACAGAGATATGGTAAAATGTTTAATGCTGCATGGCTACAGCGTTCTACGATAGCTGATAAGGCTGCAAAGGAGGCTGTCACATTGCCCCCGTTAACCTACGAAGTTCCAGCTGGTGATATTCTCAGCTGAGCTAATGTTTCACTGGGTGGAGGAGGTTCAACACATTAACAGGATATCCCTCTTTCCAATAAGCTGAGGGCAATAAAGGGAACGGACGAAAGTATGGAGACAAGCAATGGTACTGTGCCATCTTCGAATAGGCCATGGTATAACCACCCACTCGTACTACTTTTAAATTGTTTTTTTGAGTAGTAGTCAGATACAGGTACGAGGTACATCATTTTACACTGAATGTATAACAATATTAACAGTAAGAAAACTATTAATAAAATTTAACAAAGTTCTTTAGAAATTAAATAAGAAATAATATACTGTAAAGAGCAAGGGATGAAAATACACAATAATGTCCGTGTCACTAGCTATGTTCTGGCGATGTTGTCAGCAGAGAATCCACAGCTTACACCTTTGTAGCACGTTGCATTTTGGTTTTGAAGAGATGCTAGGGAACGAAGGTGTCAATGCCATACAAGCATTTGCTGTTGTGGGAAAGAGAATCCTCCCCCCCTCCTCCCGCAAAGCACTTGCGGAGCACCCCTAACTTCACGGAATATAGAGACCTGGCAGATCTTCGCGTAGTTTAAAACTTTCTATTGACCCAAAATAATAATTCAAAAATTATAATTCTAACACGATGTCCCTCATTATGCGAGATGACGATTAGTCTGTAGACCCCGCCGTCGTCCGTTTTAGGAAGCGTACTAGTCTATTTTTTCGTTTTATAACAGTTAATCTTCTATATTCGATACATTTTTTAAATATTCAGACATATATACTTCATTATAGACTGTTATGCCTTTCAGCGTTCAGTCCGCAATCCTCTGTAACCTATTCTCCTTCATTCGCCTCACATGACCCCCACCACTGAAGCAGATTATGCGTACAACTTAAACCATCGAGTTCACTCTAACTTAGTCTTTATCTCCTCATTACCAGAACCCACCTACAATTGTTCCCACCTGTTTGCACCCGTAATCATTCTCGCTACTTTTATCTTTTAAAAATAATTTTGTGAAAGATAAGGCATTGTGGATCAGATTAGACGTGTGTTTTAAATCTGTTTTTACCTTGTAACCTTTTATGATATTATGAGTATACCTTAAGTAAACGTCTAATTGAATTTTATCACATTTTATTCAAAATTTTGAATATTTTTAAATCGTCGTCTCATATCAAAGGGACAGCGACCAATGATCTAGAGTGCAGGCCACTTTAAACAAGGTCCGACTCGTGGGCTGAATGGCCAGCGTACTGGCCTTCGGGTCAGAGGGTCTCGGGTTCGATTCCCGGCCGGGTCGGGGATTTTAAGCTTCATTGGTTAATTCCAGTGGCCCGGGGGCTGGGTGTTTGTGCCGTCCCCAACATCCCTGCAACTCACACACCACACATAACACTATCCTCCACCACAATAACAAGCTGTTACTTACACATGACAGATGCCGCCCACCCTCATCGGAGGGTCTGCCTAACAGGGGCTGCACTCAGCTAGAAATAGCCATACGAAATTAAAAAAAACTGTAAACAATAATCATCACCATCTTTATCATACACTCATACACAGGGTGAATGTCCGCCTCCGTAGCGTAACGGTTAGTGTTATTAGCTGCCGTCCTCGGGGGCCCGGGTTCGGTTCAAGGTACTGCCAGAAATTTAAGAATGGATGGCAGGAGGGTTGCTATGTGGTTGAAATGGCACATGCAGCTCACCTCCATTGGTGGGTGCGCCTGAAAAGAGCTGCACCAGCTCGGTAGGAGGACACGAGTTTGCATTTTTGTCTGGCTCTATGGCTAAATGGTTAGCGTGTTGGTCTTTGGTCACAGGGGTCCCGGGTTCGATTCCCCGGCAAGGTCGGGAATTTTAACCATCATCGGTTAATTTCCCTGGCACGGGCGCTGGGTGTATGTGTCGTCTTCATCATCATTTAATCCTCATCACGACGCGCAAGTCGCCTAGGGACGTCAAATCAGAAGATCTGCACCTGGAAAGCTGAACATATCCTCAGATATTCCCTGCACTAAAAGCCATACGCCATTTCCATTTCATTAGAGGATGAATAAATATTCACGGACTAGTAGACTATATTACCATCACATTCTATTTTTTTTGCTAGTAGTTTAGCATCGCACTAGCACATTGAAAGTTTTCGGTGACGAAAGGATGAAAAAGGGCTATAATTAGGAAGGTAGCGACCGTGGCCTTAATTAAGGTACAGCCCCAGCATTTGCCTGGTGTGAAAATGGGAAACCACGGAAAACCATTTTCATGTGTGCTAACGGTGGGATTCCAACCCACCATCTCCCGAATGCAAGCTCACAGTTACACGATCCGAACTACACGGTCAACTCTCTCGGTCATCGCCTTCTACTTTGAACCCGAAGACAAGTTGGTATAAACGAAAATGAATAATAATAATAATAATGTTATTTGTTTTACGTCCCACTAACTACTTTTTAAGGTCTTCGGAGACGCCGAGGTGCCGGAATTTAGTCCCGCAGGAGTTCTTTTACGTGCCAGTAAATCTACCGACACGGGGCTGTCGTATTTGAGCACCTTCAAATACCACCGGACTGAGCCAGGATCGAACCTGCCAAGTTGGGGTTAGAAGGCCAGCGCCTTAACCGTCTGAGCCACTCAGCCCGGCAAACGAAAATGAATAATGATGTTGAGTACACTCCTTTGTGCGATAGTTCTGCCGCACTGTGGCCATATGTATGTTAATTATGCCTGACGTAGGAATTAATCCTGCCTTTCTACTTAAAAGGGGTTGCCTGGCCGAGGCGGTAAAGGCGTGCTCGGTTCGCCCGGAAGGACGTGGGTTCGAATCTCCGTCAGAAAGTCGTAAAATTTAAGAAACGAGATTTCCACTTCCGGAGGTGCATATGGTCCTGAGGTTCACTCAGCCTACACCAAAAATGAGTACCAGGTTAATTCCTGGGGCAAAGGCGGTCGGGCGTAGAGCTAACCACTCTACCCCATCACGTGCTGAGGTTAACACTGGTGGAAGCCTTTACCTTCCACTCCTCCAAGGGCCTTCATGGCCTGTACGGAGGTGACTTTGCTTTCTACTTAAAGCTTTTAAACAAATGAACTGTATGTCCTAGATTGTTGAGCAGCTGGATTCAAGGTCAGTCGTTCTGAAGCACCACATCTGCTGGAAGTAATTTGCACTTCCGCACACGTCGTTACTGACTGGACAGTCAATGGGATTGTTCGCCTCTTGACCTTGTCAGCTGCTGTCAGGGAAGTGGCACGAGACACCGCCTTCTCTCGCCACTCCCGACCCAACTTTCAATGGCAAGGTCGCAGAGAAAGTCCAGGCGGAATGACCGGGACCTAGGCAGAGCACGCTGCACTCACTGGGGGAGATGTACTCAGCCTCAAGGTCACCCTTCAGTCAGTAATGCTCTCTGCGTTGCGTGGAGATCTCCTGTTCTTTCACATTTACTCCGGAAACTTCATACCTGAACGTAGGTTCCTCGAGGCTATTCCCATACCTTACTAGTCCTAGCTCATTCCTATCCCAGCGTCGCAGAAAACCTACAAATTTTAGAGCAACAGTATCCATTAGTATACGGTATTACTACTACTAATAATAATAATATAATGTATTTCCATACAGGCGATGACGGCCGTTCAAGAAGTGGAAGGTAAAGGCTTCCATTAACCCTTAAACTCTGTCTACTAAATGTGACAAGAGCGGTTAAGCCTGGTAGTTTTTGCCGCCCCACTGGTAGAAACCAGATGCTCACTTCTGATGTAGGCTGAATGACCAACAAGACGAAGTGACTAATAATAATAATAATAATAATAATAATAATAATAATAATAATAATGCCGGTTGGCCGTGCGATTAGGGGCGCGCAGCTGCGAGCTTGCATCCGGGAGATAGTGGGTTCGAACCCCACTGTAGGCAGCCCTGAAAATGGTTTTTCGTGGTTTCTCCGGGGCTGTACCTTAATTACGGCCACGACCACTTCCTTCTCACTCCTAGCCCTTTCCTATCCCATCGTCGCCATAAGACCTATCTGTATCGGTGCGACGTAAAGCAGCTTGCAAATAAGTCATAATGCCGGGCTGAGTGTCTCAGATGTTTGAGGCGCTGGCCTTCTGACCCCAACTTGGCAGGCAAGCGCTCTACCGCCTGAGCTACTCAGCCAGGCGCGGCAGTGCCCTTGCTGACGCCAACTCTATGTGGAAGAATGTGTGCGGCTACTACGTGTTTCTGTGGTAGTTGGTAGTGTGGTGTGTTTTGTGTAAATGAAGAGGTGTGTTTTAATATGAATACAAACAACAGTTTCCAAGCCAGAGGACCCGTCCAGGCCGGGAATCGAACCCAGGGCCCTGTGAGCCAAAGATTGCCATGCTAACCATTCAGCCAAGGAGCCGGATTTCACCCTTCCTCGCAACATAATGTCAAATATATTTGCCACCAGTGTGGGGCGTAACCGGAAGAGCTTTATTCATTTTATGTCCACAGCCCTGAAGATAGTTCTCCGTGGTTTCCCATTTTCACACCAGGCAAATGCTGGGGCTATACTAAAGTAAAGCCATGGCCGCTACCTTCCCAGTCGTAGTCCTTTTCCATCCCTACGTCGCCGAAAACCTTCGTTGGGTTAGTGCGAATTTAAACAAGTAGGAAGAAAAAATCATTTTACGCGTTCTAAATCTGCATTTCATAATTATCCTAAATTTGCATTTCATAATTCTGATGGGAACATACAAATAAATTTGGATTGGTACCTCCGAACATACTTACGGATTGTAATCCAAATGTTGTAGATGTGTTAATAGAACTAATTAACTGATTTTACATACCTTAACAAACATTAGAATACCGTTCGCTGTTAAATCACTGAATTAATAAGCAGACTTATTTTAAATTGCAAGTATGTACTTTAAGTCCTTTAAAAGTAGAATTACTCGGCTAGAATTTGGTAAACATCAGATGATGTCACGAATGGAAACAATTTTCTAAGGAGGACATCGATGTAGATCTTCTATTACTACTATTATTGTAGTACGGTGGAGGTATTTAACACTTACTGAATAATGATTATGTATAATCCAAAATATATCGAAGAGAGTGGACGATGAGTGGCGGTTCCAGTGCGTTCCGGAGACTCGAGTTTTCTGCTGTCGTGTGGGAGACAAGGAAAAAAAGTAGATGAACGAGGAGTGGTGGGGGGGATCGGGGTGTAACGGGACTTGAGCTCCAGAGAGGCGAGGGTTAACGCTCTCGGGGTGCCTTACTAATAAGAACCATCGTTGCCATATTCCATCTTCGATAAAGGTAGAACGAAGATGATCAAACGGAAAAGCCTACTACTTGACAAATTTGTTCAGATGCCATACGTTTCCAGTAGAATAATAACTTGGGCTTCTCAGACGTTCAGCACGAAATGAAGTCAATATTAGTCTTAGAGACTTTTCCCCAAAATGCAAGATGCTACAAAAAAAAAAATAATAAAAAAATTAAAATGTCCTGTAAATTGTGATTTGATTTCTATGGGATTGTTTGTAAGTAGAATTTAACTGTCATTGCGATTGTACTGCTCAGTCTGCTGTAAATGATTGGAAATATTCAAGTAGCCTGTACATTGATATGTGATTGCGTTGAAATGATTATGGTACACTACTTGTAGTGGGATATTTTAAGTTATATTTTGTTAATTTTGAGTTAATTCCTGAATAATGAGTTGTAATTATGATTTTCTCTTCGATTGATGCTCTCAAGGTGGTCTTATATGCCACGCGCACATTTAGAAACACTGCCTTGGAAAGCGCATTTGAATTCGCCTGCGAAGCGATCTGATTGGCTAATTTCAACAACTGATAAGATGACAACGGCAGAGATAATTATTATCTTTTTCAAATGATTTATCAGTACAAAAAACTCACTAACGCTAGTATACCCTCCTTTCAATTCAAACCCCGGATTCGATTCCCGGCCGGGTCGGGGAAATTAACTTTGTCAGGTTTATTCCTCTAACTCGGAAGCTGGCTGTTTGTGTTCGTTACAATAAACATCTTCGTTTACGTACAATGCATGATACTACAAACCATCACACAAACACGCAATAGTAAGGGATGGCGTCAGGAAGGGTATTCAGTCATAAAACTGGGATAAATTCAAATTTCCACTTAGGAAGGAAGGTCAGGATGAAGAAGATAGTAACTAATAATAATGTTATTGGCTCTACGTCCCAATAACTACTTTTACTGTTTTCGGAGATGCCGAAGATGGTAACGTTTTATTTGGTGGCATTATGAGCGAAAACGGAATGAAGACTCCACTTCCAAAACTCCTTCATTCCACATAAAAAAATGAAGTAATGGCGGTTTGGGCCTCTCAACAGACTTTGACAAATCGGTTACCTATTTCATGACTAAATTTGTTCTTTCTCTGCTTAACTTAGTTTCAAACATGATATAATTTTTCAAAACTCTATCCTTCCACCATGTATACTGCTCCAAAACTCTCTCTTTCCCTACTCGAATTATTTTCAGAACTTCTTCAGTCCACAGGCAAGATTACTGCCATTTGTATTTTGGGTTCCAAAACCCTCTCCATCCTTCTTTTAATTTTTCCTACAAGGTCAATTTAAGTTCATGTTTTCAACAATTACTAACACTGTATAAGCTAGATTGCTATCACCTCCTGGTAGAGGATGAAAGAAACTGAATAATCATTAAAAATGGAGGAAAAACCAAGAGAAATATTAGAAGTACTTGAAATACCGGTTAATTGCATTCGAATAGCAGACTTAAAATGAACCCCACCCCCACCTGACGAATATCTGCGTACAAGAGTAGGTGGATCTTTTATGCGATGTTCTTACGCCACCTGGGATCGGAAGAGTTGACTTCGAACAGAAAAAAGAAAGCAACCTTAGAAGATCTATATGACTATTAATCTTGTGATCATCAGCTGCATAAGGGACAGGTTTTACATGCTGTACGAACCGCAATGATATTACTTTCTATTCAGGAAAACCTCGTTAACCGTGCTTTGAACCACAGCGCCTTCGGAAGGGGAGTCCGCTGTAAGATATCGGTTCTTGTTTGAAACCCATTGCTAGCCATAAATGTTTCATATGTTGTGGGGAGTGATGGTCTCGCGTTATGCGAGATTTGTTACATAGTCTGTGAAAGTGGTCCGATGAAGGCCAATGACCCAGTCCGTCCTGATCTTACTTCTCAATTCTCCCGCACTTTGAACAGCAAAAACAAGACTTTTAATTTTCCGGCAAGTTTAATGCCGAAGCTTTTGCTCTTGAACTTGGCCACTCCTTCCTTTCTTTTCCTTGAGCCGGGAATCGAACCCGGAACTACACGCGCAGCGTTCGGCCGTGACTTGGCGCCTGTCACGTGGTTGACGGGACGTGACAGCTCGCTTGCACTGTTGCCGCGTTGTCCGCAAGGATGAGCGGGTTCAACGGAACTTCAGATGCAAGAATCGAAGAGAACCAGACCTGGATTGATTTATTTCACACGACACGTCACTTACAAACTATATTCCCAGCTTTATAACTGGTCAGTTGCAACACGCATCTACCTTTCGCAGCCATATCTGCCGTTACTAGCAAATAATAATAATAATAATAATAATAATAATAATAATAATAATAATAATAATAATAATAATAATAATAATAATAATAATAATAATAATAATAATAATAATAATACAATCAGTAGGGCAATGGCTTTCTGAGCACTGCCTGATGGGTTCAATGCCTGGCCGATACGGAGATATTTGAAGCTGCTCAAATACTCGGCCTCGTGCCGATAGATTTACTGGAACGTCAAATAACAAGCGCGGTGCAAAATTCCAGCCCCTCGGCTCTCTGGAAGTCGTAAAAGTAGTTAGTTAATTAGTAAAACCATTATTATTATTATTATTATTATTATTATTATTATTATTATTATTATTATTATTATTATTATTATTATTACTATTATGGAATGGCGTATAGCTTTAAATGGTGGGAGTGTCCAAGAACATGTTCGGCTTGCCAGATGCATGTCTTTTGATTTGACGCCCGTAGGCGACCTGTGCGTCGTGTGAGTATACATTATGATGAAGACGACATTTAAACCCAGCCCCCGTGCCAGCGGAGCTAACCAATGATGGTTAAATTTCCCGACCCTGCCGGGAATCGAACCCGTGGCCCCTGTGACCAAAGGCCAGCACACTAACGTTTCAGCCATGGAGCCGCACATTATTATTATTATTATTATTATTATTATTATTATTATTATTATTATTATTATTATTATTATTATTATTATTATTATGATTAGCTGGGCCAATCGAGGGCCACGTTAAGTTTCGCTACATTTGGCAGTGAACTTTGCTTTCTTTTGAGCCCAGAATTCCCTCATTCTTTCTGACTTGGCCTGTTGTGTTCCTCTCTCCAAAGGACACCGTGTCTTCTTTTCGGTAATTCGTTTCGAACTGCTTTTTACCACACTCAGGAGGCGTGACGGGTGCAATGTGTATCGTACTTGTGGACCTGGCTCAGTTTTACGGCCGGATGCTCTTTCTGACGACATCCCTACGTAAAGCTATTGTATGTCTCCTTAGTAGTATTGTGGTGTGTTGTATGTAGATGAAGGGATGTTCACTAAGACGAAGAAAAACACTCAGTCCCCAAGCCACAGGCATTTACCATCAGCGGCTGAAATCCAAACGTGCCCGGGAATCGAACCCGGCTTCATCTCAACCGGAGGCCTCAATTGTGTCCATTCTGCCTATGAGCCGGGATATGAAAATGATTCATACGAAAGGAGGATCGTTTTGTAGCGATATATAGTTTTCAGTACCATACTGAATTGAGAATACATGAATTTTATACAACTGTGCACCTCTGCACTTAACTCAAAATCCAGGGTTTTGCTCGACAATTGTCAGGGATCCAGAGGGGTTCTAGTTCACATCCTCGTCGATCTCAAAATCGGACCCCTCATCATCACTGAAATCGGCATCCTGCGTTTCCTGAACATCACAGGTACGATCACGCAAATTAACAGCCATAATAACGGTAGTTGAAAGCTTCCGTGGCTCAGACGGCAGCGCGTCGGCCTCTCACCGCTGGGTTCCGTGATTCAAATCCCGGTCACTCCATGTGAGATTTGTGCTGGACAAAGCGGAGGCGGGACAGGTCTTTCTCTGGGCACTGCGGTTTTCCTGTCATCTTCGTTCCAGCAACACTCCCCAATATCATTTCATTTCACCTGTCAGTCATTAATCATTGCCCCAGAGGAGTGTAACAGGCCTCGGCAGCCGGCACAATTCCTATCCTCGCCGCAAGATGGGGGCTTCATTCATTCCATCCCTGACCCGGTCAATGACTGGAAAACAGGTTGTAGGTTTTCATTTTCGATATCGTCCGGCTCCATGGCTAAATGGTTAGCGTGCTGGCCTTTGGTCACATGGGTCCTGGGTTCGATTCCCGGCAGGGTCGGGAATTTTAACCATAGTTGGTTAATTTCGCTGGCACGGGGGCTGGGTGTATGTGTCGTCTTCATCATCATTTCATCTTCATCACGACGCGCAGGTCGCCTACGGGAGTCAAATCAAAAGACCTGCATCTGGCGAGCCGAACTTGTCCTCGAACACTCCCGGCACTAAAAAAAAGCCATACGCCATTTCATTATTTTCGATAACGGTAGCTGAATATTCATAAACTTGAAACTGTGCACAGTTTTGTTACAACAACATTTAGAGACAGAACCAGAACAGGAACATTATAAAATAGTGTCAGAAAGGAAAAGTAGAGCAAGGTGAGGGAGAATATGCGATTGCGAATCTACTATATTTCTTAAAAATATTCCAACATGTCTTCGTAACATCTAAACAACTGACAGGGAATCTACCACCTGAGAGACAGCCATAAATACAGTACAAATCAGTGGTGACTGATTGATGCGATAAATAATAATTTTATTATTTTGATGAAAAAAGAGCATATGCGAACCCTTAGCGAGCGGAGCAAAACCCTGTTATCAGGCATTAGCGAGCTTTTGGATTTACGTCACACTAACTGATACAGATTTAGGCGTCGTTGGGGTACAGAAGCGGGCAGGACTGGGAAGGAAATGGCCTTGGATTAATAGAATTGTATTCCAGGAATTTGTCTGGTGTGAATATGGGAGTCCGCCTCTGTGGTGTAGTAGTTAGTGTGATTAGCTGCCACCCCCGAAGGCCCGGGTTCGATTCCCGGCTTTGCAACGAAATTTGAAAACTGGTACGAGGGCTGTAACGGGGTCCACTCAGCTTCGGGAGATCAACTCAGTAGAGGTGGGTTCGATTCCCACCTCAGCCATCCTGGAAGTGGTTTTCCGTGCTTTCCCACTTCTCCTCCAGGCAAATGCCGGGATGGTACCTAACTTAAGGCCACGGCCGCTTCCTTCCTTCTTGCTTGTCTATCCCTTCCAATCTTCCCATCCCCTCGCAAGGCCCCTGTTCAGAATAGCAGGTGAGGCCACCTGGGCGAGGTACTGGTCATCCTCCCCAGTTGTATCCCCGACCCAGAGTCTGAAGCTCCAGGACACTGCCCTTGAGGCGGTGGAGGTGGGATCCCTCGCTGAGTCCGGGGTGAAAACCGACCCTGGAAGGTAAACAGAAGAAGAAGAAGAAGTGAATATGGGAATACCACGGAAAGCTATCTTTGGAGACGCCCAAGGGGTGGCTGGACCCACCATCTTACAGCTTCGCGATCCGCATCGTATAGCTATAATCAACTCGTTTGTGGTTTGTTTCAAAATGAATTAGCTGTAACAATAATAGGCCTACTGGTCATTTTATTCAGCTTGATGTTACTGTAGAGGGCTGTTGTCCCGGTATTCTCGAGATCGATCCCTGCATTTCGATAAGTCGTGAGTGGGCTTGATTAATTTTTATTTCATGTCTCTTTTCTTCAACAGAATGACAATCTCCCATCACTATAACATTGTCGTGGCTCAAACGATTCTTAAAATTTCCCATACATAACTGCAATTTGCGAGAGATTAAAGCATAATTCAGAATTAGTCGGCCTACTTCAGAGGAGAAATGCATTGAGCGCAGAGCACAAGAGAAAGCTAAATTATGTTTCATTGGTACACAGGAGGCATTTCCAGGTATCCCTTTTTAAATGAACAGTTATTGCGGCTAACAATTGTGAATTGTGTAAGTACATTGCTGCTGTTCAGTTGTTACGTCGTAAAATAGCCATTACGCCCAGTAAAAGAGCGAACGCCTTATCTTTCGCAGTCCATTGCACATATAACACACTATGTTAATACTGCTCAATAATATTAGCAGTTGGAACTATTCGTGGAGCAGAACGAGTTCATACAATGTATTTCTTTTCTTCTTGATTATCGACTATGAGAGGCTTGCTGCGATATGATTAATTAAATAACTAAATGTATACAAATGTTGAATGCCGTGCTCGCTCTCTGTGTAAGGCGTTACTAGAAAGAACGAGGTCCAGTATCCGAAGTGGTATTTTTTTTCATAGGCTTTACGTCGAACCGACAAATATAGGTCTTATGGCGACGCGGCAGAACTTTTAAACAGCCACTAGCTGTGATAATAATTGAAATAAAAATAGTTTAACGTCCCGATAAATACGTTTTAATGTTTTTCGAAGGCAACAAGATGTAGGATTGTTCCCCGGTAGGAATTAGTTTAGGTCACGGTAAATCTTCAGCCATGAAGCACCTTCATATCCCTGAAATAGTACAAAACTGAGTCGGGATATATCCCGCCAACTTGGGCTGAGAAAGCCACCAGCCCCGTTTGTTTTTAGTTGTTTCAGCCTGCTTTCCAAATGTATATTTAAGAAATTTCCTCAATCGATGGATCACATCTGGGATCACATTTTCCCTACCTTCTCCACCGAAGATCGAGTGTGTATGGTAATTTGGCCATATGTGGCCCCCTTCACATTTTTCAAGCAGGTGGAACTTTTCGGAAATGAAATGCAAACCGATCACTTCTTGCCCAGTTCGAGATGTCCATTACTTCTGTGGTTATCATGAATCGGAGTTTCCTTCCTCAGTCGCTAGGAAAGTCAGGACTATGTATGATATGCAATACTCAGTTCGGGAAATAACCAACCAGAAACCAACAGAAGAGCGGATCAGGGGGAGGAAGTGGGAAAGGATCGCGCACACCCGGAGGCAAGACGAAGGATCGATAGCGAAATATTAATCCACAAGCCTGGAGGAGGCGTGGCAGACCTCGGAGAATTTGAAGACGATCTGTAAACTGGGAGATGGTAGCCGTGAACCAGACCTGGCAAGAAGTAAAATAGATAGCGAAAAACAGAGTAAGGTGAGGCCACATCGTGGATGTCCTATGATCCCCTGAGAATTAAAAGGGATGTTAATAGGCGCTTGTCTTTGGTACTAGACATCGGGAAGCCGACTTGTGTCCCCAGACGTGACGTTACGAAAGAAGATCTCGCAGTCAAGTGCAACATAAAAAAATAAACTTACTTAACCAAGGTAACCTTCTTCTAGGTATTCCCATGCCTTTTCCACTTAACTGCGATGCACAAATATACACAATAACACATAATTATTAAGTTACAGATGCACAAAAATTTTAAACATTTCCATAAATTGCAATAAATCATTTCAGATAAATATGAATGAATTACAGTATATTACAACAGCTTATATAAACAATAATAAACTAGGCTTCACCGAGACAGCTGATGAAATATAGGTGACTGCTTCTTGTCTTCTTGATTCAAACTTAAGTAAATCGAAACTTTCGTATGCGTCAAGAAATTATTTCTTTCTTTCTGTTTGCGGGGTAACGTTATAGGCCTACTAACATTCGTCGTGTCCGGCCCCGCGGTCACCCGGCGGCCCCAAGTTCGATGCCCGGCCGGGTGAGGAGTTTTTAATTTTAAATGATTAATACCCCTGGCCTGGGGAATGGGTGTTTGTGTCATCCTTAACGTTCCTTGCCTCACATTCAACACTCTACACTTCCGCAATTCAACTTACACGCAGGTTTCTATCATATGGTGAAGGTAGTGGAAAAAGATCTACAGAGGTCGACGCCACGAACAAATATCATTAAAAAAAACATTCGTCGTGGAGCCTGTGAAAACCACTATATTTCAGCTTAGAACTTCGTGGTTGTTAGGGATCTAAAGTTCAGTATTGTATGATAATCCTCAAAGTATTCTCGTTCTTAACGAGATACGTGTTGCGGTCAGTATTTCTCCAACAACATCGTCACATAGCTGTTTTCGCAGGCTCAATGGCAAACATACATATCTTCTTCTCCTGTTTCTACCGCTTTTCCCACACCTATGGGGTCGCGGGTGCGAACAGTGTCGCACATGTGGATTTGGCCAGTTTTACGGCCGATGCCCTTCCTGACGCCAACCCTATATGGAGGGTAGTAATCACTATTGCGTGTTTCTGTGGTGGTTGGTAGTGTAGTGTGTTGTGTGAATATGAAGAGGAAAGTGTTGGGACAAACACAAACACCCAGTCCCCGGGCCACAAGAATTAATCCGAGGCAATTAAAATCCCAGACCCTGCCGGGAATCGAACCCGGGACGCTCTGAACCGAAGGCCTCAACGCTGACCTTTCAGCCAATGAGTCGGACAATGACGAATATATATGTATATATATGCATATCGCAATTCAGTAAGCTCCTAGTTAACAGACTAATTATTTACATTTTATAACAAATAGTTTTCGTAGAAACTAATTACAATTAGGTGTAGACATGATAACCTTTAGATTTTTGTCGTGTGAAAGAAGCAAAATTAACGGAATCTTCGCGCTGATATTCACCTGACTTTTGGAGTATTTAATTTGTGCTTCAGCTTAACAAAGTTTGGAAAGATATTATCGTCCAGGCATCCAAGAAAGGAAGCATAAAGATGTCAGGGCCATAATGTTGTATCAAAATAAAGCATAAAGATGGCGGCAAAACCCCAAAAGACATCATACCTACTAATCTGTGCCGTGAAAACATCAGTTTAAGTTCTTCCAATACTTCAATTCATTCACATACTTCAATTCTATCTTTTCAATTAATTCAATATTTTCATTTTTGATGTAACATATTTGTAACAAAGAGTAGCATTTTGCACAGGGCCTATGTGTAAATTAATTCGTGACATGTATATTCATTACAATGTTGAAAATAAAATTTCGAGCTTAAGAAGTACTGAAATAATATTATCGAAATACATGATAAACCACTTTCTATTTCAGAGAACTTACGACTCACTCTTAACACAGCACACGAGGGCCACGACTCAGAATATTTCCAAGATTCCCACTCCTATTCCATAGTAACTGGTATTCCACATTTCAGGGTTGCTTACTAGGCCACTCAGGCGCTACCTATATGTCATGAATTTTACCAGGAAAGCCTTACAGTTCAATTGTCTTTGTTCAATTTTCTATATAAAATATTTTGAAATAATTTGTTTTTTCATATTCTAGCACAGAAATATTCCAAATTTTTAAAGCTTAATATAGGCTGATATCAAGAAACTTGCGGAAAATAAAAGTCATAAAACCCAGCGCACATGGAGCATTTGATGACCTTGTCTTTCCAAGACGACTGCTGCCCAGGCAGATGGCCTCCGTTTTTCTGGAGTGCTACATAATCAGGGCAGCGACATCCTCGGCCGTGCTGTTGGTGGTTCCGTGACTAGATCGTATGCCCCTCATATCAATAGCTCCTCAGTTTGTGTCACCCATTCCAGCCCTCAGTGCAGAATAAAAATCCATATTCTGGCCGGGAATTGAACTCGGAGCCTACAGGTACGAGACAGTTCTGTGAGGATAGAATAAAATAAAACTTGAACACTTGTGCCTCATGTAACTTCTAAAAATAAGTACAACAAAATATGTCAAAAGAAGCAAAGTCCCCTCCTTGCAGGGGTGGAAGGTAGCTTCCACTTGATGGGGGTAGAGTGCTTAACGCTACACCCGGCGCCTTTGGCCCCAGGAATTAATCTGGTATTCATTTTAGGTGTAGGCTGAGTGAACCTCAGGACCATATGCATCTCCGGAAGTGGAAATCTCGTTTTTAAAATGTTTCCTGATGGGGAATCGAACTCACGTCCTTCAGGGTAAACAGCACGCCTTCACCGTCTCGGCCACTCAGCCCTAAGAAACGATGTCATGTATGGGTAAATAATTCCTGCTTACAACACAGACGAAGTCGATAAAAGCATTATCCATCCACTGGTCATACAAACCGACTGGATTGCTACCAGATGGACAATTGTGACTTAACGCAGAAAATGTATTTCGACGACTGAATTCAAAGCATTATACTACAAAGGAATGTTATGATACAATTGCCTTAAAGGAACTTTGCTCTTAACGGTGTGATGCGGGAAGCAATCAATAGCCTTAGTTAGTACAGAAGTTGGGAAATATTTCAACAATATACAGGCAGGGGATTTACTGCTGGTAGACGGACTAGTGGCTCAGACGGTAGAGCGCTGGCTTTCTGAGCTCCAGCTAGGGGGTGCGATACCTGCTCAGTCTGGTGGTGTTTGGGAGTGCTCAAATACGACACCCTCCCGTAGGCAGTTCTACTGACTTGTTAAGGAAATCCGGCGGGGAAAAATTCATCTTCGAAAATCGTATTAGTAGTTAGTGAAGCGAAAATCCAATAACATGACTACTATTATATTCCTACTGATCTTAACACCCCGCCCCAGAGGGAGTTTCACGTGGGAACTTGGTTCAAATAAAAACATGTTCTCCAATAAAACACTGACGACTGTAGGTATAGTGGCGGGAACTCAAAAACAGTTAATGTGGAACTATCCGAGCTATAATAATAATAATAATAATAATAATAATAATAATAATAATAATAATAATAATAATAATAATAATAATAATAATAATAATTCTTTTCTTTCTTCATTCTTAAGCTGTTTACCGTCCAGGGTTGGCTTTTCCTCGGTCTCAGTGAGGGATCCCACCTTTGCCGCTTCAAGCGCAGTGTCCTGGAGCGTCAGACTTTGGGTTTGGGTATACAAATGGGAAGGAAGACCAGTACCTCGCCCAGACGACCTCACTTCTATGCTGAACAGGGGCGTTGTAGGAAGATGGGAAGATTGGAAGGGACAGACAAGGAAGAGGGAAGGAAGAGACCGTGGCCTTAAGTTAGGTGCCATCTCGGCATTTGCCTGGAGGAGAAGTGGGAAACGACGGAAAACCACTTCGAGCATGGCGCAGCACCTAATTAGCCTATTAAATGGCCCTCAAAATCTGAATACCAGTTGCCATGGAATAGGAGTGGGAAACTTCGAAATATTCTGAGTCGTGGTCCTGCTAGGTTCAAGCGGATAGAATTATCGAAAGTATCGATGGTCCCTAAGCCGTTATAGTGAAAATTTTCACTGTGACTATGTGAAAGTAAGGCTAGCTCCCAATTTCACAGACATTTATCGAGGAGGCTCAGAATGTTTAAGCAAGCTTTGGATCTTTGGGAGTGACGGGGTCCCGCTTCATTTTACAGGCCAGGGACTCCGTGCAAATAAATCGGCAAATGAATCAGGCTGATGATATTTGAAGGTTCTCAAATAACGGCAGCCACAAGTCGGTTGATTTACTTCTACATAAAAGAACTCTTGATGGACAAAATTTCCGGCACCTCGGCATCTTCGTTAACAGCAAATGAAGTTAGTGGGACGTAAAACAAACAACATCATAATAATGAATTATTATTATTATTATTGTTATGAACCGACGGCCATTACGTTGACCATTCAGCCAAGGAATCAGACATGTTAGGAGTGGACAATTACGAATCACTGAAGTGAAAGAAAAGAACGAGATGAGCTTCGAGTATTACTCGCCTATTTAGCAGGCAACCCGCATTTCCATGTTATAGAGGAATGGAAAGCGCTGTATGGACCTGCGTGAGTCAGCGGCCGTATGACGCATTGGAAGTGATTTGATTTCATGATGATGTTGATGATGTTGATGATGATGGACTCTATTGGACTCTAATATTGCTACGCCCAAGACCCATGAAAACAGGACGCAGCAGGAGGGAGTACGGTAGGGTCAAACCTCGCATTGTAGTGCCATTAAAAAACTCTCCGGAAGATGAGAAAACGTTGACTACTGAGAATTTTATCACACATTTTGACGAAAGTTGAAATTAAAAATGAAATGCTATCGCAATGAGACCCACTAGTGTAACAAATTTCATCCTAATCCGTATCGAAGAGCAATATAGTGTAAAACAAATGCTAAAGGTTTCCACCTATTCAGTACTGTTTGCATTAAACAGTAGGCCTATTGAATAGGTGGAAGCCTTTAGCTTTTGTTTTACACTAAACCAACTAGTGCTCAGCGGCAATTGTGCTTGTCACATTTATTGAAATGTAATTAACGTAAACATTAAGTTTCGCTTACTCTTTTGTATTAGCATTTTTTCTAAATATATCGTAGTTACATTCTTTCATTCCAGAGTGAAAGTAGTACAGGTGTGCTATTCTGTAGTATGATATTGTAAGTGTCTATATAAATGGTATAAAATGTAAGTACTTTTGTTAAATATCAAGTTCTGTTTTAAAATCTCATCAAATTTATTTCAGGAAGTTTTTTAAAGATAATGCATGGTCGTAGAATTGTTATTGGCATCTACTAAAATGCTGCGACCACTGAAGATGCAACAATTTCACACATCTTCCCACATCCGTAGATTATTTTGCTATCTTTCTCTGTACATAATCGATGCACTAATTAGTTATACGAGAAAAATGTTTCAAACTATAAATAAATATATAAATAAATAAATTTGAGCACTAATGGATTAAATCAAATAATAACTAAAATGAATAAAATCCAATTAGGTCATGGATAAGCCTTCTAAAATGTGGAACTTACATCAAAACAAAACTTCTCTGAAACTCTTCCTGTCAATATTGATATTTCCTCTGGAGAATAAGGTATATCGGTAGCATGTATCAATGGAAGGATTGTGCTAGTGATAATGGAGCCGCACTATTTTGCTCAAGCAATCAGCCTTATCTATGAAACAATGAGGGAGTGAAGGAGAGAAACAAAACACACTAATTTTGAGAGAGAATTCCTTCCTTTGCGAGAAGTGACTAGGACAAGAAGGGTGGCAGGTGCAACAGGCTGTAATACCTAGCACACCCTCCCTCAACCGGGCTTCAGACCACAACTTTGTCATTATCTCTGAAACCGTACCACACTTCATAGGAAGCTATATAAATTAAATTACACATTTTGATACTATCGAGTTGTTTGGAATGCACGTAGTCAAATGAAATGCTTTACACGCCTCACTTACTATCCTTAGACTGATTTATAGATCAGCTGAATTAACTTTCTCTCTGATTATTCAAGAATGTTGTTTAAGATATTTTTAGAAGCGTCTTTTTTTCAGCGATACATCGTTAGAAATTTAAATAACTTGTACTTTACGTAACCTGGTAGCCGAAGAGTTGATTTGGCTTCATGGTCGCGGAACTGACACTTTCTGTGATCTGACCTTCAAATATCAAATGCCTATTTGGAGTTCTCCACATCTACTGCAGGTATTCAGACATTTAACTGAATAGAACCTATTTTCAAATCCTAAAGCTACCACCAAAACTCTGGCTCTAAATTTATTACAAGTGACAACTTTTACTAGACACGGTGATGGCATGTATTGTCAGACATCTTCCTACTCTCATAACATACTGGACTGCTGTCCAAAGATGATCCAAATCTTGTTGCTTTTTTCAATCGATAACGTGTTAATGACGATGCGCCATTCTCTCGGTCCGTCATATGAAACTAATAAATGTGCTGGCCATAAAGGAATAATAATAGAATCTCTTATGAGCGTAAAAAGGCTAAGTTAAGCCATCGTAATACATAAAATGAAGGCTTATGGAAGAGTAGAACGTAAATACTTGCAATTTCCTTAAAATCTGGCACGAGGTGAGATAGAATGGTTAGCTTTATGCCTGAGTGCCTTTGTCCCAGGGAATTAAATGATTCTGATTTATGTTTTAGGTTGAGTGAGCCTAAGGATGATGGGCCTATTCAGAAGTGGAAGTCTCCTTTCTAAAATTATCAATGTTCTGACAGGGAATCGAACTGGCAAATATACGTGATAAACAAAATAAACATTAAATATAAAGTATGCTTTTTGTGCAGGTAAGGTAGAGCTTGCCTAGCCGAAGTGGTAACGGCGTGCTCTGGTCACTCGGAAGGACGTGGATTTGATTTTATGTGTGGATATCGAAACATTTAGGAGAGAACTTTCCTTTTCCAGAGAGGCACATGCCCTGGAGATCGCTCAGCCTACTCCAAAAATGAGTATAACGTTAAAACTTGAGGGCAGTGGACGGGCGTAGAGCGAACTCTGTCCCATTTAGTGGCAAGGTTATGGATAGGCCTAGTGGATGCATTTTCTTTCTAACCGAGAGGGTCATGTGTCTGTATTTCACAGTGAAAATTAGCTACGGTCGAGTAAGTGAAAGATTGTTCAAGGTTATTAAGGGTGAACTAGGGGAATGAGTGACACTAGACGGAATCTTGATCCCTCCAATAACGAATGATGTTATGTCGTCACACTTCATTCCTGCTCTGCCAGTTGTAAGACAGCGAGATTATAATGTTGCTTCTGAACGCCTGTTGCTGTAGGCAGAATGCAAAGCGGGTACGTCTTGCGGATTGCATAAGTGATCGGTTGAACGCATGTTCGATTTATTTCGAAGTATCACACTACATGTTGCGTGCGGTAGAAGAGACCGATCATATCGAGCGTTCTGGGTTGGGTATCGTCAGAACAGTCAAGCAGCGCAAAGCCAATAAATTATATCACATATTTTACAAGTGCTTTAAAGACGTTGGATACTTACAAACAACGAAAATATAGTTTGTATGAATATAAATACAGTAGGCCTACTTAAGTGAGCGGTACACATGCAAAGAAGTCAGAATGGAAAGTATGCAATACCAATTCTATATTGACATCAGCCAACCCGTGGTGCAGAACTAACGTGCCTGTCCGTTACCCCAAGGCCTCGGTTTCGATTCCCGCCAGTAGAGGAATTTCAGTTCTCGACTGAGGGCTAGAACGGTGTTCACTCAGCCTTGGGAGACCAACTGAGGAGCTGTCTGATATGAAAGACAGCGGATCCGGACAAGAAAGCAAAGCTATATTGCAGAGGATGTCGTTATGCTGACCACGTGCAAGCCATTCAGCTGGGCAGCAGTCCTCTGGTAGACCAAGACTTTAATACGCTGTAGAGTTACGGAGTTTTACATTCTTAACATATTTCACATTATGAGTTATATTAGCTTTGACATTAGCTGTGTCTATTCCTTCACATAGACTACTAGTTGAGTTACATCTCAGAGTTCAAAATAATACACTTTGTAGAGTGTTAAATCAGTTCTACTCCGTGTGATATGCAGTAGTTAAACAAACCGAGCGAGTGGTTGCGGGGTTTGGGTTACGTAGCTATCAGCTTACATTCGGGAGATAGTGGGTTCGAACCCCACTGTCGGCAGCCCTGAAGATGGTTTCCCATTTTCACACCAGGTAGATTCTGGGGCTGTGCGTTAATCAAGGCCACGTTCGATTCCTTCCTACTCCTAGCCATTTCCTATCCCACCATCGCCATTAATTGTAAGACCTATGTGCCGGTGCGACGTAAAGCAAATAATTATAACAAAAAGCAAAAAAGAAACAAAAACAGACAAACAATTTAGATATCCTTTGATTCTTACTGTGTTTACAGGGGCTGCCCGGCCGAGGCGGTAAAGGCGTGCTCGGTCCACCCGGAAGGACGTGGGTTCGAATCCCCGTCAGGGAATCGTAAATTTTAAGAAACGAGATTTCCACTTCCGGAAGTGCACATGGCCCTGAGGTTCACTCAGCCTACACCAAAAATGAGTACCAGGTTAATTCGTGGGGGCAAAGGCGGTCGGGCGTAGAGCTAACCACTCTACCCCATCAAGTGCCGAGGTTACGAATAGTGGAAGCCTTTTACCTTCCACTACTCCAAGGGCCTTCATGGACTGTACGGAGATGACTTTGCTTAATTTTGCTTACTGTGTTTGTGAACTGTCTCCATGTTCACGTTAGTATATTATAAAGTATGCCTGATAACTATTCACAGAGTTAAGAATATGGTTCTATTCCCTTTGTGAGTCCATTTCCATGTAGGTACCAAGTAAATTAACCTAAACTGTGCCGGTAGGTTATCAAATACTCTATATATTTCAAAATGATTCACCCAGTGTAACTTCAGATATTTTAGAATCCTTAAGAAAGCACCATCCTACGTATTTCGCGCTTATTATTATATTTTTCGAATTATGTACGTTTTGAAGAGATTACTGAATCGAAGTTATTATTTTCCTGTTGCTTGAATTACAAAATAAACACACAAAAATTCGTAAAATATGTCATAAATAATACGCCACGCATGGCATAAATAAAGCAACAGGAAAATAATAACTTAGTTTCAACAATATTTTCAAAACTTACATAATTCAAAGAATATAATAATAAGCCCGAAATAAGTGGGATGGTGCCTTCTTAAGAATTCTAAAATGTCTGAAATTGCACCGGTCGAATCATTTTGGAATTCATAGAGTATTTGATAACCTACCGGTACAGTTTAGATTATTTTTTTGATACCTACATGGAAATGGAATTAATAAAATGCCATCGACAAACCTCGTATATTGTGTTTAATAGGTGATTTGGGAGTTTGTGGCTGAATTTTTTTTGTCAAACACTCACAAATTATGTGGAAAACTTCCTTCATCTAAAAACATTATCACTGAGATGGCCGTGCTGTTAGGTCGCGTAGCTGTGAGCTTACATTCGGGAGATGGTGGGTTTGAATCCCATCGTCGGCAGCCTTGAAGATGGTTTTCAGATTTTCCCCACTTTCACACCAGGGAAATGTTGGCTGGGGCTGTATCTTAATTAAGGCAACTACCACCATCTTTCCCATCCTTGCGTTGACGAAAACCTTCGATGTGTTCGCGCGACGTTAGATCGCTAGGAAAAACAAATAAACAAAGAAACGAACGAACAAAAACAGTATCTCTTCATACCCTTAGCCCCCATTTGAAGCTGGAAATGGTAATTTGAATTTTTTTTGCTATTTGTTTTACGTCGCACCGACACAGATAGGTCTTATGGCGACGATAGGAGAGGAAAGGTCTAGGAAGAGGAAGGAAGCGGCCGTGGCCTTTATTAAGGTACAGGCCCAGCATTTTCCTGGTGTGAAAATGGGAAACCACGGAAAACCATCTTCAGGGCTGTCGACAACGGGATTCGAACCCACTGTCTCCCAAGTACGGGATAGGCCTACTGGCCGCACTTAAGCGACTGCAGCTATCGAGCTCGGTAAATTTGAAATAAGAGCGCATAATATTTATAGATCCATCAGATAAATTTCATTGGATTTAAGGATTCTGCGCATTTTGTGTAACCTTGGTATGTAAATAATATGGGGATTTCCTGATGCCCAACGATATAATTTTTTGAAAGGTAAAAGGATGTCAGATTGTTCCAGCATTTGGTACACATTGAACTCTATGATGACGTTTCATGCGTGGACTTACGGTAATATTACAGCACAGACTTTCACTTTTCAGACACTGGAAATTTAATTTCACTTCTATCAGAAGAAAATGTTAACAGGAAATATTTCTATAATTGTTCCTTTTAAAACAGTATTCAAGTGATGCAAAAGCGAAGACGAATGTCAGGTCTGTTTGATTCATTTCAGATATACAGCTGCGTCCCTCTCACTATTACACCACGCGCGGCTGTTCTAAAAACATCCAGAGAAAATCACTATAATATTTACTTACAAGACAAAGTAGGTGGGTGTGAAGCGTATACTACTATAAATCCCACTTGATTTGAAACTAAGCAGTTGAAATATTTACATGCAGGCTGATTCACGAGGAGCTACCGCCACTTACGAAGCTGATTGCTGAAGATATTTCAAGCAGAAAATAATCCCAAATAATCCTTTATTTAACTGGCTCGTGTTCTGAAGCTCAGCATGTGTTTTGAATTCCTTAATTGTTCCATACTGTTTTTTTTTAGCTTTTAACTGCAGAAGTGCATATTTTTAAATGAAATAACAACAATTGTACACATTGCACAAATTGTAGCCACTCGATGCATGAGTTACATTTTGCATAGTTTATATACACAGTTTACATAATGTTTTTGAAAATACCACTATTTCTCCGCACAGTTATGAACCGCGTGCATCGCTCTATGTATCGGCGTGATTGAGTTCAAAAGTATAAACTGCCGTGGTTTCCCATTTTCACACCAGGCAAGTGCTGGGGCTGTACCTTAATTAAGGCCACGGCTGCTTCCTTCCCACTCGTCGTCCTCTCCTATCCCTTCGTCGCCATAAGTCCTATCTGTGTCGGTGCGACGTAAAGCAACTTGTAAGAAATATAATAATAATAATAATAATAATAATAATAATAATAATAATAATAATAATAATAATAATAATAATAATGGTATTGTTTTTACGTCCCACTAACTACTTTTGACGGTTTTGGAAGACACCGAGGTGCAGGAAATTTATCACGCAAGAGTTCTTTTACCAACACGAGGCGAACGTATTTAAGCACCTTCAGATACCACCGGACTGAGCCAGGATCGAACCTGCCGAGTTGGGGTCAGAAGGCCAGCGCCTCAACCGCATGAGCCACTTAGCCCGGTATTTGTGAAAAAAAGGAATAATCAGCATTTTATTCGCAAGGTGTTTTAAGTCGCACTGTTTCAATTAGGTTTTGTGCCAATAATATAATGGAAAAGCTAGAACCACGTCTGGCTCGTTGGCTGAATGGTCAGCGTGGTAGCTTTCGGTTCAGTGGGCCCGACGTACAATTCCTGGCCGGGCCGGGGATTTTAACCACGTTTGACTAATTCCTCTAGTTCGGGAGTTGCATGTTTGTGATCATCTATGTCCACATCTTCATTCACATTGCGTGTTAAAAATATGATTACACTCTGTCATGCCAAGAACTACTGTTTGTTACGTCCGATGCTCTGTAGCCTTGTAAAGTAGTGCGATCATGCTAGGGGCGTAACGAATGCTATTCGTGCCCACCTGCCAAAATAAGAATTTGTGCCCCCACAAATAACATGTGTAAACCTATGAATAACTTAATATAAATGTAATTAGAACAGGTAGAAGTAAAGCAATATTTTGTCAAGTTACATGAACAAATGGATTATTAATTATTGTAAGATTATTATTAAGTAAAGCTTAACAGGTTTTATGCCCGATGATGCCGAAATATAAATATTATATGCCAGGAAACTGAATCTTAATGAGGCTCATTATAGTTTATGTTTCATTATGATACAGGTTCTCCACCAATCAGAGTTCAGATTTCCATTATGATACAGGTTCTCCACCAATCAGAGTTCAGATTTTCATTATGATACAGGTTCTCCACCAATCAGAGTTCAGATTTTCATTATGATACAGGTTCTCCACCAATCAGAGTTCAGATTTTCATTATGATACAGGTTCTCCACCAATCAGAGTTCAGATTTTCATTATGATACAGGTTCTCCACCAATCAGAGTTCAGATTTTCATTATGATACAGGTTCTCCACCAATCAGAGTTCAGATTTTCATTATGATAAAGGTTCTCCACCAATCAGAGTTCAGATTTCCATTATGATACAGGTTCTCCACCAATCAGAGTTCAGATTTCCATTATGATACAGGTTCTCCACCAATCAGAGTTCAGATTTCCATTATGATACAGGTTCTCCACCAATCAGAGTTCAGATTTTCATTATGATAAAGGTTCTCCACCAATCAGAGTTTAGATTTTCATTATGATACAGGTTCTCCACCAATCAGAGTTCAGATTTTCATTATGATACAGGTTCTCAACCAATCAGAGTTCAGATTTTCATTATGATACAGGTTCTCCACCAATTACAGTTCAGATTTCCATTATGATACAGGTTCTCCACCAATCAGAGTTCAGATTTCCATTATGATACAGGTTCTCCACCAATCAGAGTTCAGATTTCCATTATGATACAGGTTCTCCACCAATCAGAGTTCAGATTTTCATTATGATACAGGTTCTCCACCAATTAGAGTTCAGATTTCCATTATGATACAGGTTCTCCACCAATCAGAGTTCAGATTTCCATTATGATACAGGTTCTCCACCAATCAGAGTTCAGATTTTCATTATGATACAACTGTTTGACCAGTTAGGTAAGGACAGCATCGCACCTGAGCTCAACGCACTAGCTTCGCACTTGTTTCCAAAATCAAATATGTCGGACACACATATTAATATCAATGCACCTTCTACTTCCAATATTCCACAACCACACGGCACATTCCCGCAAATTCACTTCACCAACTATACAATAAACAATTTGTGTTTGAAATAAAGCTAGGTTATGATAACCTTCTACCAAAGCTTTGAAAACATATGACATTTTCAAGGTCTCCGATCACTCACGGAAAATCAATAAAGCAGCGCATGCGCTCTGTTCAGTAAACTCAACTGTCAAGCGACATCTCAACAGAAATTAAAAAAAAACAACAGAGTTATAATTATCGTCGAGCATAAACAGTCGTATGCAACAAGCCTATAATTATTGCCATTATAGTCTTGTTGCACAATGTACTATTATTTGCCTACCTCCGTGCTGCTGAACTGCCAACCATGCACCAATATTCGTGCTTAACTTTAATTGGTTTAATTTTTCTGTAACTACAGAACCATACTCTCGAACCGATGCCGAAGTCTCCATTATAATCATTTATTCAATTACAACACAGAAAAATATACGAACCAAATTAAATAAAAAAACTGTTCAAATAAAGTTTTGAAAATTATCAGATCGTACAACTGATTAATTTCAAAGAAAGAGAGCTCGTTAAAAACTGAGTTACCGGGCGAGTTGGCCGTGCGCGTAGAGGCGCGCGGCTGTGAGCTTGCATCCGGGAGATAGTAGGTTCGAATCACACTATCGGCAGCCCTGAAAATGGTTTTCCGTGGTTTTCCATTTTCACACCAGACAAATGCTGGGGCTGTACCTTAATTAAGGCCACGGCCGATTCCTTCCAACTCCTAGGCCTTTCCTATCCCATCGTCGCCATAAGACCTATCTGTATCGGTGCGACGTAATGCCCCTAGCAAAAAAAAAAAAAAAAACTGAGTTGCTTGATTGTTACTACACAAACTTGTTGTCGGATAAATGTGTGACAAACGTTAAGTGTTTTATCAAAATCTGGGAATAATACGATCTCAGGTGCACTACACAGGTATCTATAATAAGATATTTTGGTATCAATTTTCATTGCTGTAATTATTTTTATATTAATTTATTACAGGTCTTTTCTGAAGAGCGTGTCACGGTGTTCCGAGAAACGGCAAGGGGAAGCATATTTTGTTCACCATCTATGGTGTGTTACACTCTGCACAATAAACTGCCGCTAGATTCTATCAAGTGTTAATTCTTCTGCGTATAAATTGTCCGACCTGTTGGCTGAACGGTCAGCGTACTGGCCTTCGGTTCAGAGGGTCCCGGGTTCGATTCCCGGCCGGGTCGGGAATATTAACCTTAATTGGTTAATTCCAATCATCATTTCATCCTCATCACGACGCGCAGGTCGCCTATAGGAGTCAAATAGAAAGACCTGCACCTGGCGAGCCGAACCCGTCCTGGGATATCCCGGCACTAAAAGCCATACAAAAACCAAACCAAACCCCATGGCACTACAGCCCTTGAAGGGCCTTGGCCTAGCAAGCGACCACTGCTCAGCCCGAAGGCCTGCAGATTACGAGGTGTTGTGTGGTCAGCACGACGAATCCTCTCGGCCGTTGTTCTTGGCTTTCTAGACCGGGGCCGCGATCTCACCGTCAGATAGCTCCTCAATTCTAATCACGTAGGCTGAGTGGACCTCGAAAACCTACAACCTGTTTTCCAGTCATTGACCGGGTCAGGGATGTGATGAATGAAGCAGATATAGGCTATTAGTACGATGGGGTCGCCACTCGCAAAGTGATATATTAATGATTGATAAATGCTATGAAATGAGAATGGAGAGTGTTGCTGGAATGAAAGATGACAGGGAAAACCGGAGTACCCCATGGCACTACAGCCCTTGAAGGGCCTTGGCCTACCAAGCGCCCTCCGGATAACAGGCAGGCACGCTACCCCTACACCACGGGGCCGGCTGAAAGCCATACGACATTTCATTATTTTGCGTATAAATTGTAAAAAAGGAACTATTTCGACTGATACTACAAATTCGTCCATATTATTTCCGTGCAGAATGACGGTAGGCTAGATATATATTGAAAATGCGAATCCACAGCCTGTTTCCAGTCATTTACTGAGCTCGATAGCTGCAGTCACTCAAGTGCGGCCAGTATCCCGTATTCGGGAGATAGTGGGTTCGAACCCCACTGTCGGCAGCCCTGAAGATGGTTTTCCGTGGTTTCCCATTTTCGCACCAGGAAAATGTTGGGGCTGTACCTTAATTAAGGCCACAGCCACTTCCTTCCCACTCCTAGCCCTTTCCTGTCCCATCGTCGCCGTAAGACATGTCTGTGTCGGTGCGACGTAAGATCAAATTCATTTTTAAGGTTGATACAAATGAAAATATATGAGTTTGCACAGTTTACAAACTGTAATAGTATGTCTTCATGTATACCATAAGACACAAACACTGATAAGAAGCGGAAGTTTGAACTTTCGTGGACGTTCCTGGGCAAGAAGTATTCGACATAGAATGACCGCCCTTGAGTCACAACAGAACTACGTGAATGGAACATATGAAATATCTCTCTCTTTTGAGAATTACTACGTAATGGAAAGTGACACGTTTAGCTGATGACCATTATCTGCGTCCAATGAGGTACGAATTATACATGGAGCCAATAACCACATGAAATACACTGTTGTTTTCGGGGTACAAAAATGTATTTCATAACTTTCTTGAAAAGAAAACACGGGACACGAGGAACACTAAATCTTTTTAATAATAATAATAATAATAATAATAATAATAATAATAATAATAATAATAATAATAGTAATAATAATAATAATAATAATAATAATAATAACGTCCGCCTCTGTGGTGCAGTGGTTAGTGTGAATAGCTGTCACCCCCGGAGGCCCGGGTTCGGCTCTGCCACGAAATTTGAAAAGTGGTACGAGGGATGGAGCGGGGTCCACTCAGCCTCGGGAGGTCAACTCAGTAGAGGGGGTTTCGATTCCCTTCTCAGCCACCCTAAAAATGGTTTTCCGTGGTTTTCCTCTTCTCCTCCAAGCAAATGCCGGGATGGTACCTAACTTAAAGCCACGGCTGCTTCCCTCCCTCTTCCTTGTTTATCCCTTCTAATCTTCCCATCCCCCACATGGCCCCTGTTCAAACATATCAGGTGAGGCCGCCTGAGCGAGGTACTGGCCCTCCTTCCCAATTGTATCCCCGACATAAAGTCTCAAGCTCCAGGACACTGTCCTTGAGTCGGTAGAGGTAGGATCCCTCGCTGAGTCCAAGGTAAAAAGCAACCCTGGAGGGTAAATAGATTAATAAAGGAATAATAATAATAATAATAATAATAATAATAATAATAATAATAATAATAATAATAATAATAATCCTCACCGGAGGGTCTGCCTTACAAGAGCTGCACTCGGCTAGAAATAGTCACACGAAATAATAATAATAATAATAATAATAATAATAATAATAATAATAATAATAATAATAATAATAATAATAATATGGGGAACATGATAGCCATGAGACTCGCTTCTTATCAAGGTGGACGCGTTTCCAGTTCCTATCAAAGAATGTGGCGATTAGAAATGAAGACAAGTGAGGAGCTCTCTCATACAAGAGAAGCGGACCCGGTCGTGGAAGTTAAACAATAGACAGAGGATGGCGTTACGCTGACCACGTGACACTCGAATATCTGCAATTCATCTTTCTGGGCACCAGTAGTCTCAGCAGGCCAAGGGGCTCAGAGGACTATATGCACCGTGAGATTGTATTATTATTATTATTATTATTATTATTATTATTATTATTATTATTATTATTATTATTATTATTATTAGTAAAGTTCACCTCCAAGGGCGAGAGGTCAGTGTCTTGACCTTCGGTTCTCGGGGTCTTGAGTTCGACTCTCGGTCGGATCAAGGAATTTTAACCTTAAACGGTTAATTACCTTGGCTCGGGGATTGGGTGTTTATGCTGTCCCCAGCATTCCTGTTATTCATACCCAGAGGCATGATTTTTGTTTCCCTTCACACGCGTGATATTTGAATGCAATTTCAAGATCGTTATTTTCCATGAATTTCGCTGCATTATCACATTTATCGCAATAGTAAGTAAATTTCGCTTTAAACTAGCCTTGTCCCTTTAATTCTCTGTAATTTGAGAAAATAAAATCACTAATTTCTTTACCAGAATCATTTAATTCGTTAAGATATTTCAAATCGCTTAAAATAATTTTTGTCGCGTTTACCGTTAATGCGAAAAAAAACAAAATAAGATTTCTCATTTCGACGGAAGTCTCTTCGTATTAATATTCTAAAAAATCCTCAATGGTATGGCCATATAGGGTGATTAAAGGGCAATTTATTATATAATCTTGATTAGGGCTGTATTATTTTTTGCTAGTGGCTTTACGTCGCACCGACACAGACAGGTTTTATGGCGACGATGGGATGGGAAAGGGCTAGGAGTGGGAAGGAAGTGGCCGTGGCTTTAATTAAGATACAGCCCCAGCATTTGCCTGGTGTGAAAATGGGAAACCACGGAAAACCATCTTCAGGGCTGCCGACAGTGGGATTCGAATCCACTATCTCCCGGATGTAAGCTCACAGCTGCGCGCCCCTAACCGCGCGGCCAACTCGCCCGGTAGGCTATATTATTGTACCGGGCGGTACACCTCCACGCCGCGAATTCAAATATTTCGCCAGTTGAAACCTTTCTACAGGAGAAACTCTGAACTTTAAAAACTGTATTAAATCAAAGGTTTCTCGGAAGATTTTGAAGTGTTCTGAACGATGTCTATTTCGATTTGTATTTGTTTGCTCTGTAGCAAGAAGTGTGGACATTCTCTTGTAGATGGCACTACTTAAGAACTAGAATTGTGCACCCTAGTGCGAAGTGAAGGAACTGTTTTTTTGAAGAAATTTGGTATTCATAAGTTTGTTCTTTGTTAAATTTCTTTCATTCAGTTTTTGGGTTGGCAGTATAACCCTTCTCTTTCCGCTTGTTTTCAATTTAGCCAATGCCGAATTTCTCTAATTATTTTTTGACCAATAACGTATGTCTTCTCCGATACGGAGATGTTGCTTTAAGCTATCCAATAAAGTTGAGGGGGTGTGGGTACTCATTCTTGAAAGGTCTCGAATGTTCCACGAGGGTATTTAAACTGCTGATTTTCTTGTCTCGGTGCCACTTCATCGACATCTTGCTTAGTGTGTGATTATGTAGCAGGGGGCGGGAAGCGCCTCTTTCTTCGGGCAGCAGTTCATCCACAAGGTAATGGCCGTTTAATAACTTTATTTCTTGCTAGCTCAGCAGTTTAACCCTTGGGGCAGGTTCGAAACTTTTCTCATGTAACCTATCTTTAAAATGTAATAGACATTTGGTAAAAATTCCGCCTCTTTAACTATAAATTGGGATAGAGAGTGCCTAACCCTCTCGAGCTCCCACTCATATTGTTTTGGGGTGACTACGTTTCATAACCGTTTTTCTTCTCTTCGTAATGTAATAAAGTTTTCTTATCGTGTCACCTCCTTAGTATGGGATTAGCCCTTGCGTAAGCGGCCTAGTGTCAAGTAGGTTTTAAAAGTGTATTAGGAGTGCAGGCTTCGCCTCCATTCTATTTTGTATTATGGGCCAGTAACTTAACCTGATGTTTTATTTTCCTCATGTGAAGGCCCTGTAGGTTGGGTACATGATACCCCTGTTTCTCTGTATGTGTGCCTTAAGGGCAGTTAGGAAAGAAGTTTGTTGTAGCCTTTGATAGGCTTGTAAAATTGAGAGCGGGTCTGCTCTTTCCCTCTTAATATTGTAATTAGGAGCAAGTGCTCCTTGTACTTAGGGGTTTTCTGCCCTGTAGCTATTGTGGTGGTGAGCTGAGAGCTCATAAATTGATCTTGGGGCTCGAAGCCCAAATCTTGTAACTATTGTAATTTCTTAAATTGTTTTCCTGCTACTTGGTACCTGTTACTCTATTGTTGTTATCTGTTGATTTTGAAAAGAAAATATAACCTTGGTTAAAGTTTTAAATTAACTTTAATTTCGTAAGTTGAGACCTATTCCATCCAGCACCTTCTTTCACCTCTGCAAATCCACACAACATCGTAACAATTATAATTCTAATTAAGATTACATAAGGAATAATGAATGATTATCGATATTGCTTCCCTTTATCTATTTTCCACATGAGTAATTCACAAATCATACGAATTAAACTTTTTATGAATTCCTTTAGGGAAGGATTAAAGCGAAGTTAAAGCTATCGGATCAGCCCTATTTCGCAAAATAACGCGAAAATTATTTTCTTTTTCGCGAAATCGAACATAAAATAATGCGAAAAAATGCCTCTACGTCATACCCCCAAGCACAGCACTATTCTCCGCTACACTAACACGCAGTTTTTCATACACGGCAGATGCCGCGAACTCTTGTCGGTGAGTCTGACTTACAAGGGATTCTCTAGGCTAGCAATGACAACACGAATTCTTATTCTTCTTCTTCTTCTTCCTCTTCGGATTATTATAGAGAAGTTTTTTAAATAAAACATGCTATTTATTCGGGGCGTCGACCTGTAGAGGTCTTTTGCCCCTACTTGCACCATGTGATATGAACCTGCGTGTAATTGGAATGGAGGAAGTGTAGAGTGTTGAATGTGAGGAAAGGAACGTCAAGGACGACACAAACACCCAGTCCCCAGGCTAGGGGTTTTAATCATTTACAATGAAAAGCCCCTGACCCAGCCGGGAATCGAGCCCGGGGCCGCCGGTGACAGGCGGACGCGTTGCCCCCTACACCGCGGGGCCGGACTATTGAGAAATTACTGCTTTTTATGAAATCCTTGTGTTTTCCCACCAAAATATATCAGTCACAATTTGGAATGCGACCACATACTTTGTTTTTTAAAGTAAAATCCCCCGTTCGAATTGTATTGCGGAAGTCTTCTGCTCTGTATAAAACTACGAATATTTGGCGACTGTGGAATCAATTTGGCAACAGTGGTTTCAGATGTGGAGTGACAACATTAAAAGATCGCATACAAGCTGCTGGATTCCTTTCTTTTTTTTTTTCCTGGTTCCATCTGATTTTTTTCTTCCTTCCCCTTCTCGCTCTCCGTCACTCTTCACCACTGGCTGGCTTGTGTTCCCCAGCGCTCAATAACGAAGCTAAATCCCTCAGGTAGCCCGCAGGCAGGCAGGCAGGCAGGTAAGCAAGCCGCTACTCTCTCGTACGGCGCGCACATCAACATCCTAACTTCACATTCGTAGCTTTCCTGACGAATCATTCATTTTCTGCCGTGTATGAACAAGACAAATGACACTGGTTCTGGCTATCAATGAATGAATCAATCAATCATCAATGATCTGCATTTAGGGCGGTTGCCCTGGAGACAGATTCCCTATGAATTGTTGTCATCATATTTACATTTATTTATAATGTATTTATAATTAATTTATAATTGGAAATGTATCGAATATTTCCCTTGATAATTTATTCCAGTCCCATACTCCTCGTCCTATAAATGAATATTTGCCCCAATTTCTCCTCTTGAATTCCAGCTTGTATCTTCATATTACGATCTTTCGTACTTTTAAAAGCTCCACACAAGCTTATTCTTCTACTTATGTCATTCCACGCCAACTCACCAATGACAGTTCGAAACATACCACACAGTCGAGCATCTCATCTCCTTACTCCCAAGTCTTCCCAGCCTAAAGTTTGCAACATTTTTGTAACACTACTCCTTTGTCGGGAATCACCCAGAACAAACCGTGCTGCTTTCCTTTGAATTTGTTCCAGTTCTCGTATCAAGTAGTCCTGGTGAGGGCTGTTAACCCATTATCTACCAAATTTTATTTTTGTAAATTAAACTGTTTCCTAAAATGCTTAAAGTGTCCGGTAACGAGCAATGGCGGCTCGTAACGTTTCGTGATGTGTGTTGTTATGTGTGTTCAGTCCTCTGCCCGAAGGCTGGTTGGCTCCTCAACAGCTCCACCATTAGTTGTCATAAATGGCATAGGCATAACCGAAGAGTTGTACTAGGGAAATGAGGTAGTATCCCGATGCTTTCCTCACCGAGCCAGAAGTTTCTATTACATATAAGTCTGAATCGCCCACTGAAATGCACGCATCAACCGACCCTACGAACAACATTTTCATACCATTCATAGCAGGTACTGGCTGCATAAGGAATGACATTACCAGCATCGCTCATACATCACTCACTTTCATATTGTAAAGATAAGACTAAGACAGATCGATGAAAGTAACAGTATTACTACGTTGTTAACATAATTTTTTAAAATGTAATTAGCATTGGTTTTTCCAATGGATATTAAATATAGGCAAATTATTTTCCACCCTCTTTTAGGAGTTAGGCAAACGGGGCCAGCCTTGCCTTTGTGCCGCTGGTTCCAGGCAAGTTTGGAGAGAGAGGTACAGTGTAAGTGACAGGAATGAAAAGTATATGAACCACAACCTTCTGTGGTAATTTTAACATTTTTAAAAGCACGTCTTCCATGTAGTTCTCAACACCAGCCTACGACTGTTTTAGAAGCTTTCTCTTGCATCGCTCGGGAGAATCAAACACAAAATAATCGCTTATTCAATTATTTCATTTTATTCGAATTGTTTCAATTCGATTATTCTTTCGATTATTCATTCAGACTCCATTTGAATGAATGGTTTTACATCCCACTAACTATTTTTTTACGGTTTACGGAGACGCTGTGGTGCCGGAATTTAGTCCCGCAGGAGTTCTTTTATGTTCCAATAAATCTACCGACACGAGGCTGACCTACTTGACCACCTTCGAATACCAACGGACTGAGCCAGGATGAGGCAATCGAATAGTGAATGTTTTCGAAATAATCACTAAAAAGTGATCCAAATGTTGTCATCAACGCATCAATTTCATCACAGGGGAATTAAAATTACCTAACTCCATTCCTTTACAGGGAATATGTGGGTAGGACGGATGGTCTCTGATAAGCCCTCCGAAAATAATACAAACTCATTTTCCTACACGTGTGAATGAGCCATGTACTCAGATGCCATTACGTGAAATGTATAGATTAATAAATTGCATGACGCGCCCACGCGATTACGCGAAGCGCACTGCTAATGTTGACTACTTAGCTCGCCAAATTTATGAAGTTTAAAATTAAAATTCGCCAGAATATTCTCTAATTGGCGAAGTCGCTAAATTTGAAATTCTGTCGCTAAACGACTTTAGAAATACACCAGGTCGCTAGAGGTGGCAACACTGACGACGATGATGATGATGGTGATGATGATATGTTGTGAAGAAGAATGCTTTCAAAAGAATGCTGAAGATGATATGTGTTAGATCGGATCGAAAATGCCATTTTTTTTGCCATTTGCTTTACGTCGCACCGACACAGATATGTCTTATGGCGACGGATCGAAAATGAAGAGATACTGAATCAAGTTGGTGAGTGCAGAACGATATGGGGAAATATGACTAGAAGAGGAGACACAGATTGATAGAGCACATTTCGAGACACCTAGGACGTGTTTAACTAAGTCGAACCTCGATATCTCGATCCTCCATTACACGAATTTTCAGTATCTCGAGTAAATTAAATTTCCTGGCCGTTTATCCTATTCTTCATGTGTATTTATTTCTCTATTACTCGAAATTCGCTTACACTAATTTTTCGATTTCTCGAAGCAAATATTTCCTCCCTTCAAGCAAAACGTATTCTGTAACTCGAATTTTGTTCAACATTAACTATGCAATACGGCATTTGTGGTTTGTGAGGAAGAGTTAACAAGTAAAGGAAGGGTTAAAGTGATGCTGGGAGCTGATATGATGGGAACCGAAAAACTAAAACGTCAAGTGATGGGGAAATCGGCGAAGGTTCACTGTTTCTCGGGCGTGAATTACGTAGCGATCACGTACGAAGGCAACCTCCGAAGTCGCGGATGACAATTTCTATTTACGAATATTGGCTGCGTGATATTGACGAGAAGTTTCAAAGTGAAGGGAGGAAAGGTTAGCAGTAAAAAACAGAAGAGACTAACGGTTTCTTCCAAAGGTGTTAACGGAGGTATGTTTCTTGTTTCACTACTGTATGTACGGTATCCTGTCTTCTAAAAAGTTACTTTAATAAGGGTTATAATTAAAGTGATGCTGTAAAATAGAGTTTGTTTGTATATTTTAAAACTGTTGAAAATACACTTATGAAAATGGAAATTGCAACACCATGAAAGCATTGGTCGTTTGTGTTGATTTTCAAGATGTGGAACGATGCCATGTAGGTATGTAAACGATCAAAGTTTGAGACCCATTAGATTGTTGCTACAGGTCTCCCCACGTGATTGGTCGCGGAGGAATCAACTCCAGTATACGGACTCTGGTGTAGCGTAGTTGACTTGCAGTCTGTGCAGTGAAGTGTTCCCCGTCAAATATGCCTCGACGACAGAGAAGAGCACGCTATCAACAACTGTCGCCGTTTGAGAGGGCTCGGATAATTGGGCTGTGTGAGGCTGGATCATCGCTAAGGACTGTCGCGGCACGTGTTGCGCGACAGGCATCTACGGTACAACGTGTATGGCAGCAGTGGTCAAATGAAGGTACCCACACTCGTAGACCTGGCACAGGCCCAGCGCGACTGACAACTGTGAGAGAGGATCGCCGCATCATTCGGATGGCCCGGATGGAACCCCATACAACAGCAGCGCAAATTCGAGCAGGTGTGGCACCCCACGTTACACAACAAACTGTTGGTAATCGCCTGCGTGCAGCTGGCTTACGAGCCCGTGTCCCTGCAGAAGGTGTTCCATTGACCCCACAACAGCGACGTGTAAGGCTGGCATGGTGTCGAGAAAGATCGACGTGGGTCGACGAATGGCTTAGGGTCGTCTTTAGTGATGAATCACGCTTCTGTCTTGCCCGCAGTGATCGCCGGAATCGTGGACGCCGACGTACCGGGGAGAGGGGCTGCCCAGATCTTATTGTCGAGAAGCACACAGGGCCAACACCAAGCATTATGGTCTGGGGAGCTATTGGCTTTAATGTGAAATCACAATTAGTGCTTGTTGAGGGCACTATGACTGCTCGACAGTACGTTGATAGGGTACACAATCAATTGGTTGCCCCTATGGTGGCGAACATTGCTAATGGGATGTTTCAGCAGGACAATGCCCGGGTTCACACTGCGCGGATCTCCAGAGAAGCTCTCCACGACATCACAACCTTAGAATGGCCCGCCAGATCCCCGGACCTCAGTCCTATTGAGCATGTGTGGGACATGATGGGTCGACAGCTGGCCAACCGTCCTCAGCCACCCACAACTCTGGAAAAACTGACCCGTGCAGTGCAGCAAGCATGGGCCACAATTCCTCAGGAAGCGATCCAGGGCCGTATTGACTCCATGCCTCGACGAATTCATCAATGTATTGCAGCTCGTGGTGGGCATATCCTGTATTGATTGTTGTCCAAACTTGCGGTCAGAGGGACCTGGAAGTGTAATCATCGAATCACAACCGAACACTCGTCCTGCATGTTCAATTGCAACAATGTAGCACCACTCCTTCTGGGTGTTGCAATTTCCATTTTCTCCAGTGTAATATATTTGGTATAAGCCCGTAGATACATATGATTCAATTATGCATTATACATGCTCAAAAATGGTAGTCTCTACATGTTGAAATTTCGATAACTGGAAATAAAATTTAGCACCCGAGGGGATTCGAGATACAGAAATTCCACTGTACTTTTTGAGTGCTGAATGTATGTTGACTCCTTAATCCGAAAGCAGATTGGATAGTCTAGGCGTCACTGGAAAGGCGTACTAGCGCTATGAGATGTGAGATAGTTTCGCCTTTCCTTCTATTTCGAGTCGTCATCGCTTTATACATTTAAATGATAAATTTACTTGTTACACAGAACTGCAAAAAAACTGTTTAACCGTAAATATAATGATAAGAAAAGCGTTTCCGTTGGCCGAAAAACTAAGAAGAAGCAAAAAATGAATGATACCACACTTATTCAAACCTTGACAGAATAACATCACCAGTGATTTCAGAGGTATACGACCTATGACGCTACTGTGGTGGGTATTTGTTCGCACCCTAAGCTGTTCCTTATCAGACATGTCAATGTTGCTTCACGCGAGGGGCACGTTATGCTGAAGTTGGTTGGAACGCCCTTCTGCGTGATCTTCCGACATCTCAGCGTCTCTTACGGCCGTTAGAAGTTAGATTATTTATTATTATTATTATTATTCTTATTCTTATTATTATTATTATTTATTTATTTTTTCGAACTGACCACTGAGGATCACGCTACAATTTCATTTTTTCTTTGCCTGAAGTTTCTTCTTCCTCCAGTACTTCTCCATATTGGCGCTATGCTCTTTCTTCCGTTCGTCCGTCCAGGCTCTTCCAGTCTTTGTAGTTCTTTCGACTTGAAACCCTTCCAAATTTTGAATCATGGTCCGAAATATTTTCCTGTGTAACATCTGAATTTCCTGGACGTTGGACTTCTCTAGATCTTTACGAACTTCCTTGATCCATGCCGTCGTTGTCTTCCTGTTCCACAGGTAGTCGAATAACTTTTTGGTAAGTATGGTTTTATCCATTCATTACAAATGTCCGAGAAATGATAACCTCCTCTTTTTCATGGTCTCTGAATTTTCTCCACATTTTTGTAGACTTCATTGTTGTTCTGAAGTTTCCAGCCGGTTTCAGTCTGGATTGGGCCCTAGATTTTCCGTATTATTCTTTTTTCTAGGATTTCCAGCTTCTCTAATTTGTAATTCATATAGACATTCTGTTTTTACCACAGTGTTGTAATGCCTTATTTTGGCATTCCACGAGATGCATTTCTTGTTGCAGATATTTTTAGTCAGTCTATAAGCTCTCTCCATTTTTGAGATACGATCGTCTACGGCAGCTTTCTCTAGTCCGTTCTCTTGTATGACTTCCACCAAGGTATCTGCACTTTTAAACCCTCTGAATCCGTCCTATCTCTGCTTCAAGGAATTGTGGTCCATGTTTGTCGTTCATCATAAAGTATTATTATTAATATTATTATTTCTCTGTCACTTTTCCCACACCCTGAATGTGCCACGGGTGCGATGAGTGTCGCACACAAGGTCTTGGTCCAGTTTTACGGCCGGATGTAATTCCTGGCACTAACCTTATTTGAAGGAATGTATGAAACTATTACGTGTGTGGTGGTTGGCAGTATGATGTATTGTGTGTTAATAAGGAGATGTATATTAAGACATACCCAGTACCCGAACTAGAGAAATTGACCTAATGCGACTAAAGTCCCCTACCCACCCGATAATTAAACTCAAGACCCTCCGAAACGAATACCGCTGGGCAGACCACTTTCCAGAATTTGTTGTAAATCTTACTCCAACCTTGTTGAAGTCCTCATTAACTAAACATTTAACGCTCTAGGCCCTGTGGTCTTTCTACTGCTCTCTTCGAGAGTTACTTGCAGAAGAGCATTCCATGGGAAGGTTAAATTACGTTGGTTTGAAGAGGCAAGGCCAGGAAGTTAACACACAGTAGAAGAGAATGAAATGGAGTTTACTCTGAAGATATTTAACTATCTAGATCGTAACACCTGTATATCATGGTTTCTGGAACCTCGTGCCTTTGAGTTAATCTAGACTTTGCTATTTAGAATTTCAAGCTAATGGAAAGTCGTGGTATTGCTCAATCTAGTGTAAATCGTAGTGCTAATGACTGGAAATGATTGGCTTGGTCTGTGAATTTGTATGTGACTCTCTTGTAGTTATTATGCTTCACTACTTGTACTGAAATATTTTATTAATTTTGAACGAATCTCTAAGTAAATATAGGTAAGGGAATATTTTAAGCTATTTTTTAAACATTTCGTTTTAGTTTCTGAGGTTACTTATAATTTTCATGTTAAAATTACTCGTAGGTAATTTTTTATTATCAGCTGTACGGCTCCATGGCTAAATGGTTAGAACTGGTACAAGGGGTCCCCAGTTCGAGTTCCGGCTGGGTCGGGGATTTTATCCTTAATTGGTTAATTCCTCTGCACGGGGGTTGGGTGTTAGTGACACATTCAACATTATAATTCATCTTAGGTAGAGGCCCATCCTACAAGACGCGGAGGTCTCCCATAGGGTGTCTACTAGAAAGACCTGCACCAGGCCTCTCCGGAGGCCATACGCCATTATTATTATTATTATTATTATTATTATTATTATTATTATTATTATTATTATTATTAGGTAATTTCGTTTCTTTTTAAATTTATTTCTTATTATTGTTCTTTCATTATCGTGAACTATCTTGTTTTTAGGAAATTTCCTGTTTTTATTTAATTTCTTGTAGTAGGCTTGTTTTCATTTCATGTAATTTTTTGTTGTATTTGTTGTTGTTGAATTAATTTACATTTTGATGTAATTTAGTTGTCATACTACTGTACGTAATCATTGTCACCGAGATATCACCCAAGTTTAATGTATTTAATAATAATAATAATAATAATAATAATAATAATAATAATAATAATAATAATAATAATAATAATACCCATTTTCACACCAGGCAAATGCTGGGGCTGTACATTAACTAAGTCCACGGCCGCTACCTTGCCTTTCCTAGCTTTTTCCCATCGTTGGGTTGCCGAGAACATTCCATGTGTTGACGCGATGTTTATTATTATTATTATTATTTCCTAATGACACCTCTAACATAAGATCTGGAATTACTTACACTGTAACAATATTATTTTGTAGATGTTATCGAATATAAAGTGAGAAGAATTTTAAATTAGGGTTGAAGATGATTGATGCTAGTTTCGCAAGTACTAAACCGAGTAGATTTGCAAACTGAAAGATTCAACGTTTCAACATAGAGGGACATAATTACGCTCCCTGCAAGAATGGTCGGACTGACACTCAGAGTTGTATGTATTCCGCGATCTAATGATCCAAGACAGATATTCTAATGAATAAAGTGCTTTTCTAGTAGTAACATTTCTGCAGTGTCACAGTGAAATATAAATGTAGCTTTACGTGTAAACTGTTAATCTTAGAATGATTTCTGTATGCAGTAGAAGACTCCAGTAAATATCCCGCCTTACTGTACTTAGTAGACAACAATCCATGTGATAGTCTGCCGACGTCAGTGGTGTCCTTCAGTCCCAGGCTGAGGTCGGGTGTTTATATATTCAACAGCTTCATGATCTACAGGTGTTACGTTATGTAGTATAAAGGACTGCAAATATTTTACTTGTCCGTGAATTTGTATAGCCGGTCCCGTGGTGTAGGGGTAGCGTACCTGCCTCTTACCCAGAGGTCCCGTGTTTAATTCCCGATCAGGTCAGGGATTTTTACATGGATCTGAGGGCTGGTTCGAGGTCCACTCAGCCTACGTGATTAGAATTGAGGAGCTATCTGACGGTGAGATAGCGGCCCTGGTCTAGAAAGCCAGGAATAACGGCCGAGAGGATTCGTCGTGCCGACCACACGACACCATGTAATCTGCAGACCTCCGGGTTGAGCAGCGGTCGCTTGGCATGCCAAGGCCATTCAGGGCTATAGTTCGATGGGGTTAGGTTAGTGAATTTGTATGTGAATTTCTTGTAATTATTATGCTTTACTACTTGTACTGAAATATTCTATAAATTTTGAGTGAATCTCTAAATAACTGTGTCGTAATTACATTAGGCTACATTCGACTATCTAGTTCTTAACACCTGTACATCATGGTTTCTATAATCTAGTACCTTTGAGGTAATATAGACTTTGTTATTTAGCATGTTAAACTAATAGTACCGGGCGAGTTAGCCGTACGGTTAGGAGCTCGCAGCTGTGAGCTCGCATCCGGGAGATAGTGGGTTCGAATCCCACTGTCGGCAGCCCTGAAGATGATTTTCCGTGGTTTCCCATTTTCACACCAGGACAATGCTGGGGCTGTACCTTAATTAAGGCCACGGCCGCTTTTTACCCATTCCTAGGCCTTTCCCGTCCCATCGTCGCCATAAGACCCATCTATGTCGGTGCGACGTAAAGCAAAATAGGAACCAAAAAAAAAAAAACTAATAGTAAGTCATGGTATCGCTTAATCTACTGTAAATTATAGTAAATAGTGCACGTCTCAATTTCGTCTTATACTTCGCTTTTATTTCGGAATATGTACGCAAAAGATGAAAGTAGGTTCAGTTCTGTTTTGTCTCTGTTTCTTAGCTACATCACGGGAAAATAGCGAAATACAATTTTCAGCCATATCTTCACTTCATAAAGTATACGTATGTTTAATTATTACAAGATATTTGCAGGAAATATTCATATGCTCTGTACGCGTAAATTAAATTTTAATAACTTTTGATAACATTCTTATGTTATTTGGAATAAATTACTTTTTGTATTTTGTAGATGACTTAATATATTTCTCTCAAGTATATCCATTTTTAGTCCAGCTCCTTTGCTGTATGGTCAGCGTACTGCCTTAGGTCGAACGGGCCTTGGATTTGATTCCCATGCACATCGAGATTTTTACTGCTCAGGGTAAATTCTTATGGCTTGGGGACTGAGTGTTTGTACACTTCTGTTCATCTACAGACTACACCGACAATCACCATAGAAATATGCAATAGTGAATACATCCGGTTGGCATCAAGAAGGGCATCTGGGCGTAAAACTGGTCCAAATCGCAGTGCCGACGCCAATAATTTGGGAAAACGGACAGGAAGGGGAAGAAGAAGTGTAGCCAAATCGCAGCTCATTACTGAACATCAGGCCGTCGTAACCTCGTTGGTTTTGCGTCCCAGTGACTACCTTTACGGTTTTCGGAGATTTCAAGGTTCGAAATTTAGTCCCGCAGGAGTTCCTTAGACACGTGGGTGCCATATTTGAACACCTTCAAATATCACCGAACTGAGCCGGGACTGAACCTGGCAAGCCGGAGTCAGAAGGTCAGCTCTCATCTGACTGTGCCACTGAACCTGGTGGGGAACCATAGAGAGGAAATTGGAGGAAGGTAAAGAGATTATTTTTGTTATTTGCTTTACGTCGCGGCGACACAGATAGGCCTAATGGCGACGATGGGACAGGAAAGGCCTAGGAATGGGTAGAAAGCGGCCGTGGCCTTAATTAAGGTACAGCCCTAGCATTTGCCTGCTGTGAAAATGGGAAACCACAGAAAACCATCTTCAGGACTGCCAACAGTGGGGTTCGAATCCACTATCTGCCGGATGCGAGTTCACAACTGCGCGACCCTAACCGCACGGCGAACTCTCCCGGTGAAGGTGAAGAGAGAGGCGATGCTTGTGTACAGAGTGGTCAGAAACAATGTGAACCAGGTATATGAGCGTTAGGGGGTTGGGTCATGCTGATAAATAATTTGAAAAAAATTCAACATCTCACATCGTTGACATTATCAGCAGCTGAAGTTAGCCAATCAGATCACTTCGCGGGTGAGTTCAAATGGGCTTTGTGAGGCGGAGTTGCTAAATCTGCACGTGGCATAATACCGACTTGAGAGCACCAATCGAAGAGGAAAACTTCGCCATGGGAGGGTTTTGAACACGGACCTCCTGGTTGATAGGAACGCACCTCAGTAAGTACGCTACGGCGACAGTGGCTGAAACCCACGTTGTGTCTGATGATGATTTCTCGGCAAGGCTCTCAAGCAACACCGCTGCGCAAAGTCCATTTGAATTCGCCCGGGAAGCGATCTGATTCGCTAACTTCAGCAACTGATAAAATAGACAACGGGGTGAGATATCGAATTATGTTTTTCAAGTCACTTATCAGTTTTAGCAACCCTCTAACGCTCACATATCTGGTTCACGTTGTTTCCGATCATTCTGTATATCAGCGCAGATATGTAGGAAGTCCATAAAGTCCTTCATAAAGTATACGTACGGTTAATTATCACAAGATATTTCCACAAAATATTCATATGACATGTATAAGTAAATTAAATTTTAATGACTCCTGATAACATTCTTGTGTTATTTGGAATTTCTTCTTCTTCTTCTTCTTCTTCTTCTTCTTCTTATTCTGCTTCGTCGTCTTCTTCTTCTTCCTTTTCATCTGTTTACCCTCCAGGATCGGTATTTCCCTCAGATTCAGCGAGGGATCTCACCTCTACTGCCTCAAGGGCAGTGTCCTGGAGCTTCAGACTCTGGGTTGGGAGATAAAATTGGGGAGAATGACAAGTACCTCGCCCAGGCGACCTCACTTGCTATGCTGAAGAGGGGCCTTGGGGGATGGGAGGATTGGAAGCGATAGACAAGGACGAGGGAAAGAAGCGGCCGTGGCCTTAAGTTAGGTACCATCCCGACATTTGTCTGGAGGAGTAGTGGGAAAATACGGAAAACCACTTCCAGAATGGCTGAGGTGGGAATCGAACCCACCTCTACTCAGTTGACCTCCCGAGGCCGAGTGGATCCCGTTCCAGCCCTCGCACCACTTTTCAAATTTCGTGGCAGAGCCGGGAATCGGACCCGGGCCTCTGGGGGTGGCAGCTAATCACACTAACCACTACACCACAGAGGCGGACTATTTGGAATTACTTTTTGTATTTTTAAATTAGAAATAACTAACTGAATATATAGTATAGATTAAACTAAATGAAAAATTTCCACTATTTGCTAGTCATTCGTAACTGAGAGAGAACAGTATTTTAGCTACAGGCTGGCATTCGAGAGATGATGGATTCGAACCCTATCGTCCGCAGCCTGAAGATAGTTTTCCAATATTTCCCATTTCAACATCAGATAAATATCAGCGTTCTACCTTAATAACGACTACAGCTGCTTCGTTCCCAGGGACCCATTCCCCTACCGCGTAACTTGTGATGGTTAATGGGACGTAAACATATTAGAAAAGAAAATTCTACATTTACGCAAGTTATTTATTTATTTATTTATTTATTTATTTATTTATTTATTTATTTATTTGACAATATGAAGGTACACGGGCCTAAGCCCAATTACGTTCCTTCTTGACATAATACATCACAACATAAAAAATAATATTAATAATAATAATAATAAGGTATGAAATGAAATGGCGTATGGCTTTTAGTGCCGGGAGTGTCCGAGGATATGTTCGGCTCACCAGGTACAGGTCTTTCGATTTGACTCCCTTAGGCGTCCTGCGCGTCATGATCAGAATGAAATTATGATGAAGACGACTCATACACCCAGTCCCCGTGCCAGAGAAATTAACCAATGATGGTTAAAATTCCCGACCCTGCCGGGAATCGAACCCGGGACCCCTGTGACCAAAGGCCAGCACGCTAACCATTTTGCTATGGAACCGGACGTAATAAGGTATGACCGTTATGAGACAAAACTTCATACATCAAAATGTCTCACGCCTCTTGCATGAATCCCTGGGTCTTCATTCTTCTTGTCCTGCCTATTTCCCAGTATTCTGGCGTTGCACATGTGAACTTGGCTCTGTTTTGCACCAGCTATTGAAGCGGCTAAAATCCCCAATCCGGCCGGGAATAGAATTCGAGGTCCTCTGAACTGCTGATCATTCGCCGAGGAGTCCGACAAACACTGAAGCTTTACAGCTGAGCGGTTTTGTCAACAGCTTCTCATCAATGCGGTTGCGGTTCAAATCTTAGTACACGAACGTGGGTTTTTTAAGTGAAATGTCGCCTCTCTGTGGTTCGGATTCAACGTAAAATTGTAGATTATGTGGCAATGATCACATAAATCAGTTCGCTTTCCTTCTTTGCATGAAATAACAGCACAAACAACAACAGGCGCCATTCCAACACATTTACTGTTCGACAACGGATTTAGGGACACCCATGTGCCAGCATTTTATCCTACAGGAATTGTTTTAGGTGCCAGGAAATCTACCGACAGAAGGCTAGCGTATTTGAGCTTCTTGAAATTCCACTGGACTGAGCTGGGATCGAACCGGCCAACTTGGATTCAGAAAGCCAGCAAGCTTCCGTCTGAGCCACCGACTACCGCAGAAGAATGGAGGGAGGGATGACCTCACGAGCACCAGGAGAAAGAGCCAAGGACTGATGCTGGTAGCTATGGTAGCTGTCTAATGATCCCCTCCACCACTACCGGAATTGGGTTTGGTCGTCATATGCACTGATTGTTTTGTATAGTGTGAAGCGATATCAGACATCATCCACACTCAAGTTCAGGATATGATGACTAGGACGTTCCTAGACTCGACATGAAGTGGCATCATCTTAATAAACAACTGGAGTATGGTTCCAGTGTATGGGACCCTCACCAGGATTACTTGATTCAAGAACTGGAAACAATCCAAAGAAAAGCAGCTCGATTTGTTCTGGGTGATTTCCGACGAAAGAGTAGCGTTACAAAAATGTTGCAAAGTTTGGGCTGGGAAGAACTGGGAGAAAGGAGACGAGCTGCTCGACTGAGTGGTATGTTCCTAGCTGTCAGCGGAGAAACGGCGTGGAATGACATTAGTAGACGAATAAGTTTGAGTGGCGTCTTTAAAAGTAGGAAAGATCACAATATGAAGATAAAGTTGGAATACAAGAGGATAAATTGGGGCAAATATTCATTTATAGGAAGGGGAGTTAGGGATTGGAATAACTTACCAAAGGAGATGTTCAATAAATTTCCAATGTCAATGAAATCATTTAAGAAAAGGCTATGAAAACAACAGATAGGGAATCTGCCACCTGGGCGACTGCCCTAAATGCAGATCAGTATTGATTGATTGATTGATTGATTGATTGATTGATTGATTGATTGAATGAATATTGACCTGGCTCCCAAAATAAGAAAAAGGTAAGGCCAGTGAGAAGACGTAACCGTGTAGGTGGCCCGCCTTGCCCCTTCAGGGTAGAGCATAAAAACATATATAAGCAAGCAAAGAGATTATAGCTCTTGCGCCTGTCTGGTTAGGCTGCTCACGAAACATGGTACATATTAACTATTTATATAAACAAAATTATCATTTTGTCTGTACACATCTCAATTTCGCCTTGTACTTCGCTTTTATCTCGGATTATGTATGCAAAGAGGAAAGTAAGTTCAGTTCTGTTTTGTCTGTTTCTTTGCTACGACATCATGGGAAAACGTCAGCGACATAGAATTTTCAGCCATTTCTTGAGTGGGTCGGCTACCTCTCGTATCAGCTGGTCTCACGAGGCTGAGACACTTTCCAGCCCTCAGTCTAGAATTAAAATTCCTGGACTGGCCTGGAATCGAACCCTCGAATCCAGGTCCTCTGGGTAAAAAGCAGGCACGCTAACCTTACGCCAAATCCTCCCTGTGGGTGGGGGTGGTAGAATAACACCCACGGTATCCCCTGCCTGCCGTAAGAGGTGACTAAAAGTGGGCCCAGCGGCTCTCAGCTCGGGAGCTTGAACGTGGGTAGGCGAACATGGTTCTCCTAGCTGAGTATGGCATTGCTTCCACTTATGTCAGGCTCCTCACCTTCAGCTTTTCTATCTGACCTCCCTTGGTAAACTCTTATTCTTTTCCGACCCGACGGTATTAGGTTTTCGAAGCCTGGGGAGTCTTCCATTTGCACGCCCGTCGTGGCCCTTCCCTGTCTTTTTCCGATACCTTCATTCTTTTTTGGTTTCGGATCGCCCGTATTTTTTCCCTTCTGATTAGCGTTAATAGAGTAATCACCACCACCTTTCACCAAAGCAATTCTAAACCACGTTATTTCAAATTATGACTTACTTTTCACATTATATGACTTTCTAGCCTCACCAAATGTCTTCATAAACTTACTACATGTATTTCCCAAACACACCGTACACCATTCCTAAATAAGACCTAAAACATCTTCTTTATTATTGAAATGCACACTCATTGAAGATTCCGGTTCCAGATTTCTGAAATATCATTCCAGATTGTGCTATGAAGCATGCATTCAGCTAGGAGATTCCATGACGATGCTCTTTCAAGTGACTGAACACAGAACAGCAGAAAGGAACAAGATTCAGGTTAATGCAAGCGCATTACCACAACTCAAGCTGAGCATCTGTATGGTACAGTAAAAGATCGCCAAATATATACATTTCCTTCTATTATGTGAAAAGAAAATGTCCTTTCTTCACAAACCTACCGCCAGTGAAATGAAAATAAACCCTTCACTGATGCCTAGAAAGGTCAATTCCGGACAGGTCATAAAGAGTCCCTGGGGAGTGAAAGATAAAAGCTTTCATCATCTACAACCTCGGTGATGTGTGTAGGGTGCTTAGCTATATTATCTTATGTCACTTTCTACCCCAGGAGTCAACCTGGCACTCATTTATTGTGTATACAATGAGCTGTGTGGTTTGGGTCACGTAGCTATCAGCTTGCACTCTGGATATAGTGGGGTTCGAACCCCACTGTCGGCAGCCCTGAAGGTGGTTTCCCATTTTCACACCCTTTCCTATCCCATCGTCGCCATAAGACCTATCTGTGTCGGTTCGACGTAGAGCAAATTGTAAAAAAAGTATTGTGTGTAACAAACAAACAAACAAACAAGCAAACAAATTAGAGGTTATAATACAGTCAGGATGGCATCTAAAAATCGCTGGGCTGCATAAAAACACTCCGAATGTGTCACCAGAGATCTTTTACATATCGAATGGACTATTTCCCCTTCGAACAATCCGACTACCTCTGCTAGGTTTGAACGCGTGATCTCCGGATCCGTAGGCAGAAATTCAACCAATGATCCAAAGAGGGAGTTTTTTTTAAAAGTTGCATTACGTCGTACCGACGCAGATAGGTCTTATGGCGTCGATGGGACAGGAAAGGCCTAGGAGTGGGAAGAAAGCGGCCGTGGCCCTAATTTGCCTGGTGTGAAAATGGGAAACCACGGAAAACCATCTTCAAGGCTGCCGACAGTGGGGTTCGAACCCACTATCTCCCGAATTCTGGATACTAGCTGCACTTAAGCGACTGCAACCATTGAGCTCGGTAGGGAACATTTAGTGTAGTGAACAATATTGTGGATACATGATAAGCCTTACCACTATCCCGTCATCATCAAATAATGGCTTGTTTCATATACGACCTCCTAATAAATCTTTCCAGAAGAGGAAGTGGCACAAACTCTTTCATTATCCATTTAGCCGTGACGCAAATCCAATTGTTAGTGGAACCACGGTGACCGTCGTGAAGTCCTAGAAGTACAATGACTAATCACAAACATCACATCACTACCGATGCTAGGAGCTGAATGAATGTCATAAAAACAACGGAGAATCGCATAATGTTACTGTTATAAAAGACGGGTATTCTTTAGAGAAGATGAAGCATATTAAGTGTCGTAAGCACAACTGTAATTCTACTCGTGCTATTCGTGTTGCTGAATGCAGTTCAAAGATATCTAGTGATCTTAAGCGGGGAGGTATACGTTTCGCTACAGTCAATTTAGTGAAATTCACCCCTTTTGACTCAGGAACCACAATTGCTACTTGATCACGACATCGACAGCCACAGAAAACTGGAGGTCCTGTGGCTAAGCTCACGATATTGACAGCCACGTAAAACTGGATGGAGGTCCTGTGGCTATGATCACGATATTGACAGCCACGTAAAACTGAATGGAGGTCCTGCGGCTAAGCTCACGATATTGACAGACACGTAAAACTGGATGGAGATCCTGTGGCTAAGCTCACGATATTGACAGCCACGTAAAACTGGATGGAGGTCCTGTGGCTATGATCACGATATTGACAGCCACGTAAAACTGGATGGAGGTCCTGTGGCTATGATCACGATATTGACAGCCACGTAAACTGGATGGAGGTCCTGTGGCTAAGCTCACGATACCAATGGTCACGTAAAGCTGGACGGAGCTCCTGTGGCTAAGCTCACGATATTGACAGCCACGTAAAACTGGATGGAGGTCCTGTGGCTAAGCTCACGGTATTGACAGCCACGTAAAACTGGATGGAGGTCCTGTAGCTAAGCTCACGATATTGACAGCCACGTAAAACTGGATGGAGGTACTGTGGCTAAGCTCACGATATTGACAGACACGTAAAACTGGATGGAGGTCCTGTGGCTAAGCTCACAATATTGACAGCCACGTAAAACTGGATGGAGGTCCTGCGGCTATGATCACGATATTGACAGACACGTAAAACTGGATGGAGGTCCTGCGGCTATGATCACGATATTGACAGCCACGTAAACTGGATGGAGGTCCTGTGGCTATGATCATGATATTGACAGCCACGTAAAACTGGATGGTGGTCCTGTGGCTAAGCTCACGATACCAATGGTCACGTAAAGCTGGACGGAGCTCCTGTGGCTAAGCTCACGATATTGACAGCCACGTAAAACTGGATGGAGTTCCTGTGGCTAAGCTCACGATACCAATGGCCACATAAACCTGCCTGGAGGTCCTGTGGCTCTGATCACGATACCAATGGCCACATAAACCTGCCTGGAGGTCCTGTGGATCTGATCACGATACCAATGGCCACATAAACCTGCCTGGGGGTCCTGTGGCTCTGATCACGATACCAATAGCCACGTAAACCTGCCTGGAGGTTCTGTGGCTCTGATCACGATACCAATGGCCACGTAAACCTGCTTGTAGATTCTGGGGATATGATCACGATACCAATGGCCACGTAAATCTGGCTGGAGTTTCTGTGGATATGATCACAGCCACATAAAACTACGAACTTGCACTCCTCCTCCTTGTTCCTTGTCATGGATCCGCATTTTTGGAGCAGTCGTACACATCTAGCAGCTCTATTCCATTGCGTATGGCTTCCGAGAAAGTGGCCAGAAAAGCTGCACGCTCCATTCTCCACTCTCCACTGGACGTTGTTTAGTCTTCTGGGAAGAGACAAACATTGAGCTCACTTACTCAAATTCCCATTAAAGGCAACAAGGCGAACATAAGCTTGAGTTTAATTGCTCTATGCTAATGTGCTATTATGTGCTGTTTTCAGAAACTTGTTTTTTCGTTACAAAGACTCGTTACGACTTGTTTTAGAAAACATTTAACGTCTATCAAGTTGTGCCGTGTGGTTACCGGCCATCATCGCTGTTCTTCAGTATCTCTGAAGACTTCTGACTTGCAATGAACCTGAAAACAAAATGGATTAACTCGACATCCCGGTGTGGTTGTAGTTATTGCTTAATTTAGAGGATAGAAATGTACGGTTGTCAGCTCCGTGCACTTGCGTCAGTTCGCACAGTGCGTAATTACCTGGAGATGGAAAATAGTCAAATTTGATTGAGCAAAGATGCCAACAACCAATTTGGTCTTCTTGACCATCAAACCCATTATCTACCTTAAATAGATAGCGATTTAAGGGGAACGGTGATAGCCGAGTGTCATTTTCACAGGCTAAACCGCGTGGTTAACTGTCCTTCGATACCCTAATTTGGCGGCCATATTGTGATGACGTCACGGGCATTACGACAGCTAACGCTGTCACGTTTTGTGCAAGGTAGCGGCTGTTTGAATCCCGGTCAAAGTATGTGGAATTTTTCAACTAAGAGTCACGTCCCTGAGACTCGGTTTCTACCTATAAGACGACGGAAACCATCTTCAGGGCTGCCGATGGTGGGATTCGAACCCACTATTTCTCGAATGCAAGTTTACAGAAGCATACTATAGATAATACATCCTTCTACGTCGGTTGAAGTCGGAAGAACAACCAGCCGTAACTGGGCCAAATCCAAACATGTATAAGCTTAACAATAATAATAATAATAATAATAATAATAATAATAATAATAATAATAATAATAATAATAATAATAATAAAACCAAACCAAACCCCATGGCACTACAGCCCTTGAAGGGCCTTGGCCTACCAAGCGACCGCTGCTCAGCCTGAAGGCCTGCAGATTACGAGGTGTCGTGTGGTCAGCAAGACGAATCCTCTCGGCCGTTATTCTTGGCTTTCTAGACCGAATAATAATAATAATAATAGTAATAATAATAATAATAATAATAATAATAATAATAATAATAATAATAATAATAATAATAATGGTCAGCATAGAATGGTCGCAGTTACAGTGTGCACGGGTTTCGATATAAAGCCATTTAATTTACCTACATGTGAAATTTCGACTTCTCATTATATTCTAGCAGATGGGAGAGAAGCCATCACTCTATCGTTTGACACTTGTCAAATTCGGACGTGGAGTGACTTAGTTTCGTCTCTTCTAAATCCGAATACCTCTGTCAGATATGAACTCCATGATTTGCAGGCCGACATTTTTACTTCTGACCTACAGAAGGTGCCAGAGATATCACCTGCCTCTTCGGACTCAAGCAAGGAAACCATGTATTTCGTAGCTTGCGAAGTGTACTATCTGGTGTTTTTCTAAAGGCAGATACTTTGTTCATACCACTGCACAATGCACGAACTACACTCTGGCTCGCCTCTGTTTCACAACAGGTGGTGAAATAATCAATACTGTTGCGCCAAGTTAAGCGCGGGGTGGAATACAGGGGAGGAAGTGCTGCTCAATTATGGACGATTGTAAAACACCTTTGTAGATGTGCTAGCCTACCTTACGGAAAAACACTCCCGTAGACCAGTTAGTACTGAGCGAATTGGATGAGCGATATGAGTCATATAGCTACAAGCTTGTATTCGGGAGATAGCGGGTTCAAATCCTAACCCTGAAATTCTTTGTCCGTGGTTTTCCATTTTCTCACCAGGCAAATGCCGCGGATGTACAATATTTAAAACCATGCCTGGTACCTTTCCCGTCCAAGCATTTTTCTCTCCCATCGTAGCCGAACACTAAGGGTGTAAAACAGGGCCGTCCAAACTACGACCCGGGGGCCACACCCAGCCCGCCCCTGCCAAGGTTCTTCCTGTGACTCTCCTGAACTGAAATTATTTTACAATAATGCATTTATGAGTTTAGTTTTTGGCGGTTCTAATAAATGGTTTCCGTGAGGGTCGAAAGCGTTTTTAAATTTTTTATTTAATTTTGTTTTACGTCGCACCGACACAGAGAGGTCGTATGGCGACGATGGGATAGGAAAAGGTTAGGAGTGGGAAGGAATCGACCGTGACCTTAATTAAGGTATATTCCTATCATTTTCCTGGTGTGAAAATGGGAAACCACGGAAAAACATCTTCAGAGCTACCGACAGTGGGGCTCGAACCCATTATCTCCCGGATACAAGCTCACCGCTGTGCGCCCTTAACCGCACGGCCAACTCGCCCGGTAGTGTGTATCAACATGGTAGATTAATTATATTTTGACCATAATTAAAATTAAGGCTTATAAAATATTGCCGGCCTCGTGGTGTAGGGGCAGTGTGCCTGCCTCTCGGCTGGAGGCCCCGGGTTCGATTCCCGGCCAGGTCAGGAATTTTTCTCTGAGGGCTGGTTCGAGGTCCACTCAGCCTACGTGATTAGAATTGAGGAGCTATCTGACTGTGAGATGGCGGCCCCGGTCTCGAAAGCCCAGAATAATGGCCGAGAGGAATGCGTCGTGCTGACCACACGGCCCCTCGTAATCTGCGGGCCTTCGAGCTGAGCAACGGTCGCTGGGCAGGCCAAAGCCCTTTCAAGGGCGTAAGTGCCGTGGGGTTTTATAAAATATTAAATGCGAGGAATGCCTTTGCTGGCGAGATCTAGTGTTTACAGTGCACTATATCTTCTGGTATGGGCTAGAGAAATGTCGTTACTTTCATTGATCTGTCTCAGTCTTACCCTTGACTTTGACAAAATGAAAGTGACCGGGGTATGAACGAGATGTGCTAGTAATGCCATGCCTTATGCAGCCATTCTCTGCTATGAATGGTATGAAAATGTTGCTCATAGGGTCGGTTGGTGCATGCATTTTAATGGGCTTGGCAGAATGAAATGTAATAGCAACTTCTGACTCAGCGAGGAAAACAAAACTACATCACTCCTCATTTCCATAGTACGCCTATTCAGTGATGCCTAGGCCATTTATGACAGCTAATGGTGGAGTTGTTGAGGTTCAAACCAGCCTTCGGGTTGAGGACTGAGGATACGTACTGTGTAGAGATGAGAAGAGTGCAAGAATGAGGAATGTGGCCTGCAAGCACGAACTTCCTGTTCTGCCCAGACAGATCGGCTCTTATCTGCTCTTATCTGCTACACGAAAACATTGACTCACACTTTACAGTTCGCTGGATTACAACTGACAAGAGCGAAGAGCTGCCAGTAGAAGATAATATAAAGTCGCCTGGGTAGTAGCGGAGTTGCTATGGTAACTATTGCATCACTGGCTCTGCTGGTGAAAACCCCTTCGCCCCGTGCCACACCGGGCATGTGCATTCTTCTGATCTCCCTACAGTACATAGCCTGCATACATACATACATACATACATACATACATACATACATACATACATACATACATACATACATATATACATACATACATATTATCGGCACACTTTATCTTGGTGCATTTACACCCTAGTGCTGAATCGGTCGACCTCGGCAATCTTCGAGATTCGTACTGGCAACCTTTGAAACACAAACTATGAATCGCTTAAGCATCGTTGTGTGACATCTGGCGTACACTTTACGTACTAGTACTGTTGTTGTTTACACAGCAAAGCTAAACTATAGAATTCATGCTAGGAACAAGATTCGCATCGAGAGATGTTATATAATGTTATATAATGTGTACGTTACTCATTTATTGGCTTAAGATAATGACGGTTTAGAAACTTCATATCGATCGATCATATTCTCGATTCAATTCAGATTTCATTTTCATTCAGTTGGCAGCACTACCGGAACCGGGACAGCTCCCTCCTTACTCCTCACCCCCGTACACAAATGCACCAAGATAAAGTGTGCCGATAATACATCATACATACATCCCAGTAGCAGGGGGTAGCGAAAGCAGGCGGCTCCACCATGGGCAGCAATCAAAGACATAACTAGCAGATAATTCATCCATTATCCACGCCCATTATCCCAGCCTTGTGCTTTCACTCTCCGTCGGGGTTTCCCTCATTGTCAATATACATGAGCAATAGTGTTACAGAAAATCGAGCAATTTGGCCGCGCGGTTAGGGGCGTGCAGTTAGTTGTGAGCTCGCGTTCGGAAGATAGCGGGTTCGAACCCCACTGTCGGCAGTCCTGAGGATTTTTTCCCATTTCATAATAATAATAATATTAATGTTATTGGCCTTACGTCACACTAAATTCTTTTACAGTTTTCAGAGACGCCTTGGTGCCGGAATTTGGTCCCGCAGGACTTCTTTTCCGTGCCAGCAAATCTATGGACACGAGACTGACGTATTTGAGCACTTTCAAATACCACCGGACTGAGCTAGGATCGAACCTGCCAAGTTGGGGTCAGAGGGCCATGGCCGCTTCGTTCCCACTCCTAGCACTTTCCTTTCCCATCGTCGTCATAAGACCTATCTGTGCAGGTGCGACGTAAAGGAACTCGTAAACAATGTGTTACAGAAACGGAAAAATGCATTAAAACTTGATTCCGTACAACTTAACATTCAGCTACGCGCGGAATGACTGTCGTTTGTTTATTTCTTGCGGCCTTCTCGCGGAGGACGTGGTCGGGCGGTCCACAAGGCTGCCAACCTGTCTAGTTAGGAACTAAGATAAGCATTCATTAACAAGGCGAATTAAAACTTTTTTCTTGCCGTACGGACAGTATGCGCCGGTGCTTCTGGAAGGGAGTGTGGCCCCGAAGGGGCCTCTGTTCTCATGACTGAGTTTGTCTTCGAGCGATAGCAGCGCATCTATTTATTTTTGCTTTTATTCTGCCGGGGTTGGTAACGAAATCTAATTATCATCATTGACATGAGTGACGTCACATACCATTTTACACTGGCCAATAGGAATGCAAGTAGCAACTTCAGCAATGGAGAATGGAGAGTGGTGCTCTTCATTAGGTTATAAGAGTAAATGCACTTTTGGGGCCCGGCTGATGGGTTCCTGGATATTGAAATGATTGAAATGAACACACCACCACAACACGGAAAATCTAAGATATGCATTTGGAAATATAGGGCATGTACTTATGCATAGTGCTTGAAGACAAATTCTGACTTCAGGAGATTCTCGTAGGAAAGTGACAGAATACAGGCCATTGGTAAACATTGTTTTATTATGGTATAGACAGCCAATACACAAGACTACGTACAAAGGGCAGGTCTCCACTGGTTACAGACCTTCAAAATAATCACCCAAGGTTTCCACTGTGTGTTGCCAGCGGTGGAGCAGGCGCTGAATACCATTCGCTGCATGTGTATCGCTAACGTGTGACGCCTCTCTCCGAAATGCTGTTACGATGTCCTCTTTGTTAGCACCCACTTCGCCACTGTTCTATAGGGCATGGCATGCACACCTAATGCTTCCCGCAGCTCTGCATGGCATTGGCGTGCATTTCTGCCGCGGAGAACTGCTATCTTAATGTACGATCGTTGCTCCTGCTTGTTGACTTCCATTTTGTGACGCTCTCACTTACACACTGAACTTGGGGGCATGCTGAGACCCACACTGTTGTTTACATACACCATCTAGTGACATCGTACGCAAGTACATACCGAACGTTCCCAAATGCATATCTTAGATTTTCCGTGTTGTGTCCTGTTCGCGAGAGAAAAAAATAGTTGCCATGACTTATGACTCGACCTACGTAGATCATAGGGCTGGTTCGAAGTTCACTCAGCCTACGTGAGAAGAACTCAGAAGCTATCTGAAGGTGAGATAGCGGCTTGGTATAAAAAGCTAAGAATAACGACTGGGAGGATTCGTTACGCTGACCACGCATAACTCCGTAATCTGCAGGCCCTTGGACTGAGCAGCGGTCACTCGGTAGGAGAAGGCCCACCAGGGAACCAGCGTTATGGGGCTGGTTTATTGTACATGTACTGTATATGCCAATGTGGCTTGAGGTCTGGATGGACTTCTCTTTCTGCCATTTAAACATATATTGAGTGTCATAACATACTCGAGTATTGACACACATCAGGGAGTATTGAACTAAATATTATCAACGTCTACAAACCTTTCTGGATCACGCTGCCTGCAAGAGGTTGCACTCTAGTTTATTAGGGCATAAACATCCGGGCTCTACAACATACCTCCTTACAACACAACTTCTATTCTCTCATTCAGAATGACTTGAACAATGGAGCCGGATCTGCTGATTTTAATCCAATAGCAACAGAAATCTGACGTCAGAACAAACATAGGTTGTTCGTGAACCAATGCAAAAACACGGCATCGTAGATAAATAATATTTGACGTGATGATGTTCTTTGTCAGTGCCATTGTAGACTTGTTCAAAAAAGATCAGTGTTTAACGGTTTAGAGACTAAATCCGGTACCATGAAGAGTTAGTACCTAGTGTATTACAATCCTGGCATGAAAGGGTGGTAGGAATCCCGATACGAAAATAACTTGGTTTTTAGTTATAATCCTCCATTATTTTTGTTTACACAGGATGTTCGGAAATATGAAGGTAAAGTTGGAATTCAAGAGGACAAATTGGGGTAAATATTCATTTATAGGAAGGGGAGTTAGAAATTGGAATAACTTACCAAGGGAGATGTCCAATAAATTTCCAATGTCATTGAAATCATTTAAGAAAGGCTGGGAAAACAACAGATAGGAAATCTGCCACCTGGACGACTGCCCTAATTACAGATCAGTATTGATTGATTGATTGATTGATTGATTGATTCATTGATTGATTGATTGATTTAATCCCCATTATAATTTCGTAGGCCTTGAAGAAAGGACTGAGTGGCTAAAGTAGAAACGTCTCCATGTTACGTGTACAAACATTTCAAATCAAGTGCTTAAATTTCCCATTTCTGCTGGGTACAGGAGAGATAGTAATTTAATTAGCTGTGACTCAGTTAATCACATTTCAACAAACTAACATTCACTAATTTGATAACAATTCCCAATATTATGATAAAAACAAGGAAACTCATGTATTTTGTAACTATTTTTCTTGTGTACATTTGTCAATCTGTTTATCTTTTTTTTAAACACTTCCTTTGATTGTTTTGTTCCTGTAACACGGAAACGGTACATTTCCCGACATAGTTTGCTTTTCTTGTGAACAAACGCGGAGATAAGATAGGTTAAAGAGAAACCTGACAATATCAACAATTTTTTGACTGAAATTTCGTTTTACCATTGTGATCAGGTACGATCAGCTAATGACCGCTAATTCGCTTCTTCAGGTTGATTCTTTCTTTCCTTATTTCTTCTTTCTTAATCCGTTTACCCTCCAGGTTTGGTTTTATCCCTCGGACTCAGCAAGGGATTCCACCTCTACCGCCTCAAGAGGAGTGTTCTGGAGCGTGAGACTTTGGGTCGGGGGGTACAAATGGAGAGGATGACCAGTATCTACGCCCAGGAGGCCTCACCTGCTATGCTGAACAGGGGCATTGTGGGGAGGGATAGAATGATTTAAAGGTATAGAGGAGGAAGCGGCCGTGGCCTTAAGTTAGGTACCATCCCCGCATTTGCCTGGATGAGAAGTGCGAAACAACGGAAAACCACTTTGAGGAAGGCTGAGGTGGGAATCGAACACCTCCTCTACTCAACTGACCTCTCGAGGCTGAGTGGACCCCTTTCCAGCCCTCGTACCACTTTTCAAATGTCGTGGCAGAGCCGGGAATCGAACCCGGGCCTCCGGTGGCGGCAGCTATTCACACTAATCACTACACCATAGACGCGAACTTCAGGTTGATTCACACTGTTCTATTCACCGACTGACGAACACTGCCAGAAACATGTGCTGGATATCCACATCACGACCACTTAGGTGCGCTCCCAAAGCGAAACGTAACGTTTTAGCTTGGAAGAGATCCAACTATATCTTTAGCAGTCGTACTCCTTAATAAAGAAAGTCCCAAATTAGAACTCACCACAAACAAGGAATGAAAGGTTCCTCATAGAAATAGGCCGCTGCACGATATGCGGCATACAAGTCAGGTGTGTGAACAGGAGATAAGTCGTGATAAGTCAGATTACGGTGAATTGTAACTAATAATAATATATTCTATTGTGTCTTGCAGAAAATTCAGGGCGTTTCCCTATGTGAAAATGCAAGACGTTTTGCATTTAGGGAAAATCTTGGTTATGATAATGATGATGAAGGCTATTTTATTATTACTATCATTTTATTTATTATTTATTATTTTATTTTAGAACACCAGCCCAAAAAAATGATATTTTTTCAAAAAGTCCTCGATTTTTACATTATTGTACTTTAGTATGTATTTAAATTCCTCTATCCATGCGAGAGATAGCGTGAATGCGTGAATGAACAAGGTAATGCAACCGTATTGGATTATAAGTGAATGTACCTGTAGATAATAGTTTAAAATTGAGATGATCTGGTGCAGTTACTGAGCGTGTTGGCCATGCGGTTAGGGTCGTGCAACTGTGAGCTTGCATTCGGGAGAAAGTAGGTTCGAACTCCACTATCGGCAGCCCTGAAGATGGTTTAACGTGGTTTACCATTTTCACACCCGTTCCTATACCATCGTCGCCATAAGACCTATCTGTATCGGTGCAACGTAAAACAATGTCGTAAAAAAGAAATCTGATGTAGTTAAGTGTAAGTGAGGGCCAGGCATCCTAACTTCACCACTTGAAGTCACAATAAATAAATAAATAAATAAATAAATAAATAAATAAATAAATAAATAAATAAATAAATAAATAAAAAATAAATAAATAAATAAATAAATAAATAAATAAATAAATAAATAAATCTTATCAATTTTATAAATTCCATCCATATAAAACAAGGTTGGCGAGGAAGCGAAGGAGTCAAGTATTTTTAACATCATTGAGGTCAGCAAATTATTTTCTATTGAAACAAATATGTGTAGATCAAAGGAAGTTCAAATCATATGGTGAATATGGTGGGTATGTTGAGACATCACAGCCAATCTCGTGTAACTCTCCGTGAATGGCTAATGACTTGCGCGGCCTCGCGTTGTCTTGGACGAAAACAACACCCTTTCTGTCTGCTAGTTCTGCTCTGTTAAAATCTATTACAATTATTGAAGGGACACAACAAATAGTAAATTCTACCTCAAGTTATCGCTATTATTTCTGGGTTCGCTGGAGTCGCTCAGGCTCATTTTAGATTTTAGCTGGCATTCATAGTCGGATGATTGTTGACGCCACGTAATTTTTCAGGTAAATTTTCCGCCCAAGAATTCACCGGGAATCGAACCTCGCCCATTTACGTGGAAAGACGGCTGCGGAGTTTAAGCGCTTATCACTCCTGACGGGCCTTTAAAGATGCGTACATCATAGATACATCTTCATTATAAACTGTTATACCATTCCGTGTTCAGTCTGCAAGCCTTTGTAAATTAACTGTACGCGTCCACAATTGTCTATCTGCAACTAACTCTGGTGGTGGTATTGGTAATAATTTTTGCTTCAAGTGGAAGTAACTATCCTCACAACTAGCTCTGTGGCCCCATTTGGTTCCACATAAACTTATCTGAGTATAACCACGTCGCCTTAATCTCCCTAGGCTTCACTTACCCACCATGGTCAAGTCCAGTATTCCCCTAAGTACCCTATCCTCCTGCATTCGCTTCACATGACCCCTGCAACGAAGTTGGTTTATACGTTCATTCCAAGTACTCTCCTGACATTCTTCCTGCATCTTTGTACCAGCAATCATTCTCACTGCATTTATGCATATTATTTCTAACTTATGAATAAGGTATCCTAAGTCCTTCTCCGTTTAATAATGTTAATAATAATAATAATAATAATAATAATATTAATAATAATCCTAGGGCAGCCCCGCGGTGTATGGGTAGCGTGGCTGCCTCTTACGCGAAGGTCCCGGGTTCGATTCCCGGCTAGGTCAGGGAATTTTGCCTGTATCTGAGGGCTGGTTCGAAGTCCACTCAGCCTACGTCATTAAAGGTGAGAAGCTGTCTGACGGCGAGATGGCGGCCCCCGGTCTAGAGAGCCAAGAAGACCGACCTCGGTCAGATTCGAACAGAATATCAACGAGTAACTTAATGCACCATAATATAGTAGTAATTCTGTCGGTCTGGTGATACGAAGGTTGAGCACTTTCTCATACAGTCTTAAAATGTTCTGATCTCTGAGAAACAACTTATCTGATGGTGGTCAATTGGCATTACACATGGAGCGAAAGCCAATAAAACCTTGTCTGAACTTTCATCGTAATATCTTCCGGCATAACACTTTGCAACTCATTCAAAGGTAATGTCATAGTTATTATATAACGACCTCACGTAACAACACACTTAATGCAGCGACTAGATTTCCAGCTCACAGTAAAAAAGGAAAGTAACGTTTGAAAATATCGAGGCGTGGATTCGGAAGATGCGATGGTATTCTCCTGAGACCGTAAGTTGCGTCTCCAAGAAAAATAGCCCGTAAGTTACGTCCCTTATTCATCTCGTGGGTACGTATATTGCATCTCACAGTTCTCCAAGCGCATTAATGAACGCTGTTTATTATTTATAACAATGATGATGTTATTGGTTTTACGCCCCATCAACTACTTTCACGTTCTTTGGAGACACCGAGGTGCCGGAATTTTGTCTCACACGAGTAAATTTACGTGCCGGTAAATCTACCGACACGAGGCTGACGTATTTGAACACATTCAAATGCCATGCCACCGGACAGAGCGGGAATCGAACCCACCAACTTGAGCTCAGAAGACCAGCACTCAGCATGGCTATTTATAACATTTTGTAAGAACAGTATTTCATGAGTATACTATAATGTCCTTGTATGAACGCTCAACGTACTTATCTTCGGCTAAGATTACCCCGGATTCGATTCCCGACCTGACCGGGAATTTTAACTGTGTGTCATTATTTCCACTCACTCCAGAACTGGGTGTTCGTCTTCGTCATAATGCGCTTCTCTTCATCTACATACAACACACCTCACTACCAACCACAACAGAAACACGCAATAGTTAAATACGTAGCTCAATGCGGGTTTGCCTTTTGAAAGAGCGCCTTTTCGTCACACTGGGCCAAATCAGCTTTAATTGCCGGCGCAAAAAGTCTGGGAGAATTGCGAAGAAGATTTCATGACCATATTTATGTATGTGAGTGTACCAAGAAAAGCATACTCTATAAAAAGCGAACACTCTCCGGACTAACATGAACACCGACAAGTTTTATCTATTTTAGTGGTATGGTTAAAATTGTTCGTGTATTCGAATTAAAATATTTATGCACACCAGTGGCGCCGTCATTAAAAATGATTATGCTACATTTGACTTATATGGAAAATTGCTTAAATGCGCCAGTCTTTAAACATTGGATTCTGATGATGATGATGATGACGATGATTGTTGCTTAAAGGGGCCTAACATCTAGGTCGTCGGCCCCAAAACTGGATTCTTGAAATTTGTTGTTGAAAAGCAAGCATTTTTCTTCTACAGAAACGTTTCCTTCTTCATGACGTCTCATCTCCGTTTTCCTGAAGGGTGTATTCCTAATAATTGTTATTTAATTAGGTTGTTAAAGGTACACCCCTTGTGGGACGTAACTTACGCGCCTCAAAATTTCTCCCTCAAAATCGTGAACAACTGAAGAGACCTAACATGGGAAGCAATTTACCTGATCCCATATCCTCAGGGTTTTACTTCGAGTCACATGACAAACCACGCTAGAGATGTCAGAGCAATGTAATCATCCTTTAAGGGGGGGGGGGGGACCCAAGTCAAAAAATAGCAGTCGGCATCCCATTTTAGGATCAGCAACATGTATTGGCATCAGACCCGTATGATTATATAGGCCTACGTGTATTTTGCAGTTGAAGCCGAGCTAGTTGGCTTGAGGTTTGCGTCACGTAGCTGTGAGCGTACATTCGGAAGATAGTGGGTTTGAACCCCACTGCCCGCAGCCCTGAAGATGGTTTCCCGTGATTTCCAATTTTCATACCAGGACAATGATGGAGTTGTTAAGGACACCGTCGATTCCTTCCCACTCCTAGCCCTTTCCTATCACATCGTCGCCGTAAAACCTTTCTGTTTTGGTGCGAAATTAAACAGGCAGTAAAAGAGAATTGTTTTTCAAATCTGATAACAATATCCGTAATAATAGTAGTGGCACTTGGCCTCCGGAGAGGCCTGGTGCAGGTCTTTCGAGTTGACGCCGTATAAGCGACCTGCCCGTATGTCAGGGTAGAGCCCTACCTAAGATGAATTCTAAATGATGAAGAAGCACAAACACCCAGCCCCAGAGCCAAAAGAATTAACCAACGATAGTTAAAATCTCCAACACGGCCGGGGATCGAATCCGGGACCCCTTGGAACAAAGGCCAGCACGCTTACCATTTAGCCATTAAGCCGGAAATAATATAATAATATTAATAATAATAATAATAATAATAATAATAATAATAATAATAATAATAATAATAATAATAAATACTTTGTTGGCTATTTCAAATTAGTACGAGTAGACACCGAATATGGATTTAGCCTTGTTTTACGGCCGGGTGCCCTTCCTGACACAACCCTATCTAGCAGGTTGTAGAGCCTGTTGTGTATTTGTGGTGATTGGTAGTGTGATGTGTTGTGCTGTGGGTAAATGAAGAGTTGTGTATTAGGGCGAGCAAAAACACTCAGTTCCCGAGCCACTGGAATTAACCGAGCATGGCTATAATCCCAAGCCTAGTCGGGAATCGAACCGAGGACCACTTTGCTGACTTTTTCTTCTTTTTATAATTTGCTTTACGTCGCACCAACACACACAGGTCTTATGGCGACTATGGGGTAGGAAAGGCCTAGGAGCAGGAAGGAATCAGCTGTGGGCTTAATTGAGGTACAGCCCCAGGATTTACCTGTTGTGAAAATGGTAAAGTACGGAAAACCATCCTCAGGAGTACCGACTGGGGGAATCTAATCCACTATCTCCCGAATGCAAGCTGGCAGCTACGTGCCGCAAACCACGCGGCCACTCGCTCGGTGGTATTATTATTATTATTATTATTATTATTATTATTATTATTATTATTATTATTATTATTATTATTATTATTGCCGAGGTTATGAATCATGGACATCGTTACGACCCACTCCTGTAGGACTCTCAGGGCCGTACTGAGGGATATGGATATTAACTAAGGCTTTATACTTGGTGAACACCTTGAGCAAAGAATGACGTTACTGGCAATTAGGCATGGAAGAAAATACAATAAATAAATTAGAGGAAGATAATAAACAACATTATTTATGAGTCTCTGTATCGGCCACACAATCTACACATTATATACTGCAAATTTCAAATTAACTTGTTGTCAGCTTTAATATAATACCTAATAATAATAATAATAATAATAATAATAATAATAATAATAATAATAATAATAATAATAATAATAATAATAATAAGAGTGTGGTTGAATAGCTCAGACGGTAGTGCGCTGACTGTGAGCTCAAACTGGCGGTTCGATTCCGGCTCAGCCCAGCGATATTTGAAGGTGCTTAAACGCGTCAGCCTCGTGTATGTATATTTACCGGTACGTAAAAGAACACCTGCGGGACAAACTTCCGGCACCTTGGCGTCTCCAAAAACAGTCAAAGAATAGTTATTGGGGCCGATGATCTAGATGTAGGCAGATGTAAGCCCCTTCAGACAACAATGATCATCATTGGTAGTTAGTGAGACCTAAAACCAATAATAATAATAATAATAATAATAATAATAATAATAATAATAATAATAATAATAATAATAATAATAATAATAGCTGAGTGACATCGTCGCCAACTTCTCACTAAGGTGGCCGAGGGTCAAATGCCAGCCAATGTAACTGGTTTTTTTAAGGTGAAATGTCAAATCTCCATGGTTCGTATTTCAGGAAACTGGAGGTCCCGTGAATATGATCTCGATATCAATTTTCACGCAAAACTACAAGCTTGCTTTCATTGAACGAGTTTTCTGAGCAGTTCGGTCACGTAGCTGTTAACTTGCAAGGGCTGCACATTGCTAGCAACCGCCACACGTAAAAAAAAATTTAAAAAATAATAGATTCTAACAGCTGTGAAAATTTGTGTTGTTTGATTTGATTTTGTACTTTAGCAATGCATTTAATTACGTAAATAGGATACATAAGCCAGATGTAAATAGAGGCCATAATTAAAGTTAACCGTCAGAGAAGGTGGATGTTTAGAACTCCAACTGGACAAGACTAGAAACAATGGCTCTTCATAAAAAATCTTCAGCCTGTTTCCAGTCATTCGCCCGGGTCAGGAATGGAATGAATGAAACCTCATCTAGCGGCGAGGATAGGAAATGTGCCGGCTGCCAAAGCCTGTTGCACTCCTATGGGGCAATGATTAATGATTGATAGATAAAATGAAATGACATTGGAGAGTGTTGCTGGAATGAAAGATGACAGGGAAAACCGGAATACCCGCAGAAAAGCCTGTCCCAACTCCTCTTTGTCTAGCGCAAATCTCACATGAAGTAACTGGGATTTGAACCACGGAACCAAGGCCGTACCCAGGAATCTTTTTCAGAGGGGGTTAGGATTGGGGGAGAGGCTTCCGAAAACAAACACTATAGTATATTTTTAACTTTCAAATATTATTTACAGAATGAAAAGTTTGAAATTGTTTTAGAGCAGTACCTTTTACAACTTTATGGATGAAGTAGAAAGGTGAATTCGTAGCGATCTAGTGGGCAGCACGCGCTTTAGTGCGTGCGTGCTGTGCGACACAAAGATTTCCCTTGTTTAAAAAAGGAGTTAACAGTACAGTACGTTTCACTGTAATATTAGAATAGTTAGAGGTTTGATTCATTTTGTAAAAAAACCTTGTAGCAGTTCGATAACAAGAAAATATTTCTATATGTTTAGTGGAATCGATTTTTATGGCGCAAAAAGTATTAAGAACATAAAAAAATCTGTATATCTCTCAAAAATTAAAATTTCAATTTATGGTTTCAGTAAATTTGTTACCTATAACATAGAGAAACATTTAACGGTTAAATTAAATTATTTATTTTGCAAATTTCATGTTTCTAATTTATTGTAGGCTATTTGAAAACCCCTTTATGCTGTTGAAATCTGTCCAGTTAACTTTTATTTCAGAGGGGGTTTGAACCCCCCTAATCTCCCCCTTGGATAAGGCCTTGCACGAAGCGCAGCGGTGAGAGGCCGACGTGAAGTCCCCTGAGCTACGAAGGCTCCTCTATGGCTCTTCATATAGATACAAATATCACAAACAAGTAATTTTCACTTAAATATTTCCCTTTGCTTTAGTTCTGGAACGATTGTGAATGTATGCAGACGATAAATCTCCGCGGCGAACGAGGACAATTAAAAGAACATTTCCGGAGTGTTATATATAACTCTAAGTGAAGACAAGGAGCTCGGGGACCTTGGCAATGGAACACACTACGCTGAGCAAATCATCAAGGCTATACACACACCCACACATAACCTTGGACGTTTGCCCGGTTACTTACTGGGATGCAGGTGGGTCATTCACAGTTCTCTGGATGTGGAAACATCAATGTATAGAACATCCACATGTTATCGGAACTAGAGCAATGACGAACACCTAGGAGCGAGCGGCCAAGGGGTTAGTCTATTAATACACCGTACAGAACTGGATTGATCAGTGCGTTAAAATCACGGGCGTCGTTAGGACGGACAGGTAGGACTTGTCACATGTCTCATGTCAATGTTTTATTTTTCTACGATACTTAATGTAGTCTGGATGAATTACTCCTTTTTTGCTAGTGGCTTTACGTCGCACCGACACAGATAGGTCTTATGGCGACGATGGGATAGGAAAGGCTTAGGAGTGGGAAGGAAGCGACCATGGCCTTAATTAAGGTACAACCCCAGTATTTGCCTGGTGTGAAAATGGGAAACCACGGAAAACCATCTTCAGGGCTGCCGACAGTGGGGCTCGACCCACGCTGCGCGCCCCTAGCCGCACGGCCAACTCGCCGGGTGGTAGGAAGACTGAGACGCGATCCTCTCAGCCTCGGGAGGTCAAATGAGTAGAGGGGATTCGATTCCCACCTCAGCCATTCTTGAAGTGGTTTTCCGAGGTTTCCCAATTCTCCTCCAGGCAAATGCCGGGATGGTATCTAACTTAAGGACAAGGCAACTTCCTTCTGCCTTGCCTATCCCTCCCGATCTTCCCATCCCCCACAAGGCCCCTGTTCAGCAAGCAGGTGAGGTCGCCTGGGCGAGGTACTGGTCCTCCTTCCCAGATGTATCCCCGATCATATGTTTCACACTCCAGGACACTGCCCATGGGTTCCCTCGTTGAGTCCGGGGGAATACCAACCCTGGAGGTTAACGGATTAAGTAAGTAAGTAAGTAAGTAAGTAAGTAAGTAAGTAAGTAAGTAAGTAATAATAATAATAATAATAATAATAATAATAATAATAATAATAATAATAATAATAATAATAATAATGGAACACACCTATCAGCACTACTTAAGTGATCCGGAAAAATCTACATATCTAACATCTCTATATGATGTATAAATCTCCGGATATAACCTGAGTTCACCACAAATTTCCTCATTAGCAACACATTTTCCAACGCAGTGGTTAGTGTAACTGTGCTAATGTAGGGCGCTAGCTCAACTTTGGCTCAACTTGCCACTCATCACAGGTGTCGAATAAATCTCAGTTACTGGAAATAAGTAATCAAAATCTAAGACATCAGCGAGCCTTACTCCTTGCTCGATATAAACACCAAGCCCACTTACTGTTAGTGAAAATCCACAGCCTGTTTTCAGTGTCAACCGGGTCAGGAATGGAATGAATGGAGTCCCCATCTACTGTAGCGGCGAGAATAGCCGTCTGCCGAAGCCTGTCGCACTCCTTTGGGGCAATGATTAAATCTGGCAGATAAAATGAATTTATACTGGGGACTGTTGCTGGAGTCCGCCTCTGTGGTGTAGTGGTTAGCGCGATTACCTGCCACCCTCGGAAGCCCGGGTTCGGTTCTCGGCTCTGCCACGAAATATGAAAAGTGATACGAGAGGCTGGAACCGGGTCCACTCAGCCTCCGGAGGTCAACTGAGTAGAGGTTGGGTTCGATTCCCACCTCAGCCATCTTCGAAGTGGTTTTCCTTGGTTTCACTCTTCTCCTCCAGGCAAATGCCGGGATGGTACCTAAGTTAAGGCTACGGCCGTTTCCTCGCCTCTTTCTTGACTATCCCTTCCAATCTTCTCATCCCCTCCACAAGGCCCCTGTTCAGCAAAGCAGGTGAGGCCGCATGGGCGAGGTACTGGTCCTCCCCACCGTAATCCCCCGACCCTAAGTCTCACGCTCCAGACCACTGTCCTTGAGGCGGTAGAGGTTGGATCCCTCTCTGAGACCGAGGGAAAAACCAACCTGGAGCGTAAACAGATAAAGAAAGAAAGAAGGCTGTTGCTGGAATGAAGGAAGTACCCGGAGAAAACTCTATCACGCCTTCGGATTGTCCAGCACAAATCTCACATGTAGTGAGCAGGATTTGAACCACGGAACCCAGCGATGAGAGGCCGGTGACCTGCCGCCTGAGCCGCGGAGGCTTTCACCACAAAATACTGTCCGGATCCATGGGTAAATGGTTAGCGTGCTGGCCTTTGGCCACAAGGGTCCCGGTTTCGATTCCCGGCAGGGTCGGGAATTTTAACCATAATTGGTTAATTTCGCTGGCACGAGGGCTGGGTGTATGTGTCGTCTTCATCGTCATTTCAACTTCATCACGACGCGCAGGTCACCTACGGGAGTAGAATCAAAAGACCTGCACCTGGCGAGCCGAACATGTCCTCGGACACTCCCGGCACTAAAAGCCATCCGCCATTCCGTTTCATTTACCTACACATGGCAGATGCCGCCCACCCTCATCGGAGAGTCTGCCTTACAAGGGCTGCACTCGGCTAGAAATAGCCACACAAAATAATAGTGGCCATGTGCATTGGGAATTTAGATTACTGTCGGCTGGTAATAAAGGAATTCTCTTCTAGTGAGTAAATTTATTGTTTTCCAATCAAATATGTACTGTGTTGACATATTATGTACCTGGCTGCATTCCAAGCTGCTCGCATTTCCTTACTCGGCTCCGAGGTATAAGGTCTTATAATATCCCAGACGCCCTAATTACTATCACAAATTATTAGCAGGGCTGAGTAACGCAGACAGTTGAGCGCTGGCATTCTGAACTCAAGTTGGCAAGTTTCATGCCGACTCAATCCGGAGATATTTGAAGGTGGTCGGCGTCTCCGAAAACCGCAAAAGTGGTTAGTGTGATCAGCTGCCACCCCCGGAGGCTCGGGTTCGATTCCAGGCTCTGCCACGAGATTTGAAAAGTGGTACGAGGGCTGGAACGGGGTCCACTCAACCTCGGGAGGTCAACTGAGTAGAGGTGGGTTCGACTCCTACATCATCCGTCCTGGAAGTGGTTTTCCGTGGTTTCCCACTTATCCTCCAGGCGAATGCCGGGATGGTACCTAACTTAAGGCCACGGCCGTTTCCTTCCCTCTCTCTTGTCTATCCCTTCCAATCTTTCCATCCCCCCGCAAGGCCCCTGTTCAGCATAGCAGGTGAGGCCGCCTGGGCGAGGTACTAATCATCCTCCCCAATTGTATTCCCCGACCCAGAGTCTGAAGCTCCAGGACACTGCCCTTGAGGCGGTAAAGGTGAGATCCCTCGCTGAGTCCGAGGGAAAAACCGACCCTGGAGGGTAACAAGATAAAGAAGACGAAAAATTCTTAGGACTGCTGGTTTCAAAGGACTCTGATACTCTGATAGTGAGCGTTAGCCGCAGAAAAACATGGATGGGTTCCTTTTTGTGCGTATAAGTAAGAGTGGTACTGCACTCGCTCCTCTACTGGAAAAATAGTGAAATAACAATCAGCTAACTGCTGTACTTGTACTTTATTGAGGAAACTCACACTCAACAGGTTTGCCATAAGACACAGTATTGTACGATTTTTACGTTTTTAATCTCTCAACTGTCGTTGTTACATACTTTATTGACAAAATATCGTTAAGATTCATTTTACAATCTTCTTTTCGTAGCAACGACATAGATAGGTTTTATGGCGACGATGGGATAGGAGTGGAAAGGAAACGACCGTGGTCTTAATTAAAGTGTGGAAAAACTGAAAACCATCATGAGAGCCGCCGACAGTGGAGGTGGAACCCACTATCCCTCGAATTCAAGCTGATAGTTACGTGACCCGAAACGCACAGCCACTTTTTGCTTGGTAAGGTCCATTTTAAACCAGTTAAAAATATTGCTTTATTTGGCACAAAAAATAAACTTGTGCCCTCATCCTGAGTAGATGCACCTCTTTTCAGGCACAACCCCAATGGAGGTGAGCTGCACGTACTATTAAACCTCATGCCAGACCTGCCATTCTTAAATTTCTAGCAGTACAGGTAATCGAAACCGAGCCCCCGAGGATGGCAGCTAATAACACTATCCGCTACACTACGGAGATGGTCACGTGGTAAAGAAAGATACGAATTGTGTCCATTATTGTAACCTTATATTTTCCTGCACGAAATAGAAATTATCATAATTTGAAGAACATTTTAATTTATAATCGGCTCATCATTCGTCTTGACGTTGACTACGGTGAGTGGGCACACTGGGATGTGAAAATTAATGACTAGGAGACGAGTAGGTAACAGTGGTATATTAATCTATTCAACTATAAATAGAACATTCCATTTTGCAGAACCAGTATAATGTATTTCTGTGCTTATGAATAATAGCATTTTCCAGTACGTAAGTTGCAATAGTTCCTTAATTTCTTTCAGTCCGGTGATCCAAGGTGATCAAATACGCCTCCCTCGTGTTGGTACCTTTAGCGGCAGGTAGAAGAACTCCTGTGAGACAAGATTTCACCACCTCGACTTCTCAGAAAACAATAAAAAGTAGGTAGTTGCTTGTAAAACCAATAACATCATTTCTTATTATGTGGAGTGGGAGAAACACACAGGGTCAGTTTCAGGTTTGCCTCCAAGTGTTGCGTAGGCTTTCGTCCACGACTATACGTTCCTATTGGAAAGGTGTAGTACTATGGGCAACTTCAGTTTCTGCGCGAACTTTTCAATACGTCAGATGGGCCAGGGGCCAAGTAACCACCATCTTCCGGATGAGATTCAACATATGCTTCAACAGAACTGGAGTCCGGCTCCACGGTTAAATGGTTAGCGTGCTGATCTTTGGTCACAGGCGTCCCGAGTTCGATTCCCGGCAGTGTCGGGAATTTTAACCATAATTGGTTAATTTCGCTGGCACAGGGGCTGCGTGTATGTGTCGTCTTCACCTTCATTTCATCCTCATCACAACGCGCAGGTCGCCCACGGGTGTCAAATCAAGAGACCTGCACCTGGCGAGCCGAACTTGTCCTCGGACACTCCCGGCACAAAAAGCCATACGCCATTATCATTAACAGAACTGGAGTCCTTCAATCAGCACAATGCCGGTGTAGTGCAAGAAACACAGGAGATGTGAACCACATCATCTTCGAGTGCAGTAGAACTACGTATGTCCTATCGCACAGAGTTGTTCGATACCCTTGTGAACCTTAGGGAACACATACCCAGCTGTTAGTGGCAACCGGAGACCTACGTTTATAAAGTGCAATTGCAAAATACTTGGCGAAAACAAACAAGTGTGTTTATTTGAAGTGTGTTGTTCTTTCTTATGTTCTGTTCCATGCCCTTTCTGTCATTCTGTATGTATTTTACTTTGTAGTCCAATTGTTTTCTCTTTTCTGTAACCTTTTAATCATTGTACATTGCTGATGGCCGAATGTCATAAGGACGAAAGCCACAATAAAATAACCTTTTGAATCACTCTGTATGTGTATCACAGTTTCCTATCCAAGAGAGTGGATGGATCGTGGTAGGAGAGAGAGGAAAAGAGTTTAAAAATATACTGTAATGGGGTAATGGCCAATAAAAAGAACGGAACTAATTACCTGCGTGCTGGGAGCAATGAAACCACAGACTAATGTAATTATGGAAAGGATTTGACTGTTGCATCGATGATAAGTTCATCTGTATTTATCGATCGAGCCCATTAAACTCCAATGTGCTTAATATCAGCGAGCGTTTATATGCATCGCCGTTTACAAATATGCAATCAGGGCATTAACAGAGTCCGTCTGCGAGAGTGAGATGAGGTGTTCTATCCGGTATAACTGAATTTCGAACAACAGGGCAGTCTTTATACAGAACTCGTGGTACATTTTCCAGCGCACAATAAGTCTGTAATAAAAACAACAGTCCACGTTATGAATTTGCACAATGTTTGATGAAGTATGAACAGCATGCCATGGAGAATGGCCCCATATTTACGGTGAGAATAATGTGGATGAAACTGAAATAGTATGACGTGTACCTCAAAGACATAAAAATAAAAGCTATTCGTAGTTCTCAGGATTCTTATACATTACAGCAAGAGTGGGCACAATAAATCAATTGGTGCCCAGTTTACGAGTACTTCTACGGGGTCTCTCATATAAACCCAGACCGAGTGCACGGTGTTTGCACACTGCGCTATGGCAGCTGCTTCAGCCGAACATACCTATGTCGCGCGCGGCCGCCCCGCTTTAAGCGAGTATAACATCTTATATAAAATCTTACCTTATAAAAGATGCTGGAAGTGTCGTCCTTCTGGCTGACGCGAACGAGTTCTGCCACTGTAATGTTTCTAATTTCATTCGTAATATTTTTTTTCAGTTCCTCGAATGTGTGAGGATTCGTTCGATACCCTTTTCCTTTCACTTTACCCCACAAATAAAAATCACACACTGCATTTACTGTCGTCTAAAAATATAGGGCCGATCATTCGTCTTGCACTAGCAGCACACCAATCTTCGTAATATAGTGAGAGACTTTATAAACACCATTAGGATTTTCTGCACATCAATAGCGAGAGTTATGAATAGGGCTCGGATGTTTAGGAAAAGTCATATTTCTTCTTTGTCTCTGTTTTCTTGCCAGATTGGATTTTGGTGCAATTCAGGTGAAAATCGTCACAATTAAGTGATTTTTTATTTGTCATATAAGTGCATATTTTGGCTATTTTTTGTCATAAGGTCATATTTTGACATATTTTCGTAGAAATGTCATATTTCGGTCATATTTCGGCGGTCTAACGACAGATGCAGCTGTGCAAAATCATCTTCAACTTATCGAATGTGAACTAGTGTTCTCAAAACTGCTTCTCGGTATCACATCTGCAGTTAATATAAGTGGAATACCGTTTATATAGAATGAAGGCCATAGACTTCACTGCTCCTTTTACATTATTTAAATATGCACCAAAAGTCTTGTGACAAAGAAAGGAGCTTCTGTTCTTACAAGAATGTGTTAAGTGATGATCGGTGGTCTTTCGCGCCTGATGATTTGAAGATGAATCTCGTCATACACTTCAGTTCCACCCGCGGAGAAGAATGAAAAAGGTGAGTTAGACAGTGTGCACTATAGGCCCTGCCGCCCTACCATAATGTATTGAAAGAAATCTACCTAATTCGTTTCGTGGTGCTCAATTTAAACTTTAACGCATTTAATAATATTAATGAAATCTGGGGTTGAACGTTCCAAAATATCAACAAAAGAAGATTGATTTCTAGTTTTTCGTACTTCAAACCACCACTATAGGGTGCAAATATGTTTTGACTTTTAAAATGTTGTGTGATCTGAAAATCACAGTACCGGTACTTTATAGCTATGTATTCACAAATGTTCGATAAATGAACCAGAGACAATAGACTGTGAATAACTGCTAAACATGTATATTCAGAAAATTAATCTAATATGAAAATAAGAATAAAGAATTAAGTTAACAAATATGTATCAAAGGAATTACCCTTTCGATTTATAATTTATTAAAAGTGTCCATGTTTAGATTAATCATTTTCCGGTCATATTTTGTAATTTTTACGTCATGTTTCTCCACTTTTGAGGTCATATTTCGTCACTTTTGAGGTCATATTTCATCACTTTTGAGGTCACACTTGCTTGCTTATTTGGGCTATTTTTAAGTCTTAAACATCCGAGCCTTAGTTATGAGTATGAATGTTCACACGACCATTAAGATGAAACCAGGCCTCATGCGAAAAGATGTGGGTCGAATAAACGATCATTCAATGATGCAAGATACCAATCAAAATATCTGCTTCAGCCGAACGTACCTATGTATGTATGTATGTATGTACATACCGATGTATGTGGCTGGATCAGCAAGTTTGAAACAATGTTAAAACTTTTCGTGTGCGCACATGTTTTTGTTGAGCACTGAGCCAGTAGTTTCACATTTATTTACTATTTATTTTTACACAATTACGTGAATCTGAGCTCGTGAAGGTGGCATTTCACCAGGAAATTGCTGAAGAAATGCATCGCGTACTGGTCGAGCCGACTCGTACTTATGATAAATATTACATACGAAAATAACTGTCTCGCCATGTTAGCTGCTGAGATTCAGACTGGTGGCTACTAGGTGGAATACGTGCACGCTCCTTGCAAGGCCAAGAAGGACGGTCTGGGTTTGTATGAGAAACCCTGTATACCCACGAAGACATATTTAGAGTAAAGGGGCCCGGTGAATGTCGAGGAGTAAGGCGAGGGTTAGCAGGCATTCCGGCTGGGCAGTTTGCTAGTAACTCGGGTATACAATGTTCAAAAACTGTAGGTACAACCCTCAGGGCTGTGCATGGAATACTAAAACAAAGCAAGTTCCGTAAACCGACTGTGTCCGAGATATGATATGATGTTATAATTGTTGTCACCTACACCCCTGACACTTTCAACCGCTTTCAAAGTGTCCATACTGTATGTTCTTAGTGCCAGGCTCTAAGTTGGTAGTCAACGGCATCCTGCAACTGGTCGCAGTGTTTTAAACAGTTAAGCTGTTATCATGACACATCACTGGAGGGCGGATTTTGGCTTATTTGCATATTTGTATATTTCAAGAAATAAAGGCGATTCATACTATTTGAAATCGAATGGCTAAATTTTATAGCGCATATAAATGTATATATACGAGCTACGTGCATATTCTTGACATATTGCATATTGATATTCAGACCGGTACAACAATGCAAAGAAATGAATATGTAAAAATTTCGTTCGCTGCCAGAAGCCTTTACAATGCATTATTGTTGACAGTCGACAGTATTAACTAGAGCTTGCCAAAGTGCAATCATTTTCGGTGGTGTTTTGGTATTCGATTCGGATGTTGGAGTCATAGAAAACTTTTTTTTTGCTATTTGCTTTACGTCGCACCGACAGAGATAGGTCTTATTGCGACGATATGATAGGAAAGGCCTAGGAATGGGAAGGAAGCAGCCGTGGCTTTAATTAAGGTACAGCCCCAGAATTTGCCTGGTGTGAAAATAGGAAACCACGGAAAACCATTTTCAGAACTGCCGACAGTGGGGTTCGAATCCACTATCTCCCGATTACTGGATACTGGCCGCACTTAAGCGACTGCAGCTATCGAGTTCGGCCATAGGAAACTAATGTTTTACGAGACGTGAAGTAGCAGAGAGGAAAGAACCTTCGTCGGTGCATGGCAGGGACCAACCTACTCGCCCCAAAAAGTATTCTTACTTATATAGAAGAATTAAAACAGGAACAGCCTGAAAATAAATAATGCCAAAATTTTCTTTGCTCCTGTGTTCATGTCACTAGCAGGTCCTAACCAGTCCACATCAAATGTCTTGTCCAGACCAATATTTTGTAGCCCTAACCTATCTTTACAGTTCATCTTTTGTGTTATTCAGTATCTGCGGAAAATGCGCCGACGTTGGCCAGTCTGTTTAGCTTGCCTGAGCCGCCGATATGTTGGATTTATAACCAATACTGACATGTCTTCATTGTATATAGACTAGTTACCACTAGAAACCACACCAAAAGAAAAAGCAGCTAAAAGTATTCTCTTTCAGCAGTTGATATTTGGGGAACCAACATTATAAGCCTAGAGTAAAAACAAGTATTTTGTAGAGTATGCAACAGTGCACATATGAATGCTATATATTGCTGTTTTTAGTGCATAGATGCATGCATATTTTACCGGTTTTAGTGCAAATGCATCCACCCTCCACACATCACACGCTTGCTAACGAGGAGGTGGCACACACACATTTTATGTATTGACGTGCCAACGGCAATGCAGAGGAGGCAGTGCGATTGTACCACGAAACATCCTGATATAAGGCAGCCAGACAGCCGTGTATTCACGAGATCCCATCAGCGGAAATTTTCCGTCAATATTTGGGCAGGCATTGTATGGTGATCGATTATTTGGACCCTACTTCTTAACTGGTAGAATCAATGGTCACCCTTGTCTCCATTTTTTGCAACACGAGCTACGTGACGATTTGGAGGATATGCCTTTTCGGGACAGGCAGTGTCTGTGCTACATGCATGACGGAGCACCGGCTCACATTTATGTGAACATCCGCCAGTTCTTACGCAGAACCTTCCACAACAGTGAATCGGCCGTTGCTTACGAACACTATGGCCCCCAAGGTTCCTTGATTTTAATCCCCTAGACTGTTCTTTGGGGACATTTGAAATGTTTAGTGTATTCACGTCCTGTTGCTAAGTTTGACGACTTCCGGGAAAGCATTGCCAATGGGTTTCGACTCATTAGAGAGACGCCGTGCGCGTAGAGGCGCGCGGCTGTGAGCTTGCATCCGGGAGATAGTAGGTTCGAATCCCACTATCGGCAGCCCTGAAGATGGTTTTCCGTGGTTTCCCATTTTCACACCAGGCAAATGCTGGGGCTGTACCTTAATTAAGGCCACGGCCGCTTCCTTCCAACTCCTAGGCCTTTCCTATCCCATCGTCGCCATAAGACCTATCTGCGTCGGTGCGACGTAAAGCCCCTAGCAAAAAAAAATTAGAGAGACGCTTGGGATATTTGAACGTGTACGACTGTCAATGGGAAAATATGCCTTATGGTGAACGGTGGTCATTTTAAGCATTTGTTTTAATACTCTCGTCAGTGATAGTGTAGTGTCGTGTAGTGTTACCCCAGAGCGCCTGTACTTACAATGACGGCACCATATCTCGGAAACGGTTGCAAATGTACAGGCTGCTGGTGACTACAATGATGGCATCATATCTCGGAAACAATTGGTTTCCGGGTCTATGTTTATTGGACTTTCTGTCTCTTTTCAACGTCTCACATACAGCCCTGAATTCTGTACCTATAGTTTTCGAACATCTCGTATATAGATTTATTTACAGACGCATTTCCACCACATTTGGTGGGTGGTATGGTTAGTGAAATAGTTTAGTTGTTGGTTTTCCCCACAGAGTCGGCCAAGGTTGGAATTTTAGTGGTTTCGAGGGTGGAATTTTCAATAAGATATCAAGAGGCCTAAAGACATCCGGACAAGAGCAAAAGTGAGCCACAGTGGTTCCAACAACCCCAGAATTAACTGGGATTGTTCTGAATGACAATTATTATAATTGGTATTTGCAGAAGTTCAGTTGCCGGGCTAATAGGCCGTCTACTAGAAAAAAAACCTGCACCAGGCCTCTCCGGAGGCCATACGCCATTATTGTTATTATTATTATTATTATTATTATTATTATTATTATTATTATTATTATTATTATTATTATTATTAGTTTCCGGGCTGGGTGGCTCAGACGGTTGAGGCGCTGGCCTTCTGTTAACAACTTGGCAGGTTCGATCCTGGCTCAGTCCGATGGTATTTGAAGGTGCCCAAATACGTCAGCCTCGTGTCTGTAGATTTACTGACACGTGAAACAACTCCTGCGGTACAAAATCCCGGCACCTCGGCGTCTCCGAAAACCGTAAATGTAGTTAGTGGGACGTAAAGCAAATAACATTATTAGAAGTTCAGTACAAGCGGAGGAGACAGGAGAAGGGCCAGAGGCATCCAGCCAAATGTAATTCACGTTCAGTAAGTATGGGTGTTCAGTGGGCTTAGCAGACTGATATGTAATAGCAACTTCTGGCTTGGTGAGGAAAGGAACGGGAAACTACCTCACTCCTCATGTCCCTAGTATTCCTCTTCAGTGACGTCTAGGCTATCTATGAAAGCTGTTTTCGGAGCTGTGGAGGATCAAACGAGCCTTCGGTCTGAATACCCGACATACATACAAATACGGCTGTAATGGTGAGTAAAATTTGTCCATTTCTGGTTTCCAAGGATCTGAGGCTGACACTAAGAGATTAATATTACTATCGGTATAAGAAATATAATTCACACAGTTCAGTTATACATACTGAACTACATGAAATGAAATAGCGTATGGCTTTTAGTGCCGGGAGTGTCCGAGGACAAGTTCGGCTCGTCAGGTGAAGGTCTTTTGATTTGACTTCCGTAGGCTACCTGCACTTCGTGATGAGGATGAAATGATGATGAAGACGACACATACATCCAGCCCCCGTGCCAGCGAAATTTACCAATGATGGTTAAATTTCTCGACCCTGCCGGGAATCGAACGCGGGAACCCTGTGACCAAAGATCAGCACGCTAACCATTTAGCCATGGAGCCAGACACTGAACTACATAACAAACTATAACACATAAAAATCAAAGCACTTCACGCCAATCTCGACCAGAAGCTAGCAACATCAAGCGCATTCCGTGTTGCATTAGAAAGATCATCTTCAGTGCAGAAAGATGGACACAATGAACACAGGAGCATACGAGGTATGCTGCATAGTGTGTTCTTCGCCACAGTCGTAGGAGATGACAATGAATTACATGATAAGAGTATGGAGTGTTGATGAAATGAAACCTACAGGGAAATACGGAGATCCTAAAGAAGACCTGTCACATGGATTCATCGAAAACTGGGCGAGTTGGCCGTGCGGTCAAGGGCACGCGGCTGTGAGCTTGCATCCGGGTGATAGTGGGTTCGAATCCCACGGTCGGCAGCCCTGAAGATGGTTTTCTGTGGTTTCCCATTTTCACGCCAGGCAAATGCTGGGGCTGTACCTTAATTAAGGCCACGGCTGCTTATTTCCTAGTCATAGGCCTTTCCTATCCCATCGTCGCCATAAGACCTACCTGTGTCGGTGCGACGTAAAACAACTAGCGAGAAAAGATTAATCGAAATTCGAACCCGGGACGCAGCGATGAAATGCCGAGCTCTAATCGTTGGAGGCTCAGAGGGGCCACCTGTATGGCTTACACGTTGTCTCATTAAAACTCCCGTCAACTTACTCATGCCTGTTGCTCACAGTAACATTTTCCTTCAAATTTATTGTACATTAATTTAATTTTATAAAATTTCTGTTGCTCACGGTCAAATTTTGGTTTTATAAAACCTTCCATAAAATAGAACATCTTCTCTTCCGTAAAATTAATTTTGCGAAACGAACCAATTAGCGCTACGACGTGAGAAGATAGTGAAGCTCGTTTGTAAACATAAACAGATATTTCTAAAATGGCAGGATCCGCGTGGACTAAGGAAGATGTCAGCGTTTTTATGAGGTTAAAACGCCAATGCATCACACCAGAAATGCATGGAGGGAGGCAGAAAAATCAATCGCCGAATTTGTGTCACAAGTTCTGCCGAACACAATCCAGGCTGATGTAAACGGCCTTCGAACTCAATTCTTGGCAGCACATACACATATTAGTTCAGAATTTAGTTTTAGATGGCTATCCTGATGCTTCCACAGATTAAAAAAAATTACCGTGAACAAACTTGTGTTCGTCATATTTTTATAAAATTAGTTGTACAACAAATTTTACGAAATATTTTACCGTGAGCAACGGGCATTAGTTCTTAAAGGAACAGTGAACGTCTGCTTGTGGCGCTCACTGGAAGCAGTCGAACCACCTGAACGATACAGGAGAGTTAGAGCCCAGCATGAAGCCAGCCATGCGCGACTCCGTGTTGATGACCCCAACAACGACATGCTCAGATAATGCGGAAGAAGAACGAGCACGTAGCAAAATCTCCTCATTGGTCAGAAAAATACCAAATACTTAAGGGAGAGCTCTGCACTATTGCTGGTACTTTTTTACTGCCAACTTGGTGTATTTAAGAAGCCACACTGAAATCTATCCCTTGATTTGGGAGATACGTGGACTCGAGTCTCTATGTCGGCTCTTCCTTAACACTAAAGTCTGAAAGCTTCATAGAAAGGTAACAGCAGTTAAATCCACCTCTGTGATGTAGTGGTTAGCATGATCAGCTGCCATCCCCGGAGGCCCGGGTTCGATTCTCGGCTCTGCCACGAAATTTGAAAAGTGGTACGAGGGCTGGAACGGAGTTCACTCACCCTCCGGAGGTCAACTGAGTAGAGTAGGGATGGTGCGATTCCCACCTCAGCCATCCCCGGAGTGGTTTTCCGTGGTTTCCCACTTCTCCAGGCAAATGCCGGGATGGTACCTAACTTAAGGCCACGGCCGCTTCCTACCCTCTTCCTTGCTTATCCTTTCCAATCTTCCCATCACACCACAAGGCCCATGTTCAGCATACCAGGTGAGACCGGCTGGGCGGGGTACCTGTCCTCCTCCCCAGTTGTATCCCCTTACCGAAAGTCTCAGGTTCCAGGACACTGCCCTTGAGGCGGTAGAGGTGGGATCCCTCGCTGAGTCCGAGGAAAAAACCAACCCTGGAGGGTAAACAGATTAAGAAAGAAAGAACTGTAGTTAAAAGATCCGTGTCAGTAAATGAACATAGTACTATTCTTTTGTACGTTAATTTACAAAGGTGCTACATACTGAAATAAACACGAAATCCTTTTCGCTGCCATCTAGTAATGTAGAAATCGAAACTGATACTCAGACAGCGTCAAATCAACATGCCTACGCAGGGTATCTGAAGTACGATTTTTTAATTATTTACCTATTTGTACTCACTTTATGTCCAGCTCTTTGAATGAGCGATCAGCGTAGTCACCTTCGGTTCAGAGAGCCCCGGGTTCGATTCCTGGCCAGGTCAGGCCAGTTATTTCCCCGGGTTCGGGGACTGGGTATTTGTACTGTCCCCAACATCGCTAAAACTCACACACAACACACAACACTATCTTCCACCACAATAACACGCAATTTCCCATATAGGCCTACGGCAGATGCGCCCATCGTCGTCGGAGGGTCTGCCTTACAAGGGCTGCACCAGGCTAGCAATAGCCATACGAAATTGAAAGCTGCATTTGATTTTTAGAATGAAGGGGAATAAAACAAAAATGCATTTATAAATAAACCAAATCTACAGTAATTCTTATGAAGCATTTTACCAGATTTTGGAGAACGACAACCTATACCGAAGGGTAACTAAAAATACATGCAACGGACATACATTTGCAGAGAAGCTTTCTTTTCCTTAGTACCGACACCCGTTCACTCAATATGATGTGATGACGAACGACTCACAACACCGAGCACCAAATGGAGTTCATCGGCTGTGGTCACTTCTACATCAGTCCCCATCACCACATGGATAACACAATGACACCTTGAATGCGCAGCATTGCAGGTGAGCCATAGAGAGTTTACTTACTCGCTATACTTTCTCTTGGACAGATGAGTATTGTTACAACAAAATTAAAGCCAGAAAATGGCATTTTCGATTCCTTTACCATCTGGTCGATGTATCAGTGATAAATACTTAGATTTTGTGTAGAAAATTAAATGAATGTAAGCAAGCAAACGTCAGACGTTCAACCAGAAAAAAAAATCCAATCGCATTGAACTTTGCACAAGCTCTGCGTCAGATTGGAATGTGGAATACTAACAGAGGGAGACCCCGAATTAAAGAGAGCTAATTTGTTATATTGGTTAGTGTAAAATTATTATAAAAAATAACAAGTTTGTAATGAACTATTAGTTGGTTATCAAGATATCTGGTTCTCCAAGAAATGAGAAAAGGAGAACACAGTTTCGAGAATCATAACTTTTTTACAATTCGCTTTACGTCTCACCGGCACAGATAGGTCTTATGGCAGCGATGGGATAGGAAAGGGCTAGGAGTGGGAAGGAAGCCACCGTGGCCTTAATTAGGATACAGCCCCCGCATTTGCCTGGTGTGAAAATGGGAAACCATCGAGGATCATCAGTTCCTACAAATGATCTAAGGAAGAATTCTAGTGACCGCTGGCCCCTGTAGAATAAAAAACGCACAGCATCCAAGTTTAACTTATGTAGGTGTGTATCTTCATCACAAGTGAGAAATGTAAAGTGAACAGATTTCTTCAAGGATTTTCATATTTGCTGTGAAAATGGCGTGTGGCCTCCGGAGAGGTCTGGTGCAGTTCTTTTGAAGTGACTCCCGTAGGCGACGTGTGCGTCGTGATGAGGATGAAATGATGATGACGGCACATATGCCCAGTCCCCGCGCCAGGGGAATTAATCAATTATGGTTAAAATTCCCAACCCTGCCAGGAATCGAACCCGGGAGCCCTGTGACCAAAGGCCAGCACGCTAACCATTTAGCCATGGAGCCGGACAGTAGCTGTAGTGAAGTACAAACATAAAACAGTGGAGGTAAAATCAACAATAAAACGTTGTTTATCTCAGATTATTATCAATTTTTTTCATATGATTTGGAATGAAGGAAAGGGTATTTGAAAGAAATAATGAGTTGCGCACTTAAGGGCTAATTCACCGAACGTTTCTCACTTGTAAAGTATTCTTGGTTAAAATGATTAAGATTGACAAAATAAGCCTACGAATTTTTAACGATTTCGTCTCCTCGCCTGATCACTGAAGATCGGTGTATTCCAGTTTAGCGGTTTATACCGGAAATTATGTGGACAAAGCAACCTATTACACGTTACTTATATGATGAGTTCTCGTAATAAAGGATGCGAAATTCATCGTAATAGTCTACTTCATCTAACCGAGGAGAACCAGTAGCGTAGCCAGGATCTACCGATGGTGTGTGTGTTTATAGTTACAAAATGATGGTAGAACATAATGAAGGTGCTTGTGCGTGTGTAGTGCGAGCATGCATGAGTGACGTTATAAGGAGACTGATACAAGTGAATTATGTTGATATTCAGATTGCAGTACCAATACACTAAAAAATCTTACGTTCAAATACAGAACAAGAGCAACATGACCAAAGTCATCAGTTTTACAGTATATGGTATGTTCAGATTACAATCTAAAATCCAACATTCGAGGCTTCTTAGAAAGTAGATTCAAGAGATCTGTTGGTTTTACAATTATGTCTCTGTGAATGTTCAAAAGAGCAAATGTAGATACAGATCTGGTGAGCCGAACATGTCCTCGGACACTCCCAGCACTGAAAGCCATACGTTAAAAACAAGCGTAACTAAGGAAGAGAACAGCTCCGCTATCTATTGTACCAAAAACTGAATATTAGTGTGTTGTTTGGAAAGAATCAGCCAGACATTTTCGAGAAAATAAGTATGACAAATATTTTACCTTTCCTGACAGTGAAATATAGAACACCACCTTGGGGTCGTAAAGCAGCAGTTGAAGGTTGACATCCAACCTGCTGAGCCCCGGATGAGTCGTAAGACAGTAAATCGATGGCTGAGATCAAAAGGGTTACAACTCAAGAAATGCATTTTTGAGACTTTACTATCAATGTAGGAGCCTCCGTGACTCAGGCGGCAGCTCGCCGGCCTCTCACCGCTGGGTTCCGCCGTTCAAATCCCAGTCATTCCACGTGAGATTTGTGCTGGATAAAGCGAAGGCGGAACAGGTTCTTCTCCGGGCGCTCCGGTTTTCCCTGTCATCTTTCATTCCAGCAACACTCTCCAGTACCATTTCATTTCATCTGTCAGTCATTTATCATTGCCCCAGAGGAGCGCGACAGGCTTCGGCAGCCGGCACAATACCTATCCTCGCCTCTAGGTGAGGGCTTCATTTATTCCATTCCTGACCTGGTCGCATGACTGAAAGCAGGCTGTGGATTTCAATTTTTTTCCCGTCAGTGAATAGCCTATTTCGACCTCTAAAACCTCTTAACGTATAACAACACAAAATCTAATGAATTCGTGCCAGGAAGCACTTCTAATGATTTTCATTGTTCTGACATTAGTCGCTTTGCTTAATTCGAAAGAGTAACAATCTGAGTTGTACCTCTTTTCCAGATTAGAATAAATGATGTAAGAACTGTGTACACAACAATGTTCATGAAACCTGTGTAACGAGTGTATTCTTGAAAGGCAATAATGTTAACTGCTAAAACTTTAAACCATTCTCCTGAAAAATCATGGATTTTGAATTGTACCCCACTCAGTCTCCGCCATCGAAATATCTTGTTGATTTTGTCAGTCAAGCTGGGAGGTGTGTTTCTCTTCGTCAGATCAGAGCGATATCAACACTCTCAAGTATGCTCCAAAACGACATCCCAGGGCTAAGTGGGAAAGAAAGCCTTAACTTTATGAGTGGTTGCCAGGAACGGCTCATTCGATTTGCGTGAGATACGTAATTTGTAGAGATTCATGGAAAAGAGCATCCCTGAACACTGAAACAAAAAGCTGAAATAAGCCGTAAACTGGGATCCAAGAACCAATTTAACTAAATCTCTCGAAATACTCGGTAATGGATTCAAGTACCAATCATATTTAGGGGATTACCACGATGACTTCTTCATTCGGATTAATAACGTTACCGTTAACACATACTCCTCGCATACACCTTTCCATAAAGCATTATTGTACTAATTAATTGCTCTAGAGGGGATTTAAACCTCTGTTATGAACATTGCTCAGCAAAATACTCAAGCTTTATTCATCTGCTTATCTCTCATGAATGGTAGTAGTGTACGCCGGGCAGAGAAACTAAGTTTCATGCCATTCTTTTCTTTAGATCGCGGGGCTGCTAAGCTCAGACGGTAGAGCGCCGGCCTTCTGAGCACAGCTTGGCGGGTTTGATCCTGGCTCAGTCCGGTGGTATTTGAAGGTGCTCAGATACGTCAACATCATGTTGGTAGATTTACTGGTACGTAGAAAAACTCCTGCGTTGTAGTATTAAGTGGAACGTGGTGTATAGAAGCCATCGATTGATACATACATACATACATACATACATACATACATACATACATACATACACATACATACATACATACATACATACATACATACATACATACATACATACATACATACATACAAACATACATACATAGATCTTAATTATAGACTGTCATGCCTTTCAGCGATCAGTCTGTAAGCCTCTGTTAATTTACTATCCGCCGCTACAAGCCTCTAACTTAATTGTAACTAGTTCTGCGAACTCGTTTATTTCTATGCCTCTTATATTTAAATCTTTAGAAATTGAGTCTAGCCATCGTCGCCTTCTTCGTCTCCCTCTGCTTCTCTTACCCTCCACAACATATTCCATTATTCTCCTAGGTAATCTATCATCCTTCATTCGCCTCACATGACCTCACCATCGAAGCCGGTTTATGCGTACAGCTTCGTTCATCACCTCCTCATACCGAGTACCCTCCTGCCATTGTTACCACCTGTTTGTACCTGCGATCATTCTCGAAACTTTCACGTCTGTTACTTATAACTTAAGAATAAGATATCCTGAGTCCACTCAGCTTTCACTCCCATAAAGCAAAGTTGGTCTCAAAACAGACCGATGTAAGGATAGTTTCGTCCGCTGGAGAAAAGCTCACGCAGTGAACTCGCATTTGTGATCAACAGTATTCCGTATCAAGAAAGTCAGCTCGCTTTCCCATTTTCACACCAGGCAAATGCTGGGGCTGTACCTTAATTAACGCTACGGCTGCTTCCTTCCCACTTCTAGCCCTTTCCTGTCCTATCGTCACCATAAGACTTATCTGTGACGGTGCGACGTAAAGCAACTTGTAAAAAAGGTATAAACTTACATGCTATTAATATAATATTTTATAAGTACAGACCAGGAAACTGTCACATTCCTGCTCCTATGTAACAACAGCAGGGGTGCAGCGATGTTCTGATGTCGTCATTGATCATTCTACGATGTTTCATTGCAATCGATGCCTTCAGTACACCACGTTCCACATAAAACTACAGCATTTATAATAATAATAATAATAATAATAATAATAATAATAATAATAATAATAATAATAATAATGATGTTATTGATTTTTACGTCCCACTGTCTAAATTTACGGTTTTCAAAGACGCCGAGGTGCCGGAATTTCGTCCCACCGGAGTTCTTTTATGTAGCAGTAAATCTACCGACATGAGGCTGACGTTTCTGAGGACCTTCAAGTATCACCGGACTGAGCCAGTATCAACCCCGTCAAGGTGTGCTCAAAAGGCCGGTGCTCTACCGTCTGAGCTACTCAGCCCGGCTTGTTTTTTTTAAAGTATGTAATTATTATTTTCCGGCAGAATGATTATTACCCTGCCAGTTACATTGTAATTGGTCAGTGAAATTACAAGAGCATTTCCTGAAAGCAGCGCTATACAACACTCTTCGTCTTATTAAAGCACTGCTGTGACTTTCTGGCGTTTCATTATAATTACAAAAGTGGCGGTAGTGTTTTTCCAGTACCCGAGGGCGTAATTAGTGGTGTGCTGACTTGCAGCTTTGACAGCCGATGTTCGAATCCCAGTAGATGTCAGGAATGTACACCTAAAATGTCACGTGTAGTCAGAAAGGCCTTAAAGACAGGCAATATCCCCAAATGAGCCCAATGGATCCAGTGACTTCTAGAAATTAGAGTTTTTTCAGGATTCGAACAGAATCTAGAATGACGACCTGATTTGAAGAGAAATTCTATTACCGTGCTTCAATACTACATTCTACATTCATACAACATTTGAAGGGAATTTGCACTCTGACCTGCCAACCGAGCAGAGAAGGGGTGGCCACGGATCTACTGTGGCTCTACCCTCTGCATTCGGAAGACGGAACAGGGCTGGACCTCACGGCTGACCCCAACCATTGGCGGTCCTGAGAACGGTTTTCCGTGGTTTTCCATTCTCATGCACTAAGGCGAATGCCAGGACAGTTCCTAGTATATGCCTCGGCCCCCAACCCCCTCACTTTCTCCGTGCAGCTCCATCACCGGAACAAATCTCCCGGCCTGAGAGAAGGCGTCACCGTCTAAGAGGTCCGCCTTCCCCTTCAGGGGAGGAATGAAAACGTTTTAGTAGTAGTAGTAGTAGTAGTAGTAGTAGTAGTAGTAGTAGTAGTAGTAGTAGTAGAAGAACTTTGACAATCCAATATGACTACTGCCCATCCTGATAACGGGCAAATACTAGTGTGTCACGTGATCAGTGTGATAGCTCCTCAGCTATATTACTTGGATGTCAAAACCCGGTTCGCTCCCTTTCTTATCAGACAATACTTCCATTGAACCCATAAGGCTGAGTAATCCCTTTTCCAAACATTTTTTTGCTATTTTCTTTATGTCACACCGACACAGATAGGTCTTATGGCGACCATGGGACAGGAAAGTTCTAGGAATGGGAAGGAAGCGGCCGTGGCCCTAATTAAGGTACCGCCCCAGCACTTTCCCGGTGTGAAAATGGGAAAATACGGGAAACTATCTTCAGGGCTGCCGACAATGGGGTTCAAACCCACTATCTCCCGGATGCAAGCTCATTTTCTAAACTTCAGAGCAGGATTAATGTGCTTGGATAAGCCGGGAATGGAATGCAAGATCTCCACATGAAAGTCAGAGGAGCTACCTGTACACGACGTAGCTAATAATAATAATAATAATAATAATAATAATAATAATAATAATAATAATAATAATAATAATAATAATCATAATAATCAAGAAAAAGTAATCTCGTGTCCTCGTCTCAATGTGGTGCAGCTCTTTTTAGGCATACCACTAATCGAGGTGAGCTGAACCCCATAACAGCCCTCGTGCCATTCTTAAATCTCTGGCAGTAGTGAGAATCGAACCCGTACCCCCAAGGACGGCAGCTAATAGCACTAACCGTTATATTACAGAGACGGAAATAATAATAATAATAATAATAATAATAATAATAATAATAATAATAATTGTACACAGTTATAATTACTATATTACATTTGCCCAAAACTTGGCCACTTCCAAAGCGTTTTTTGATGCTTGATATAGTTCATCTGCTGTGCAGGAGGCTGGACATAGTCGACACTGGAGCATATGTTGGACGGTCTGGTCTTCTCCGCAGTCACATTGGATTTTTTCTTGATCTATGTAACCCCATCTTGCCAAATTAACCTTGGATCTTCCAACTCCAGATCTCAGTCTATTCAGGGACCCAGATCATCCATTATTCGTCGTGGCCAGGAGGTAGAGTTTCAGAAAATCTTATCCAGGCAGGGCGAAGGTAGGATGTAGCCCTCCATAATTGCAACCTGGCTTTTTCAGTAGTGGTTCTAAGTTCTGAGAAAACTCTTCCTTGACTTTAATCGTTTCAGATGCGGTTCATGCCGATATAGAGGTTTAATAATAATAATAATAATAATAATAATAATAATAATAATAATAATAATAATAATAATAATAATAATAATAATAAAATCGAGGGAGCTGGCTACACGGTGCGGGTCGAGTAACTGTAAGTTTGCATGCGAGAAATGCTGGTTTCGATCCTCACCATCGGCAACTCTGAAGATAAATTTCCATTGAGTTTTGTTTTTCACATCAGGCTAATGCAGAGGCTGCACCTAGATTAAGACCACCGAGCACGATAGCTGCAGTCGCTTAAGTGCGGCCAGTATCCAGTATTCGGGAGATAGTAGGTTCGAAGGTATGCTGGGGCTATACCTTAATTAAGACCACGGCCGCTTTTTTTCAACTCCTAGCCCTTTCCTGTCCCATCGTCGCCGTAAGACCTATCTGTGTCGGTGCGACGTAATGAAAAAAAAAAAAAGATTAAGACCAAGGTCGCTATCTTCCCACTACTATTCTAGCCTCACCGAGTTACGGTAAACTGACAGCAAATCAATTTTAAGAAAGAAGCGAGTTAGCTGCGCGATTAGGGTCGGCAGCCCCAAATATAGTTTTCTGTGATTTTCCACTTTCACACCAGGCAAATGGCGGCGCTGTACCTTAATTAAGGCCATGGCCGCTACGTTCCCAATCTTAAGTCTTTAGTGTCCTTACCCAGCCTTGTGTCGCCGAAAATCTTCGGTGTGTCAGTGCGGACTAGTGATGGTATAATCGAATAATTTTAATAATCGAATAACCTCCATCCGATTATTTAAATTATCGAATAAATAATTGAATAAAATAATCGAATTAGTTTCAGTTTTAGTGATGGCATAATCGAATACTTTTAATATTCGATTATTTGATAATCGAATAAATAATCGAATAAAATAATCGAATGAGTTTCAGATATCATTCAGTTGTATCGCATAGAACATTCGGATGCGTCATAAATCAATTTTTCGCTTTAAGTGTTTCTGATGGATAATCGACTGAAATAAGCGAATAGATGAACTCTTATGAAAAATAGAACTACGCCTTTTTCCAAACGTATGTCCAAACGTTGAAACTAAATGAGTGAGTAACTGTCTTAATAACATCACTTTTCACTCGGTTATTTCGAAAACATTCACTATTCAATTGCCTCATTCATTCGAGTGAATAATCGAAAAATCATCGAATGGGAAATATAATCGAATGAAATGAAATAATCGAATAATCTATTATTTTGTATTCGATTATCCCATCACTAAGTGCGATCATCGAATGGGAAATATAATCGAATGAAATGAAGTAATCGAATAATCGATTATTTTGTATTCGATTATCCCATCACTAAGTGCGATCTTAAATCACCAACCAAAAACTAAAATAAAATTTGAAAAAATAATACAGATCCAATATTTTCTATCAGTTGTTGGTACTATATTACTCCCATTTCCATCGTGGCCGTTGTTTGAAGTCTGTGTGATTTTTTAAAGGCAAAATAACGTCCATGTGGTCCACATAAATGCGTAGGTCTCCTGACTTATGGTCACAAAATGAACAGCTACGTAGAACTTGTTTTCCAAATCCTACAAATCAGAAATAAAATAGATGAATATGACATATCTCCAGGCGCCACATAAGCACAAGGTTTAACGCTGTTCGTATTGTTAAGGCAAGAAAGGCACATTTTTGTCCGCCATGCCTACGATCTGGCGGAGGCTAGAGGTGTGGCCGGGGTCATTGGCTGCTTGGCAGTTCGGTTAATGAATGTTTGGAAGAGTCTCAACCTTCGAACATACAGCAGGTATGCATACGTAAAGGTATGCAGGCTGCACGCTAACAGAAGGAAATGGAAACATGTTATCATTTGTGTTTCATTTCATCGGAGTGTAATTTAATCGGTCAAAAACCTGAGAAATGGATACACCCTAGAATGTTGTTTGAAGCAACAGCTGTTCCGAACACTAAAGTACATTTTATCAAGTTTCAATCATATGAAAGATGGTTTCTCTTCTGGTTACTCACAATTAGAACCTATTAGTACAATTCCTGATAGGCTGATAAAATAAAATATAAAAATAACGGAACATGCTCATGTACGGAAGAATTGACATAAACTTTGTACACTATGGTCTCTGGTCTCACCGATTTAATGTGACATAGACGTCCAACGCGATGCGAAGTTCAGAACACCCTCTTTTATAAACCATTATCCGTAATTCCCTTTTAAATGGCAAATACGTTACGTGAACACCTAAACTGGAAATGTATTCTAATACAGTTTTTTATAAAACAATATATATATAATCCATGCAATAAAGCAATGACTTCAATAACCATTTTCGTAAGTTAATTATTGTAATACTTGTCCGACTCCTTGGCTGAATGGTCAGCGTTGAAGCCTTCGGTTAAGAGGGTCCCGGGTTCGATTCCCGATCTGGTTGAGACTTACACCACATGTGATTAATTCTTCTGGCCCGCGGACTGGTTGTTTGTGTTTGTCCCAACACCACAGAAACACATACTAGTGATTACATCCCTGTACATAGGGTTGGCGTCAGGAAGGGCATCCAGCCGTAAAAAGGGCCAAATCCATATATGTGTGACACAGTTCCCACCCGCGACCCCACAAGGTGTGGGAAAAGCGGTATAAGAAGAAGAATTCTTGTAATACCTAAGCAAAATTCTCTCGGTCTTATTTTAAATTCAAGGACTTGGAAATTTTGTAATTTCCTTTATATTGTCGTCATGCATGCTGAAATTCTATTTTGGTGGGAGGTCAGATATTATAGATTTTCTCTGACAGAAACCTGAGAAAATCGTGTTGAGCCTAGAGAATACCACGTCCCCTTAAGTCTGAAATACTATGTGCCCACAACTAATTTAAAAGCACACTCATTCATAAGTGAAGTCCCGATAGAGAATCATGTTCGAGTCACCCAGGTTCATGTAAGAGGTAATTTTCAAAATATTTACAGCAGAACGGGAAGATAATTCACGAATTTATATCTTTTAGTGAGGACAGAAACAGTGATTTTGACCGAGTAGAATTAGCTCCCGAAGAAGAACAAAGAGTGAGGTAATTTATTGTTTACAGATCCTACCACATCAACGTGTGTCTCAATGGAGAGGATGTTAACATTGAAATGCTCTCCCAGACTAAGTTACTGGGCTTTGACATGTCGGGTAAAAGGGTTAATACTTGCATATATTTCCCCCATACACATTTTGCTAATAAATTTGCGAAGTTTTATAACGTGAAGAAATAAACAAGCAGGTGTTTGGCGCAATTTGTAGCGAATGCCATCATTTATACCAAACCAAATCCCACGGCGCTAAAACTCTAACGGCCCTTAGCCTACCAAGAGACCACTGTTCAGCCCAAAAGCCTGCAGATCTGCAGATCTGTAGGTAAAGCGTGGTCATGGCCGACAAATCCTCTCGGATGTTCTACTTGGCTTTCTTGACCGGGGCTTCTAACTCACAGTCAGATAGCTTTTCACGTAAGCTGAGTAGACCTCGAAGCAGACCTCAGATCCAGGGACAATTTCCTGATCTGGTAGGAATCGAATCCGGTGCCTTCGAGTAAGAGGCAGACACGCTATTATTATTGAGGTGGTGAATATCGTTACCACTCCAGTTCAACGTGGAGCCCGAACCACAGGGACGTGACTTTTCATTCCCCCTACCTCATCCTTCTTCCCCCTCAGGCATATTGCCAACCACTCTACCTGATTTTGTACTGAGGTTGCGGATAGTGGAATGTTTTATCCTCCACTGCTTCAAGGGCCTTCTTGCCCTGTACGGAGGTGTACAGTGTTGTCGGTAATATGAGGTTGTAAATCACCGTCGCTGAAGAAATGGTGGTTAAGGCAATGTCATGCAGCACGGAGCTCAATTCCACACCTAGTCACTGTACGTGAGGTGGATAGTGATGAATACCGTAATAAACTCGTGGGAGTTAGTCGATACACTCTTCGGTAATGTTCCTTTGAGGTCCTCTGAGTTCTGATCTGAGAACATTGATTTAGGATTTGTTCTCAGAAGCAAGTAGGCCAAGAACGCCCAATGATTTGCGTGACTTAAGTGTGTTTTCTGCAGGACGTAACAACATTATCTGTCAAATGACCCGAACTACTACTACTACTGCAGCAGCAGCAGGAATTGTTCGACGTGACTCTGGTGCATTCCGCGTAAATCGAGAAATTCTCTTTAAAAAATTGGTTTTCCTGAAGATCAAGCATAGTTTCTTTTTTGTTTTTGTTTTCAATTTGCTTTACGTCGTACCGAAAGATAGCAGGATAGCAGGTAAGGCCGCCTAGGCGTAGGTACTGGTCGTCCTCCCCAGTTGTATCCCCGACCCAAAATCTCACGTTCCAGGACACTGCCCTTGAGGCAGTGGAGGTAAAACCAGCGCTGGAGGGTAAACAGATTGAGAAAAAAAGAAAGAAAGAAAGAAAGAAAGAAAGAAAGAAAGAAAAATTTATACCGAGTAAGTTGATCATGCAGTTAGGATCGCGTAGCTGTTAGCTTGCATTCGGGAGATGGTGGGTTCGAATACCACCGTCGGCAGTCCTGAAGATAGTTTATGCGTTTTCCCATTTTCACACCAGGCATATTCTGGGGCTGTGCCTCAATTCAGGCCTTGACCACTACTTTCCCAATCCTAGCCTTGTGTCGCGGAAAACTTTCTATGTGTTAGTGCGACGTTAAAACCACTAGCAAGTAGCATATGGCACTTTTAGCCTATAATAATCTGGAAGATATATACGTTCTTAAAGTAATAATAATAATAATAATAATAATAATAATAATAATAATAATAAAATAATTTCTTGTGGCTATTTCTAACAGAGTACAGCCCTTGTAAGGCAGACCCTCCGATGAGGGTAGGCGGCATCTGCCATGTGTAGGTAATTGCGTGTTAGTGTGGTGGAGGATAGTGTTATGTATGGCGTGTGAGTTGCAACGCAAACACCCAGTCCCAAGCCATTGGAATTAACCAATGACGGTTAAAATCCTCGACCCGGCCGGGAATCGAACCCGTGATCCTCTGCGCCGAACACCAGTACGCTGACCATTCAGCCAACTAGTCAGACTTCCTAAAAATGAAAGAATGATTGAAATCTGTAGAGTGATTCCCTCCATATACGAACAAGTTCACACACTTTCTCTCTCTTTACGATATTGTTTTAGATATGGCTTACAGATTTGAAAATCATTGATACGACGATACCTAGAAAGGCCTGTGTTCTTTCTAATATGTATAAAACTATCCAACAATAACTTCATGCATTGGCTTGAACAGGTACTGGAAAAGAATGGAAATAGATCGGCACTGGCAACCAAAGGACTCTTTCAAAATAAATGCGGTATAAAGAATCCCGAATGGATATTATGGCAGCTAAGAGATTAATTACATTCGGTTCCATCACCTTTAATAAAGATAATTCCTTCCTTTCTTTCTTCTTTTTTAATCTGCTTATCCTCCAGGGTTGGTTTTTGCTCGGACTCAGCGAGGGATCCCACCACTACCGCCTCAAGAGCAGTGTCCTGCAGCGTGAGACATTGGGTCGGGGATACAACTGGGGAGGATGACCAGTACCTCGCCCAGACGGCCTCACCTGCTATGTTGAACAAGGGCCTTGTGGGGGGATGGGAAGATTGGAATGGATAGATAAGAAAGAGGGAAGGAAGCGGCCGTGGCCTTAAGTTAGCTACCATCCTGGCATTTGCCTGGAGAAGAGAAACCACGGAAAACCACTTTGAGAATGGCTGAGGTGGGAATCGAGCCCACCTCTACTCAGGTGACCTCCCGAGGCTGAGTGGACCCCGTTCCAGCACTCGTACCACTTTACAAATTTCGTGGCAGAAGCGGGAATCGAACCCGGGCCTCCGGAGGTGACAGCTAATCACACTAACCACTACATCACAGAGGCGGACTCAGATAATTCCACTGCAGCTAAAAGCCAAGAGCGGAATGGGAATAGACACCAGGACCAGCTGAGCGTCGGCCACTGTATTGTAATATAGGAAGCAAAAGTGTGCAGTATATTTTATCCCGGGTGGTACTGGCAGAATTTCCATATCAGCGGAAGCTAATAATATCAAAGAATCGTAATGCTGTACAAAGGCAGGTTTAATGAAGTTAGCAGAGGAGTAGATGTGGACCTGAAGAGTAGATTTCATTCGTTAGTTCATTAGGACAATACACCACGTTCTGTGTGAACGGACCACAAACAGGAGCTGTCTATAATTATTTACAATATTAGCCGCTGTACACACTTCATGCCTAAGATGCTGCGAGGGCAGACAGTTTGAGCTCCCTGCAATTTAACATTACACCAGTGACGTGAACAGTAACGCAACGTCAAACTAAACACACCATTCATACGATTTCCCACCTTTGAAACGTGAACTAATGTTTTGGTTTGCCGATAGAGAGGCCTCGCATCGTTATCCTTTTGAACAGCAATGTGCGCTAGTGAAATTGCATGCGGACGAATGACTATTAAAGGCCCAGAGCAGATACGCGGCTCATTGGCCGTCCTGCTTGTTTTCGGATGACCACAGTTCAATGCCCTGTTAGGAATCGCTTGCGCCAGCGGCGAACCTCAGAGAAGTAAGGGGCGTGATACAGCGATGAAGTGAGGAAAACTGGTTTCCTCACCACGTCACATCCGGTTAACTGCGATTAATCCATCCCTGGCCATAATCGTCGTCTAACTGTACCAATATATGAACTTGGTATAACATTTTTTAATAGATTAAATGATGTTCCGAAGATAGCTCTACACCTAAAAATAATTATGAGGCAGATTAAGGAATTAACACACGATTGAAATGAACTTCTTCCCAGCCAGCAACTGGGAGCCATGCGATCTTTTAACACGTTGCTTCTGGATAATATATACTAGCTGTCTGGCAATTACCTCAAGATAATCCATCCTACTTTGAGAGTACGACCACGACATGTCTTAGAATTTACAGTAGAGAAATTCGATCTCAGACACGGCAGCTTTTAGCAGCTACCCTAAGCGTGGTTAGTTTATTGAATTTTTCATAACTGAAGAATTAGATTTCAAAACGGAGTAAGTGCCATAAGAAAAGTTCTCAACCGGGCGAGTTAGCCGTGCGCGTAGAGGCGAGCGGCTGTGAGCTTGCATCCGGGAGATCGGGGGTTCGAATCCCACTGTCGGCAGCCCTGAAAATGGTTTTCCGTGGTTTCCCATTTTCACACCAGGCAAATGCTGGGGCTGTACCTTAATTAAGGCCACGGCCGCTTCCTTCCAACTCCTAGGCCTTTCCTATCCCATCGTCGCCATAAGACCTATCTGTGTCGGTGCGACGTAAAGCCTCTAGCAAAAAAAAAAAAGTTCTCAAGATGATATAATAATAATAATAATAATAATAATAATGTCCGCCTCGGTGATGTAGTGATTAGTGTGATTAGGTGCTACCCCTGGAGGCCCGGGTTCGATTCCTGGCTCTGCCACGAAATTTGAAAAGTGGTACGAGGGCTGGGACGGGGTCCAGTCAGCCTCGGGAGGTCAAATGAGTAGAGGTGTGTTCGATTACCACCTCAGCCTTCCTCGAAGTGGTTTTCCGTGGTTTCCCACTTCTCCTCCAGGTAAATGCCGGGATGGTACCTAACTTACGGCCACGGCCGCTTCCTTCCCTCTTCCTTGTCTATCCCTTCTGATCTTCCCATCCCCCGACAAGGCCCCTGTTCAGCATAGCAGGTGAGGCCGCCTGGGCGAGGTACTGCTCATCCTCCCCAGTTGTATCCCCCGACCCAGGGTCTGAAGCTCCAGGACACTGCCCTTGAGGCGGTAGAGGTGGGAACCCTCGCTGAGTCCGAGGGAAAAGCCAACCCTGGAGGGTAAGCGGAATAATAATAATAATAATAATAATAATAATAATAATAATAATAATAATAATAATCGAGTGTCGTCCGAGTCGTTGGCGAATGGTCAGCGTACTGACCTTCGGTTCAGAGGGTCCCGGGTTCGATTCCCGGCCGGGTGGGGGATTTCAACCTTAATTGGTTAATTCCAGTGGCCCGGGGGCTGGGTGTTTGTGCTGTCCCCAACATCCCTGGAACTCACACATCACACATAACACTATCCTCCACCACAATAACACGCAGTTACCTACAAAGGGCAGATGCCGCCCACCCTCATCGGAGGGTCTGCCTTACAAGGGCAGCACTCGGCTAGAAACAGCCACACGAAATTATTATATTATCGAGTGTCTATATCCAGTACCGGACTAATCGAATGCCGCTATGTTGATCATTCAGTTGTATGCGAAGTCCTAGAAAATGTGCGAGGTTGATGACTTGTGTTGAGGGAAATTCCTCGAAATGCATGTACATCGCCAATGGTACGTTAACAGATAGTTCTTGTTAAGCAGCAATGAGAGAGGCAACAATGCGCATGAAACTAATATTTACCGAGCTCGATAGCTGCAGTCGCTTAATTGCGGCCAGTATCCAGTATTCGGGAGATAGTAGGTTCGAACCCCATTGTCGGCAGCCCTGAAAATGGTTTTCCGTGGTTTCCCATTTTCACACCAGGCAAATGCTGGGGCTGTACCTTAATTAAGGCCACGGCCGTTTCCTTCCCACTCCTAGCCCTTTCCTGTCCCATCGTCGCCATAAGACCTATCTGTGTCGGCGCGACGTAAAGCAAATATCAAAGAAAAAAAAAGAAACTAATATTATATCGAATTCATACAGTCTTCCTCATGTTTGTATATTTGAGGAATTCTTTTAAAAACTGGAAATGGGTACGTATATTAAAATGAGAAATTCACTCCGAATCGTTGGCTGAATGATCAGCGTACCGGCCTACGGTTCAGAGGGTCCCGGGCTAGATTCCCGGTGGATCGGCGATTTTAATCGCTTCTGATTAATTCTTCTGGCTCGGGGACTAGGCATATGTGTCCATCCCAACACTCTCCTCATCATATTCAGACAACATACCACACTACCAAGCACCACAGAAACACACAATAGTGATTACATCCCTCCATATAGGGTTGGCGTCAGGAAGGACATCCGGCCTTAGAACAGGAGCCAAATCCACATGTGCGAGGCAGTTCGAACCCGCGACCCCACAGGTGTGGAAAAAAGCGGTAGGAAAAGAAGAAGACTAAAATGAGAAATTTACTCAGACCTGCCTTTCCTAGACGATTGTCCCATGCCAAAAAGAACTTTACTTGGTAAAGAGTTGAAAAAATAAAAGAGGAGACGCGCATAATGATTTTCATGTGTAAAAATCTTATATATTTCAGCAAGCAAAAAAACTACTGTGAATTGTATTTGTATTCGAATTTAATATTTTATTCTATGGCAACAGAAAGTACAATCCTTTTTAAATGTACCAGTCTTATATTGCTACTAATCGACTAATACTATTTCTATTACCTGTTTTAGTAGTATGTAAACATAGTACCTTACCACATGTCACTGACTGTCCTAAATCTGAGAGACCGAGCTCGATAGCTGCAGTCGCTTAAGTGTGGCCAGTATCCAGTATTCGGGAGATAGTGGGTTCGAGCCCCACCGTCGGCATCCCTGAAGATAGTTTTCCATGGTTTCCCATTTTCACACCAGGCAAATGCTGGAGCTGTACCTTAAATGAGGCCACGGCCGATTCCTTCCCACTTCTAGCCTTTTCCTGTCCCATCGTCGCCATGAGACATATCTGTGTCGGTGCGACGTAAAGCAACTAGTAAATGTTGGTAAAAGTTCATACTGTTGCAATTCACAATATTCCTCGGGGATTACATTGTAGTAATTGTGGAATAACTCTAACAGTTTACATTGCCCCCTTAAGGTCACCAAGTAAAATTTTATAGTGGTTTACATCATAGTCATCTTAGAGGATTTCACAAAATTTCTATGAATTTACCAACTCCGGATCATTCAGTCAAGGAGTCAGATAATAATAATAATAATAATAATAATAATAATAATAATAATAATAATAATAATAATAATAATAATAATAATAATATTAACTTCGTGGGGTTATTACCCTCTGATGAGGGTCAACCATGTATGAACACATTCCCGTTATTGGAGTGGAGGATAGCGTTGCGTGCGTATTGCAGGAATGTTGTGGACTGCACAAACACCCAGCGCCTGAATCAAGGGAATTGGTTTTTTACGATTAAAATCCCGCGATCCAGTTGGGAATTAACTCGGGGCCCCGAGCCTCAAAAACCAAGACGCTGACCACTGAGCCATACAGCTGGACATTAAAAAAAACACAAATGAGCCGCAATCTGAACAGCCAAGTGGTGTTCCTCTATTTTAGCTTATCCGTCAGCAGCTGAATGATGACTTACAGAAGGCTAATTATTATTATTATTATTATTATCATTATTATTATTATTATTATTATTATTATTATTATTATTATTATTATTAGTATTATTATTATTATTTCAGTGCATACCATAGGCTAATGTGATTGTGTCTAATCGAGTGAACTAAGCAGTGTTCCCAGCATGTTATCGAAGAAAGCGTGTGAGTGATTAAGTTTGTAGGCAGCTACAGCTCTTTGGCGTGTTAACCAACATTATACAGCCTTGTACCCTTCTAGCCTCTTCCCACCAACCCCTCTGGCTTCATTGATTCGTCGCAGCTGATACCTTGTGTCTAGGCTGCAGCGAAGAGCAAACTTCAGACGACGGGTACAGTACTTGAGAGGACCTACCAAAGGCCAATTAGAGAGAATATCAAGCGAACTAGGATTATGTATAAACCAGAGGAAGGTAAGCAGAATTTCAGTTTGTAGTGCGAACGTGTTACTTCAATAAGTGGTTACATAATAATACAGGAAACCATCAAGGTAGTATAAAACACATAGAGAAGTAACTCTCACCACATTAAAAAATACAGAGAGAAATACCACATCATTAGGGGTTCGGTTACGTACCTTTGAGCTTGCATTCGGGAGATGCTGGGTTTAAGCCCTAATCTTGACAGCCCTGAAGACGGTTTTACATGGTTTCCCATTTCACATCAGGCAAATATTAAGTTTGTACATTAATTAAAGCGGCGGTCGCTTCCTTCCCTGTCCTAGCCCTGTCCTGTTACGTCGGAAGTTCAATCTGAGACGTTGCGACGTAAAACCAATAGCCAAAACAAACTGGAGTACATAGCGAACTACAGCATTAGGGAGTACAGAGGGAAATGACAGCACAATTAGGGAGTACATAAGAAACTACCAGACCAGTAAAATTAGGGAGTACAGAGGGAACGGCTACATTAGAAGAATACAGAGGGAAGTACAACAACATTTGGGAATATAGAGGGAATTAATACAATAGTGGGGTGTACAGAGGGAACTACAACATTAGACAGTACACAGAAAACTACCAGCATAATTTAGGGAGTACAGAGGGAAGTACTACAAGGTTAGTGTGTGCATAGGAACTGGAAACACAATTAGGGGGAAAGGAAGCGACCGTGATACAAGAGGTACTGTGTCACTAATAACAAATAGTTAAGAGAAAGTAGAGAACTATGAACGAAGATATTTTATAGATATACAGAGAAGCGAAAGAAGCATTTGTCTGGGGTGAAAATGGGAAAGCATGGAAAGCCATCTTCAGGACTGCCGAGAGTCCAACACCCAGCAAGCTTAAAATTGCACGACCCAAACCACGTAGCCAACTCGATCGGTACCATGTGATTTACTCACGCAGGGAATCAACAGCGTGGTGCAGACAGATTTTGTCGGCCTTCCGTACGGTTTATCTACATGGGAACCAAGTATTTTGAATTTCTTTCCGATGAGATTTAATTTCCGCAATTGTAAGGTTTCTCTTTTTCAACAACAGTTACAAATCGTCATATGAGCCACCATTCAGAAAAACGTTATCCTAGCACTGAAGTCAAGACAATGGGTTCGAGTCGCCATAGAAAATTACTTTCTCTACTCCCCCCTCCTTTCTTTCGCTTCTCTGTATTTCTATAAAATATGTTCTTTCATAGTTCTTCACTTTCCTTCAGCTATTGGTTATTTCTGACACAGTACCTCTTGCAGTATCATGCATGAATATTGCACGAAATGCTCAAGTAATTTTGTGTATCGCAGCTATTTCCGTTAAGGTGCTCTAGACATGTTGAAATGGTGAAATTTTCAGGTTTTCGGTAAATCAGTGGTAGAGTGCCAGACTCATGGTCCCAAGTTCCCGGCTTCGGTCCCACCTGAGAGACTCGATATTTGAAGGTAGGTACAAATTCCGGCATTCCTTGTCGTTGCTGTTGGCGTGTTAAAGATATTTGGTGGCGAACTGAGTGTCACCCGACAGAATTAACTCATCCATAATACTTGTTCCACCAAAATTCCGTTTTCGTTGCTAGATAGCAGCACAATTGGAAAGTTGTAATTGGTAGGCAGGCTGTCTAGATGACACCACTTTAGAATGATATCTGAGATGATGATGATGATAATAATAATAATAATAATAATAATAATAATAATAATAATAATAATAATAATAATTGTTATTATTACTTTTTACAATTTGTTTTACGTCGCACCGACACAGATAGGTCTTATGGCGACGATGGGATAGGAAAGGCCTAGGAGTAGGAAGGAAGCGGCCGTGGCCTTGATTAAGGTACAGCCCCAGCATTTGCCTGCGTGAAAAATGGAAACCACGGAAAACCATTTTCAGCGCTGCCGACGGAAGGGCTCTAACCCACTATCTCCCGGATTATTATTATTATTATTATTATTATTATTATTATTATTATTATTCTTTCTGTCTTTCTTAATCCGTTTACCCTTCAGGGTTGATCTTTCCCTCGGACTCAGCGATATATCCCACCTCTACCGCCTCAAGGACAGTGTCCTTGAGCGTGAGACTTTGGGTCGGGGATACAACTGGGGAAGAGGACCAGTAACTCGCCCAGGCGGCCTCACTTGCTATGCTGAACAGGGGCCTTGTAGAGGGATGGGAAGATTGGAAGAGATAGACAAGGAAGAGGGAAGGAAGCGGCTGTAGCTTTAAGTTAGGTACCATTCCTGCATTTGCCTGGAGGAGAAGTGGGAAACCACGGAAAACCACTTCGAGAATGGCTGAGGTGAGAACTGAACCCTTCCCCTTCTATTCAAACGGTCTTATGATTAAACGTTAGAACGAAATACATTTTCAATAAAAGGACGTTTAAATAAGACACAGTTAGAAAAATTGCCGAGTGTAAAATAATACACACATACATACATACATACATACATACATACATACATACATACATACATACATGATCATTATAGACTGTCATACCTTTCAGCGTTCAGTCTGCAAGCCTCTGAGAATTTACTAAACGTCGCCACAATCCTCGATTTGCAACTAGTGTTGTGGCTACATTTAGTTCTATACCTCTTATCTTTAAATTGTTAGAAACCGAGTCTAACCATCGTCGTCTGGGTCTCCCTCTACTTTTCTTACCCTCCATAGCAGAGTCCATTATTCTCCTAGGTAACCTATCCTCCTCCATTCGCCTCACATGACCCCACCACCGAAGCCGGTTTATGCGTACAGCTTCATCCATCGAGTTCAATCCTAAATTAGCTTTTACCTCCTCATTCCGAGTACCCTCCTGTTTGTACTAGCAATCATTCTTGCTACTTTCATGTCCGTCACTTCTAACTTATGAATAAGATATCCTGAGTCCACCCAGCTTTCGCTCCCGTAAAGCAAAGTTAGTCTGAAAACAGACCGATGTAAAGATAGTTTCGTCTGCGAGCTGACTTCCTTCTTACAGAATACTGCTGATCGCAACTGCGAGCTCACTGCATTAGCTTTACTACACCTTGATTCAATCTCCCTTACTATATTACCATCCTGGGAGAACACACAACCTAAATACTTGAAATTATCGACCTGTTCTAGTTTTGTATCACCAATCTGACATTCAATTCTGTTGAATTTCTTACCTACTGACATCAATTTAGTCTTCGAGAGGCTAATTTTCATACCATACTCATTGCACCTATTTTCAAGTTCCAAGATATTAGACTGCAGGCTTTCGGCACAGTCTGCCATTAAGACCAAGTCGTCAGCATAGGCCAAACTGCTTACTACATTTCCACCTAACTGAATCCCTCCCTGCCATTTTATACCTTACAGCAGATGATCCATGTAAACTACGAACAGCAAAGGTGAAAGATTACAGCCTTGTCTTACCCCTGTAAGTACCCTGAACCTAGATTAATTTTACCGTCAATTCTCACTGAAGCCCAATTGTCAACATAAATGCCTTTGATTGATTTTAATAATCTACCTTTAATTCCATAGTCCCCCAGTATAGTGAACATCTTTTCCCTCGGCACTCTGTCATATGCTTTCTCTAGATCTACGAAACATAAACACAACTGCCTATTCCTCTCATAGCATTTTTCAATTACCTGGCGCATACTGAAAATCTGATACTGACAGCCTCTCTGTGGTCTGAAACCACACTAGTTTTCATCTAACTTCCTCTCAACGACTGATCGCACCCTCCCTTCCAAGATGCCAGTGAATACTTGTAAAATAATATAAAAAATAAATTTATAAAATGAAATGATGAAGAATCAAACATGCGCCTCTTAATTACAGAGCCAGCGCCTGGACCACTTCGCTGCGAGAACGCTTCTTGCACTGTGAACAGCACATCTCACCAGAGATGGATCTGGGTATATGATTAACAAATAACATCCATCTTCACGATAATGTTTTAATTTATTTGTCCGGTTGCTTGACTCAATGGCTACGTCATAGTCTTTGGTTCAGAATGTATCCAGGTTCCATTCACGGCCCGGCCGGAGATTTTAGTCGTATTTGATTAATTCGTTTGGCTTGAGGATTGGGTGTTTAGGTCCGTTTCAGTACACACCACACTATCAACCACCGTAGAAAGAAGCAATAGTGTAAATATCCCTTCGCATAGGAAGGGCATGCGGCCGTAAAAGAAGGTCATGTCCACCTCTGTGACCACCACCGGGGTGTGGGAAAAGCGACGGAAGAAGAGGACGAAGAAGTAGAAGAAGAATACACATTACTTTGACGGGTAAATGTTCCATCGAGTACCAACCTACTACATGATCCCGAAAATAAAGGAATATTCCTGAAACAAGTGCATATTATATATATGTAAATATTCCTCTGTCCGCCTCTGTGATGTAGTGGTTAGTGTGATTAGCTGCCACCCCCGGAGGCCCGGGTTCAATTCCGGGCTCTGCCACAGAATTTGAAAAGTGGTATGAGTTCTGGAACGGGGTCCACTCAGCCTCGAGAGGTCAACTGAGTAGAGGTGGGTTCGATTCCCACCTCAGCCAACCTCGAAGTGGTTTTCCGTGGTTTCCCACTTCTTCTCCAGGCAAATGCCGGGATGGTACCTAACTTAAGGCCACGGCCGCTTCCTTCCCTCTTCCTTGTCTATCCCTTCCAATCTTCCCATCCCTCTACAAGGCCCGTGTTCAGCAAAGCAGGTGAGGCCGCCTGGGCGAGGTACTGGTCCTCCTACCCAGTTTTGTCCCCGACCCAAAGTCTCACCATCCAGGACACTGACCTTAAGGCGGTAGAGGTGGGATCCCTCGCTGAGTCCGATAGAGAAGCCAACCCTGGAGGGTAAACAGATTAAGAAAGAAAGAAAGAAAGAAAGAAAGAAAGAAAGAAAGAAAGAAAATATTCTTCTTCTTCTTCTTCTTCTTGTCTTCTTCGTCTTGGCCTTAAGCCAGCCCAGTTTTTTGTGGTCGGCACTGGGTATTATTCGGCCCAGTTTTACAGGCGGAGGTCTTCACCCTACGTGGAGGGATCTATTCGCTATTGCGCGTTTCTGATGATGATGATGATGCTTGTTGTTTAGAGGGGCCTAACATTAGGTACTCGGTCCCTATGGTACGAAATGAGACGAAATATGATTACAATTTAAAAAAAACAAAATTCATTCACAGACCAGAATTCAAAACGTGATGATGAGGAAATAATTGATGAATATGAATTTAAAACAATCAGTGGATAAGACGCGCAATGCCTCACATTCCCATAAACAATATTACTGACCAAGGGACTGCTTCCAAAGCCCAATCCTGAATCGATGATGCTTGTCTAAATGGGTCAATATCTATGTCAACGATCCCGCATAATGGTACTTATCGCTAGTAAAGGAGAACCATGGTATTTCTCAAGTTGCGGTACTAATCAAAGGTAGCGTCAACTCACGCTGTTCCAAGCATTATGGTACCACTCACAAGTATTGTACGTCGTACAGGTAACGCAGACCTATGGTGTTTCTCACACACTGGCGCCACTCATAGCCAACGCAAACCGATGAGGTTCCTCACCTAGGTGTACTAATCACAGGCAACGCAGACCGACGGTGTCGCTCATATACTGGTACAACTCACAGGCAACGCCCAGACCCGTGGTGTTGCTCATATGGGTACCGGAAACCCACAGTCCACACACACCCTGCTGCCACTAATCACAAACCTATTGTGTACCTAAGGTAGTGGTACTATTCCCAAGTAAAGGCGACCCATGGTGTTCCCTGCGTGATGGTACTAATCAAAAGTAGTTTCATGGTTCTAAGACAATCATCCCTTGGTCGCCCCTTTTAGTCTTACGACAGGCACAGGGGGTAGTTGCGCGTTTCTGTGATGGTTGCTAGTGTGGTGTGGTGTGTTTGTATGTATGTGAAGAAGAATGAATTGAGGAAAACACTAATATCCTGTTCACGAATCAGTTAAAATCTTCGACGCGGCCGGGAATCGAACCCAGGACCCTCTTAACCGCTAGTATGCTGATCATTTAGTCAAGACATCTAACATGTAAGTAAACAGATAAATTTGTTTTGTGTAAAGATAACTGTTTCTGATGAATCTCAGTATGAGAGTGAAACAAGAAATATAATGAACACGTTCGAAAAAATGGAGAATGAGAGAGAAAATATGGCAACTGCGTTTTAAATTGCTTCGTCGGGTCCTGATGCAGAAGTAAACAACTCTCTATTCATATATGCGAATTAATGTCAACTGAAAGGACACACAAGCCGGTCTTATTGCTCGTCATTCTCTTGCTCCCCTTCTTTGGCTATGGTTTTACGTCATATTCCGGCGGGCAGCGAGGAAGGAGTTAGTTTTAAAGGAACGGGAGCCACACTACCAGACAAGAAATTTAAATCTAAAATATACATCTGAAGCTGATATTTAATATGTATGTACACTGACTGACAGTGACAATGCAACACCAAGGAGGAGTGGTTCGAAAGGGATGAAAGTTGGGGAAAAAACAGAGACGGCACGGATGAATAATTGATGTTTATTTCAAACCGATATGCAGGTTACACAATGCGCACGGCATCGACTCAGTAGGATGTAGGACCACCGCGAGCGGCGATGCACGCAGAAACACGTCGAGGTACAGAGTCAATAAGAGTGCGGATGGTGTCCTGAGGGATGGTTCTCCATTCTCTGTCAACCATTTGCCACAGTTGGTCGTCCGTACGAGGCTGGGGCAGAGTTTGCAAACGGCGTCCAATGAGATCCCACACGTGTTCGATTGGTGAGAGATCCGGAGAGTACGCTGGCCACGGAAGCATCTGTACACCTCGTAGAGCCTGTTGGGAGATGCGAGCAGTGTGTGGGCGGGCATTATCCTGCTGAAACAGAGCATTGGGCAGCCCCTGAAGGTACGGGAGTGCCACCGGCCGCAGCACATGCTGCACGTAGCGGTGGGCATTTAACGTCCCTTGAATACGCACTAGAGGTGACGTGGAATCATACGCAATAGCGCCCCAAACCATGATGCCGCGTTGTCTAGCGGTAGGGCGCTCCACAGTTACTGCCGGATTTGACCTTTCTCCACGCCGACGCCACACTCGTCTGCGGTGACTATCACTGACAGAACAGAAGCGTGACTCATCGGAGAACACGACGTTCCGCCATTCCCTCATCCAAGTCGCTCTAGCCCGGCACCATGCCAGGCGTGCACGTCTATGCTGTGGAGTCAATGGTAGTCTTCTGAGCGGACGCCGGGAGTGCAGGCCTCCTTCAACCAATCGACGGGAAATTGTTCTGGTCGATATTGGAACAGCCAGGGTGTCTTGCACATGCTGAAGAATGGCGGTTGACGTGGCGTGCGGGGCTGCCACCGCTTGGCGGCGGATGCGCCGATCCTCGCGTGCTGACGTCACTCGGGCTGCGCCTGGACCCCTCGCACGTGCCACATGTCCCTGCGCCAACCATCTTCGCCACAGGCGCTGCACCGTGGACACATCCCTATGGGTATCGGCTGCGATTTGACGAAGCGACCAACCTGCCCTTCTCAGCCCGATCACCATACCCCTCGTAAAGTCGTCTGTCTGCTGGAAATGCCTCCGTTGACGGCGGCCTGGCATTCTTAGCTATACACGTGTCCTGTGGCACACGACAACACGTTCTACAATGACTGTCGGCTGAGAAATCACGGTACGAAGTGGGCCATTCGCCAACGCCGTGTCCCATTTATCGTTCGCTACGTGCGCAGCACAGCGGCGCATTTCACATCATGAGCATACCTCAGTGACGTCAGTCTACCCTGCAATTGGCATAAAGTTCTGACCACTCCTTCTTGGTGTTGCATTTGCTCTGTCAGTCAGTGTATGTGGTCCCTAGAAGACCCTAACGGAGAAATAAAGAAATAATAATAATAATAATAATAATATTAATATTAATAATAATAATATCGTCACTTAGCCTGTTAAATTGGCTACGCCCCAGCTGCACGATTGATACTTTCCCTAGCAGCTTATAAAAGGTGTAGGCCCTACCCTAACACAGAAGATGACAGAAGTGAAGACCTTGTTTCCCTGAAACAAGATCACGATCCTTAAATACATTCTTGAGGACACATACATTTTACTGTTTATTTGGAGTAGTGATACTTTGGGAACGGTCTGTATCCTGGCGGTTTCCCACCGTAGTGATCGTGTGGGGAAGCTGATAGAGAGATCCCTGTGTTCGGCTAACTTGCTAAATGAAACCCCTGTACAAGACCACGTGTACGTTCGACAGTACCTCGAACGAAGTAATGAGTTTAGAAGTACCCAATCGCCGTACTGCAGGTACAGACTCAGTAGAATGAACATATAGCATACATCACTGTGAGCAAACGGTATTCCCTTCAAAGCTTCTTTCAACTTGCGTTAAAACGACATCTACCTTTGCAAAATGTCCAGAATTAAACAGAGCGCTGCGATTATGGAAGGCAAACATCTGCACGGAGCGTATCATTAATATTGATGTAGTAGCTAACGTCTGCCAACACCTCGTCTCCTTGCAAATGTTGTATCTGCTCTTCGCCGCGATCTCTGTTGTGAGATAGCTTTAGAGTACAACACAGCCCTTAGACACCTCGCGCCATGCGCATCTTAGAGACATCAGCACAAATTACCATCAAACAATAAAATAGAGTACTTTATATGGTGAGCAGATAGATTGGAAGCTCGTCAAAATAACTCATGAAACTCTCAGAAATGTCAACCCAGGATTTTTGGGTGTCAAAGACACTACCCAATATGTCCGACAAATACGAATCCCTTTACTTGATGTAGGCCTACACAATTCTATGAAGTATTTCAATTCAGAAAGACGTTTGCTATTCAATGACTTAAATTTCGTCCTTTTCATAACTTCACTATCTTCGCAGTTTAAGTCTTAAATGGACATCGACATTAACTTGGACATGAGGTTTCAGTGACCGCTTGATGTTATTATGGAGGACAGAGTATTTACAAAAGTAGTCGAAACCAATTCTTATTTTTAAAACATATCCTTAAACTATCAAAAATCAAAGTATCGTTTTTCATTGGCTTTGAATGGAGATTTTATCCTAGTAAATTCTGAACCATGCAAACAGACGTATTCAAATTGCATGCTTTGGTCGAAACAGAGTCTATCTTTTATCATTCTACCTTGAATATCATAGTCGTTCATCATTTGTTGTATTTGTACCTACAGAATAATATTATTGCGAGTTCTCAATCAAAATATCAAGATTGTTTGATGTAAATAGAGTACTATAAGAATGGTCGCTCTCCACTGTGATCTCTTCCCAGCTACAAATGGACTTGCGGTCACTCATACCACTATAAAACGCAACTGCTTATTATCACGACCACATGATACCAACAGCTGCTATATGAACATGAGTAATAGACCAGATTAAGCCAGGAAGGTACAAGGGCTGGAAAAGTAGTAACAACACTGTCGTCTCTTTGCGTAAGAACAACTGAGGGCGCTGTTGTTGGCAGCACATGTAGAGGGGAAGTGGCACTACACAACGCACCTAGTTGAACCAGTACAGGTGCTGCACACGAACGAGTGCGAATCCGTCGATTTGTGGTGTCAAATCGAACCATCAAAGTGATATTTTTGAAGCTGGAACAACGAGCATGAATCATCTTCATCCTTCTCTGCACATGAAACTGCTCCATCTCCAAATGCATCCGCCCACTGTCCTGCACGACAATGCCCACTGTCACAATGCTCCTCCTGTGAGGAGCAGACAAAGGTCCCTGTGACTTCGATTTGTTCCCCAAACTAAAGGAACCACTCCGAGGAAAGGGCTTTTATACACGGGACGCCATCATTGAAGCAATAGGGTGCTCTGTTGCAGACATCGACAAAGACGGCACTACTACTGGTATTCTGCGCCTTCCACACGTCTGGCAACGAGTGCAACATGTTGCAAGGGATTGCGCTGAAGGCCTGCAGAGTTATGGTGTTCTTCAATAAATGGTTTCGTATATAGGCATATATTACCACTACTTATTTCCAGCCCTCCTATTGTAAACTAGTAGACCATGAGAGAGATAAGTGAGGAAAAGCACGAATTTATTATTCTGCCTTGTCACGTATACTGTACATAGTTAAGGGTTAAAGCAAAAACAGTATAAATCCACAAATATAATAATTTCCACATACATTCAAATGTACAAGCCAGAAGCTGAAGATTCAAAATACTTATTGTGCGAGTAAAAACCTGGAAAATCTATCTTTTACAAGGTTCGGCTGCTCTGCACCGATGTTTGCCAGTTCACTACCCCCTTTCAAGGACATTTCTCTTTTAGATGATCACCTTCTTTTCGTGTATACATGGGATTAGCGACAAATCCAGGTTCATTTTGGGATTTGGGCTGGGGTTGAAGGCCTGCGCTGTTCTCATTACGAATTCAATCCAGTGTCGTTGGGTTTAACGCAGGGATGCACTCTAAAGCATCTCTCACTGTACGCTCGGAGTCATCTCATGATATCGGCCAGCGCGCAGAACTGTTTGCTGAATATTACCAAGCCACTGTATTACAACTGGCCATGGTACTGCGCAATGTTTGTTATAACGGGCATGTGTGATGCTCGCGTTTACTGACAATGGAGAAGCTATGATATTTGTAGCTATCAAATTGTAGATACATTTCAAAACAAGGTGTATTTGACATATACTCTTCCACTGCTTTCAGCTGCATTTTGTCCGAAGACGTCTTAATGAAAAATAATACACACTCACTTCTAAAAAATTGAAAATAAAAACAAAGAGCAATAGAACTACGAGTTAACAGTATAGTCACTCTACTGCGAGTGTGTGAGTGATAGGGACGAGAACTCGGAGCAGCAGGCACGAGCTGTAACACGTGCTCTTGCTCCCAGAGCCACGTCTTGTGCATTTCTGCATGCGACACCCAGTATGAGCGCTGAGTGGCTAAACCACTGCCAGAAGGACGACACTATGCAAGCAAAACCACGGATCCATTCTGAGAAGAAAAGAGAGCAGACAACTTGTAGTTTTACTTGATTGTTGACGTTGTGAGCAGAGCCGAGAGATCTCCAGTTATACGTGGAATATCAACTGCAGAGATGTGGCTTTTCATCTGAAAAATCCCATTTGTATTAGCAATATGTAAGGCCACAGGGTTCTTCTTCGGACTCGAGATCCTGGAATAACTTACTCGAGCTGTATGTGTTTCATTTTGCAAGTCCCGCGGTCCAGGTGTGGTGAGCCTGCCTCATGCTCGGAGGACCCGGGTTTGATTCCCGGCTAGGACATGGAATTTCCTGGATATGAGGGTTAGTTCGAGGTCCACTTAGCCTACATAAGAACAATTAAGGAACTACTTGACGGCGAGATAGCTGCCCAGGTCTGGAAAGCTAAGAGAAACGGTTGAGTGGATTCATCGTGCTAGCCATGCATCACCTCTTAATCTATAGGCCTTCAGGCTGAGCAGCGGTCACTTGGTAAACCAAGACCCACCAGGGCTGAAACGCCATGGGGCTTGCTTTTATGTGTGTTTCATTTTGGTGTCTTGAAATAGCCCTGGGTACTAATCGTGCATATAATTCTATCCATGTTAACTGTTGTGGGGTCTTTTCAACTGTAGCCATGTCTTTGAAAAAGGACATCTTAGAAATGATGTAAGAAACGATGCTCAGTCCGGTGGTATTTGAAGGTGCTCAAATTTCTCTGGTACGTAAAAGAACTCATGTGGGTCAATACATCCAGCACCTCGGCGTCTCTAAAGACTACTTCAAGATTTGAATGCGCCTTCTCCCGAGTCTAGTGCAACTAAATCCACAACTTTAGCATGTTCATCTATCTTGGTAGCCATATAAAGGAGAGCATATCTGTATTTGAAGTGTTGCAGCTATCTAGACTGATCTGCCGTTGAACCGAAGCTGACATCAGAATGAAAGAATATTTATGAAGACGACAGATGACGGGCGATCCATTATTCATACACGGGAGGCAGACGATCCGACCTTTTTTTTTTTTGTTGCCTTGGAGAAACACAATCAGTGGCGCATTTTATGGAGAAATGAATCGGAAAACATAGTCTGCACTGATGATTATGACAGTAGACTATTTAAAAAGGGGGATGTTGAGATCTCGATCAATGAATTACGGAGGATTTGTAGTAGGGTATGCGGTCAAGTCCATGCGTGTTTGTGTCTCGTGTGCACTGTGATAGTGTCATTGCTTAATGTGTTAATATTAATATCGTTAATATCGTAAACTGGATATTAAAAACATTGCTGTCCAAATATACTAAGATAATGATAAAAGAGTCCGCCTCTGTGGTGTAGTGGTTAGCGTGATTAGCTGCCACCCCCGGAGGCCCGGGTTCGATTCCCGGCTCTGCCACGAAATTTGAAAAGTGGTACGAGGGCTGGAACGGGGTCCACTCAGCCTCGGGAGGTCAACTGAGTAGAGGTGGGTTCGATTCCCACCTCAGCCTTCCTGGAAGTGGTTTTCCGTGGTTTCCCACTTCTCCTCCAGGCGAATGCCGGGATGGTACCTAACTTAAGGCCACGGCCGCTTCCTTCCCTCTTCCTTGCCTATCCCTTCCAATCTTCCCATCCCTCCACAAGGCCCCTGTTCAGCATAGCAGGTGAGGCCGCCTGGGCGAGGTACTGGTCATACTCCCCAGTTGTATCCCCGACCAAGAGTCTGAAGCTCCAGGACACTGCTGTAGAGGCGGTAGAGGTGGGATCCCTCGCTAAGTCCGAGGGAAAAACCGAACCTGGAGGGTAAACAGATGATGATGATGATGATGAATGATAAAAGAACAGACACAACAACGGTACGTAAAATTGGATTGACAACTGATTCATGGAAATAAGTATTAAAATGTACATAGCACTTACAATGATTAAATCCCCAGCGCATGGACTGTTACGTCTTCTAATCCATACAGCAAACGGGAATTCAAGTTCTGGTTAACTCCGAAAACCGTAAAAGTAGTTAGTGGAAGGTAAATCCAATAACATTATTAGTTCTAATTTCACTTTTCAATTCTCCTTCTTAGAAGCAATTTGTTGTTATATATTTTAAACTATCATCTCATTTTATGAGTTATCATTGGTGGTCAGAATAGCGGACTTCAGTTCAGAGAATCCTGGGTACAATTTGTGGGATATTTGTGGATGATGTCATACTGTAGTAAATGAGTTGCAGGATTGAGAGCGACTGCAGGTGGACCAACACAATGTTGTGAGATGGACAGTGGACACTGGTATGATGGCAAATGGGATGAAAATTCAGGTTGTAAGTTTCACCACGATGAAAAGTCCTCTCAGTTTTAATTACTGTGCTGATGGGGTGATAATACCTCATGGGTAACACTGTGAGCACCTAGGTGTTAATATAAGTAATTATCTCCATTAGGGTAATCATATTAACAAGGTTGTTAAGAAAAGTTACAGATCACTTCACTTATGAGAGTATCTAAGGGTTACAGTAAGGATGTAAAGGAGAGGGCGTATAAGTCCCTGGTAAGACCCCAATTAGAGTAATGTTCCAGTGTCTGAGACCCACATTAGGACTACTTGATACGAGAACTGGAAAAGAGAAAAGGAGAGCAGAATCAGGAAGAGATGGCGTGGATTAACGTTAGTAGATGAATAAGCTCTGGCTCGGGGACTGGGTATTTGTGTTTATACACACACCTACGTACAACATACCATACTACAAGTCTCTTCACATACCACACTACCAACCACCCAGAAACACGCAATAGTGAATACATCCGTTTACGTATGGTTGAAGTCACAAAGGGCATTCACACTGGTCCAAATCCATCAAGCGCCGATCACAATGAATTGGGAAGAGGCCAATAATAATAATAATAATAATAATAATAATAATAATAATAATAATAATAATAATAATAATAAAATTACCGGGCGAGTTGGCCATGCGGTTAGGGCCGCGCAGCTGTGAGCTTGCATCCGGGAGATAGTGGGTTCGAACCCCACTGTCGATAGCCCTCAAGATGGTTTTCCGTGGTTTCCCATTTTTACACCAGGCAAATGCTGGGGCTGTACCTTACTTAAGGCCATGGCTGCATCCTTCCCACTCCTAGGCTTTTCCTGTCCTATAGTCGCCATTAGACCTATTTGTATCGGTGCGACGTAAAGCAAATTGTAAATATATATATATATATATATATATAAGAAGAAGCCATCTCCGTGCAGGCCATGCAGATCCTTGGAAGGTGGAGGTGGTGGTAAGGATTTCCAGTGTTCGTAATTTCGGCACTAAGGGAGAGGCAGTGGTTAGCTCTACGCTCGGCAGCCTTTCCTCCCAGGCATTAAACGTGTATCACTCTTTTGGTGTAAGCTGAGAGAACCTCTGGGTCAAGTGACTCTCTAAAAGTGGAAATTTCGTTCCTAATTTTCTTCGTCTTACTGACGGGGAATCGAACCAGTGGCTTTCCGGGTGAACCGAGCACGCCTTTACCGGCTTGGCCAGGTAGTCCCTACACTATACTACTACTCCATGGCTTCAAATTTTGTGTGCAGGCATTTTGATTTGACGCCATTTAGGTTACCTGAATGTCAATTTCGACGTTCCATATTTCATTCTACTAGATGACAGAGAATCCATTACTCTATTTACTTATTTTCAATATGATTTACGTCACACCGACATAGATAGGTCTTATGGCGACGATGGGACAGGAAGAGACTAGGAATGGGAAAGAAGCTGCCGTGGCCTTAATTAACGTATTGGGTTCGAATCCACTATCTCACAGCTGTGCGCCCCTAACCGCACGGCCAACTCATTATCGCCGGCGATGCCTATTAGCAGCAGAAGGAAAGTGCACGGATTTATGTTTAAGACTAGACGACGACCGTTCGACCACGTGTGAACACTGGCAGAAGACTACGTAGAAACTGAAGGTGTAGTAGGTTTCGAATTTCATTCCTTACGGTGTCGAGTATTTCCTTGGCTTTAGTTACACTTCGATGAGGTGCTGGGTGGTTGCTGATAGACCAGGCCGGTTTAGCTTCTTCATAACCGAGATTCTCAACTTACGTTCTAGTACCGCGAAGAGACATGGAGTGGCACCATAACTAGGGTTCGTTTACTCCTGGTTATACATTAACCCTCCGTTGGCTGAATAGTCAGCGTACTGGCCTTCGGTTCAGAGGGTCCCGAGTTCGATTCCCGGCCGGGTTGGGGATTTTAACCTTCATTGATTAATTCCCATGGCTCGGGGGCTGGGTGTCTGTATTGTCCCCAACATCCCTGCAACTCACACACCACACATACCACTATACTCCCCCACAATAACACGCAGTTACCTACACATGGCAGATGCTGCGCACCCTCGACGGAGGGTCTGCCTTACAAGGGCTGCACCCGGCTAGAAATAGCCACACGAAATTGTAATAATTATTATTAACCTTCCCATGAATTGGGTCCACGTATGAGGACACATATTTAAGGCGAACTATTACATTACTACTGCAATACATATTTATTTTACCATGTACTGAAGAATTCGAAGATTTGAAACAATATTCGATATACGAGGCTGAAGTATTTAAGTATCTTCAAATAGCAAGGGTTGGTCTGGGATCAAACTCCTACGGGACAAACTTTTGCCAACTCGGCGTCTCCGAAAACAGTAAAATGTAGTTCGTGGACAGCCTCGAGGCCACTTCATTGTTTGGTTAACGTATGATAGAACTGTGACAGATCAAGAACTCACACATTTCGCAAGTCCAGAGAAGCTTCATGTAGGCGGTCGTGAAAGTCACATCATCAGACGCTCCACATTAAGCTGGACCAACCAGGACATCGCTGCAGTCAGGAGACCACCGCTTTGCTTTAGGTAGTGCTGATGACTTTCTTTTACATTTCATAAAACAGTAATTTCTTTTTAACTCGGACTACGATTAGTCTTTATCGTGTGAATGGACTTAAATACGATATTAAGGAAATGCAAGAATACACGGTTTAGTGAGAAAAATGAAAGCAGTTAAAAACTGATACTTATAGGATGTTTGTGTCATTTAACAGCTTAATTTTAAGCTGCAGTTTATTAACTTAAAATGGGCAGCGTTTTCCAACATGGTTACGAACTCACTGTGTTCACTAATGACTCGAACATAAAATTAAAGGATTTAAGAAAGTAACTGGATTAGCTCCTTACACACCGAGCTCAATAGCTGCAGTCGCTTAAGTGCGGCCAGTATTCAGTATTTGGGAGATAGTGGGTTCGAACCCCATTGTCAGCAGCCCTGAAGATGGTTTTCCGTGGTTTCCAATTTTCACATCAGGCAAATGCTGGGGCTGTACCTTAATTAAGGCCACGGCCGCTTCCTTCCCACTCCTAGCCCTTTCCTGTCCCATCGTCGCCATATGACCTATCTGTGTCGGTGCGACGTAAAGCAACTAGCCAAAAGAAAAAAAAAGCTCCTTAGATTTTATTCTTAGCGTCAACATGTCACTGGAGTTTGTATTGATATTATCTTGGGACTGTATTTAACAAAGCCTACTACTACTAGTATACACACACACACACACACACACACACACACACAAACCTGAGTGGCTCAGGTGGTACAGTGTTGACTTGCTGAGCCCAAGTTGGCGTGTTCGATCCCTGTTCAGTCCGGTGGCATTTGAAGGCGATTAAAATAATATGCCATTCTCAAGCCGTAGATTTATTGGCAGGTAAAACAACTCTTGCGGGGCAAAATTACCGGTACCACGGCGTCTCAATAAACCATAAAAGTAGCTAGTGGGACGCAAAACAAATAATATTATTATTTAAATTTGTTACCCTGTCCGACTCGTTGGCCGAATGGTCAGCGTTGAGGCCTTCGGTTCAGAGGGTCCCGGGTTCGATTCCGATTTATTGGGGTTTGCACTTTTGTGTGGATTTGGCCGAGGCTGGATACCCTTCCTGACGCTAACTAAATGTGGAGGGATTTATTCACTATTGCGTGTTTTTTATGATGGTTGGTAGTGAACTGTGTGTAGATGAAGAGAAGAAGACAGTACTAGCGAGATGAAATACAAGTGCTTAAGTGCAAGCTGGTGTTATAATTATGTTCAAATCGCACTAACAACAATCTTGTCATACGTTTTCTCAACTTACTATTGAAGATCCAAGCTAAAACAGGGTCTCTATTTAGCAAGTTTGCCGGCTGCAGAGAAACCTCTAGTGAGTTCTGCCTCACGAACAACACAGCAAGCTATAGCCAGGATTCATAACTGTCTTTCTCCTTCACTTTCGTAAGGAAGAATGAGTGTCAAACTTTGTATTCTACATCCAATGCTTAGGGCAATGTATGGAGAATGCTGTCAGTTTCTTTTTGCTAGTGGTTTAACCAACACTTGAAGGCTTTCGGCGACGCAAGGACGGGAAAGGGCTAACATTGGGGAGGTAGCAGCCATGCTCTTAATTAAGGTGCAGCCCCAGCATTTGTCTGGTGTGAAAACGGGAAATCACGAAAAATCATCTTGAGGGTTGCGGACGGGGTGATACGAGCCTACCATTCTCGGAATGCGCGGCCAATTCGCTCGGCAGTGTTATCATTTAAACTCTTTCTAAAAGCACAGAGGTAGCCTCCGTGACTCAGGCGGCAGCGCGCCGGCCTCTCAACGCTGGGTTCCGTCGTTCAAATCCCGGTCACTCCATGTGAGATTTGTGGTGGACAAAGCGGAGTTGGGACAGGTTTCTCTGCGGGTACTCCGGTTTTCCCTGTCATCCTTCATTCCAGCAACACTCTCCAATATCATTTCATCTGTCAGTCATTAATCATTGCCCCAGAGGAGTGCGATAGGCTTCGGCAGCCGGCAAAGTTCGTATCCTCGCCGCTAGATGGGGCTTCATTCATTCCATTCCTGACCAAATCAAATGACTGGAAACAGGTTGTGGATTGTAATTTTTTCTAAAAGCACAGAAATTCACTTATTCATTGGCAACGTGTTTTTTTGCTATTGGCTTTACGTCGCGACGACACAGATCGGTATCATGGCGATGATGGGATAGGAAAGGCCTAGGAGTTGGAAGGAAGCGGCCGTGGCCTTAATTAAGTAACAGCCCCAGCATTTGCCTGTTGTGAAAATAGGAAACCACGGAAAACCTTCTTCAGGGCTGCCGACAGTGGGATTAGAACCCACTATCTCCCGGATGCAAGCTCACAGCCACGCGCCCCTAATCGCACGGCCAACTCGCCCGGTAGATTGACAAAATGTAGGGAAACCTCAGTATTAATTAACTGGCCATTAAACCTGTATACCATAATGTGCACAAGTCGTGCTTTTATTCGGAGAATGTCAAATATTTGGCCATTCACTTCTTGTAGGAAATAGATATGAACATAACTTTTTCCTCATTAGTTATATGATTATATTATGATATCCACATACAGTGGTCATCATTATCAACACACGTTTCTAATAATAATATTATTAACGTTATTTATTTTACTTTCCACTAACTACTTATGTGGTTTTCGGAGACGCCGAGGAGCCGAAATCTTGTCCCGCATGTGTTCTTTTACGTGTTGATAAATCTACCGACACGGTGTTGACGTATTTGAGTACTTTCAAATACCACCGGGCTGAGCCAGGATCGAACCTGCGATCTTGGACTCAGAAAGCCATCGCCGTAACCGTCTGAGCCACACAGCCCGGCTCGACTTTCTACATGTCACATGGTCGTGAAAGCCAGTATGTTATCACAACGCGCACATTTATTTAATAAAATATCGCGCAATTTAAGACTTGACAGTGTAACTGGGAAGACTATTTTCTTGACATTTTAAACTCTGATTCTACTTTCTTAGTGTATAAGTTACGGTGTCTCAAAATTATAGATGCTATCTCCGGGAGTAAGTAGAGGACGTTGAAACAAGGAGAAAAGTCCTAATAAACATAAGTCGGGACATGAACCGTTTCCGAGATATGGCGCAATCACATTCGCAACTGTTACAGTTTGATTCTAGTATCAGGCTCCACATTTGGATTTGTAGCGGCATTTTAAGCGGTTATCATAGTGGCTCACACGTTAGAACGTCCATACATGAAATAGATGGCAGCTATTCCTTCGTTAGAAAACGTATAAAGTGCCATGACAACTGCTTCAAATGCCACTACAAATACAAGACGCTGTTGATATCCAGTGTGGAGCCTGGTACCTGTAACATAAAGCATGCACAATATCGTAACGGTTGAATGTGTGATTACGTCATATCTCAGAAATGACTGGTTTACGGACGTATGTTTATCAGGACTTTGCTCCTTGTTTGATTGCGCTATACACACGTCTACAGTTTGCAGTCATCATTTTGAAACATCCTGTACATGCCAATGTGTGGATTTGACCTCATGATATGAGGTGTACCGAGCAAGTGCCCGCGCGGTTTGGACCACGAACCTATCAGCTTGCATTCAGGATATAGTGGGTTCGAACCCCATGAAGATGACTTTTCGTGGTTCCCCATTTTCACACCAGGCAAATGCTTGGGCTGTACCTCAATTAAGGCCACGGTCGTTTCCTTTCCCATTCCATCGTAGTCATAAGCCCTGTATGTGTCGATTGCGACGTAAAGCAATATTTAAAAAAAGAGGTGTGTTAGGTTTCTTTTGGATTTAATATAACCAGTGATTTGGTTATGTTTCTTATTTTCTCCTCACTTATTATTGTTAATTCATATCAAGGGCTTGGGGTATCATGGTCATCAGCCCCGTGCACCTCTGTGTCTGATAACCTGAGTTGAAATTAACGGAGCTAAGGATTGAGGTAGGTGATCTGGGTCTTGAATAAAGGTACTATCCCAGTAGCTGTCTCCAGTGAGGATATCCTACTATTAGTGCTAACATTAGAATCTGGGAGCTTCACAGTCTTATCAGGGAGCGTGACTTTAAAAGCTCGGCTACGAAGGTGGACCATTTTAATCACTCCCCCTGGTAGCCAAGATGATAGGGTTAAGAAAAGCAAGTTCATATAAACACGTTTACCGTACATTCTATATATTACTGTCATTTTTAGGAATGCCTGAGATTTTGATTGAAGAGATAATTGTAAATGCTCGATGGCATCACAAATCTGGGAAGTAAACCTCAGATATATAGTGTAAAGTATCTGTAACATTGATATTCGTGCCCCTGGAGGTAATTTCGAGAATCAATTTGCTTCACCAGTGCTATAGCAAGTTTGGAGAATGTTCTTGATATTAGTTGCCCGGTCGTAGGTCGCAATGCGAATTTTTAGTAATACCTCTAAGCAAGATATTTAGATTGCTATGTTTCGTAACTGTGTGCTTATTCATGACGTAGTAGCCTTCAAACTGTATGTAACTTACAAAATCACATAAAAACTATTTCCATATGCCTGTTTTACTATTTTCCCTTTCCATAAACCTTCCAGTGAATATAAAAATAATATTGCATTATAATAATAAACGATACGCTCAAGGATCAGTAAGGGAAAGCAGTGAGAGTTCATTTCTTCTTAGAAATGTGTACAGCATAAAAAAACTAAATTAAATTAATGCTAAATGAGGTTTCGTGAAATAGTATCTAACTGTGCACTGACCAATTCATCTGAATTGTTGTCACTATTTTGTAATAATAATAATAATAATAATAATAATAATAATAATAATAATAACAATAATAATAATCATACCGACATTCAAATGAGATAGATGGTACTCAGGTTTTGAATGTACTGTAGTGGTCACTGCATCAGAAAGATAGAACATTCCAGCTCCTCTTCTGATCTTCTAGTGTGGCCTAGAAGAAATTTGTCATTTCCATTGTTCTGTTTCACTGTCATCTTTGGCTTTGACAATATGAATATGACGTATGGGCAATGCTAGTAATTCCATTCCTTGTGCAGGTACTCTCTCTCTCTCTCTTCCAACCCTTCTTCCTGCCTTTCCCTAATTTATCGGGACTCGATGGGGGTTTTGGCCCAGTTTTACGGTCGGATGTCCTTCCAGACGCTAACGGAATGTGGAGGGACTTATTCACTATTTCCTTTCTCTATGGTGGACGGTAGTGTGATGCGTTTTGTCAGTATATAAAGAGAAGAGTATTAAAATTAACACAAACACTCAGTCCCCGAGCCAAAGGAATTAACAATAAACAGGATGTAGGCCTATTTTAAGTGCCAGTAAATATACCGACACGAAGCTGGCGTATTTGAACACCATCGGGCGAGTTGGCCGTGCGGTTCGGGGCGCGCAGCTGTGAGCTTGCATCCGGGAGATAGTGGGTTCGAGCCCTACCGTCGGCAGCCCTGAATATGGTTTTCCGAGGTTTCCCATTTCAACACCAGGCAAATGCTTGGGCTGTACATTAATTAAGGCCACGGACACTTCCTTCCCACTCCTAGGTCTTTTCTATCCCTTCGTCGCCGTAAGACCTATCTGTATTGGTGATACATAACGCCAATTGTAAAAAAAAAGTATTTGAGCACCCTCAAATACCTCCGGACTGAGCCAGGATGAGGCAATAGAGTAGTGAATGATTTCGAAATAATCAATGAAAAGTGACCCAAATGTTGTCATAAACACATCAATCTCGTCACAGGGAAATTAAATTTACCTATCTCCATTCCGTTGCAGGAGGTGTGTGGGTGACACTATCGGTCTCTGATAAGCCTTCCGAAAGGAATACGAACTTATGTTCACACGTGTGAATGAGCCTTGTACTGAGATGCTATTACGTAAAATGCATAGATTAATATATCACACCACGCGCCCCCGCGATTACGCGGAGAGCACTGCTAGTGTTGGCTACTTGGCTCATCAAATTTATCAAGTCATAAATTAAAATTCGCTAAATTGGCTAAATTTGAAATTTGAAATTCCGTTGCTAAATCACTTTAGAAATACTCCAGATCGCTAGAGTTGGCAACACTGATGATGATGATGATGAGAATGATATATTGTGATAGTGGTTCTTTCCCCAGCCAAGAGAATGTGTAAATGCTTAATACAAATCAATAAGGGTTGAAAACAATGAAGGAAATGGCGGTTGTGATTACTGTTTTAAGAGGGAGTAAAACTGAACATCCATAACCTATTAATACTGATCAGAGGGAAAAATGGTAGGTATCCGACACTTCGAAAAATGAAGTTATCGGCCAAAGAAAGACAAGGGGCACGAAGGGCGTGAAAATGAAAGACTTCCTAGGCCTCGGAAACCTAATAGACTACCGCCGGGTCGGAAAAGAGCAACAATTGACTAAGGAAGGTAAATTAGGATAGAGGAATGAAAGGAGCCTGGCACAAGTGAGTAGAAACAATGGTTGGGCTCAGCTAAGGGCTTCGTGATCACCAATACACAATCAATCAATCAATCAATCAATCAATCAATCAATCAATCAATCAATCAATCAATCAATCAATCAATCAATCACCACTGATATGCATTTAGGGAAATCGCCCAGGTGACAGACTGCCGATCAACAATTAATTAATGATATTTTTTTTACGTCCCACTAACTACTTTTACGGTTTACGGGGCGCCGAGGTACCGGAATTTAGTCCCATAGGAGTTGTTTTATGTGCCAGTAAATCTACCGACACGAGGCCGACGTTTTGGAGCACCTTCAAATACCACCGGACCGAGCCAGGATCGAACCTGCCACCTTCGGGTCAGAAGGCCAGCGCCTCAACCGTCTGAGCCACTCAGTCCGGCAAATTACCAATCAGTTGTTTACCTGCTCTACTCCTAAATAATTTAAGAGCCCCTGGGGCCCCTTTTAGTCGCCTCTTACCACAGGCAGGGATACTATATATGTTATTCTACCGCTCCAACACACAGGGGAACGTAACGGTTGGTGGTTGAATGAGAAATAGCTGTATTATTATTATTATTATTATTATTATTATTATTATTATTATTATTATTATTATTACTATTATTATTATTATTATTATTATTATTATTATTATTAGTATCAATCAGCAAGCTTGTCATTTTATGTGAATATTGATGTTAGTAACGTGGTCATATAGGGCACCTCCAGTTTTCATGGATTCTCGACGAAAAGAACGTGATGTTTTATTTAAAAAATTCTATATGCCTTGGTCAGGATTTGAAACACGGCCGCCTTTATGAGAAGACAATGATTATGTCAGTCGGCTATCAAGCCACAATAATAGTAATAATAATAATAATAATAATAATAATAATAATAATAATAATAATAATAATTTACGAGCAAGTGACTGCCTGGTTTGAATTACGTAGCTATCAGCTCGCATGTCTATGTTGTCCTCAGCCCGAAGGCTGTTGGATCCTCAACAGCTCCACCATTAGCTATCACAGATGGCCTAGGCATCACTGAAGAGGCGTACTAGGGAAATAAGGAAAGAGGTAGTTTTCCCGTTGCTTTCCTCACTGAGTCAGAAGTTGCTATTACATATGTCTGCCAAGCCCACTAAAATGCAATGACCACCCGATCCTATGAGCAACATTTTCACACCATTCATAGCAGGGACTGGCTGCGTAAGGAATGGCATTACTAGTATCACTTACACCTCAGTTACTTTCACATAGACAAAGCCAAGGATAAGACTGAGACAGATTAATGAAAATAACAACATTGCTCTAGCCTATACCAGAAGACATAGTTCATTGTAAGCACTAAATATCGCCAGCAAAGGCATATCAGCTTGCATTCGGGAGATAATGGTTTCGAACACCACTGTCGACAGCCCTGAAGATAGTTTTCCGTGGTTTTCCATTTTCACACCAGGTAAATGCTGGGGCTGTACCTTAATTAAGGCCACGGCCGCTTTCCTCCCTCTCCCAGCCCTTTCCTCTACCATCGTCGCCATAAGACCTAACCGTGTCGGTGAGACGTAAGGCAAATTGTAAAAAAAAATCGTTATTATTATTTATTTCATATCTGTGAATTTGATTATTAGATATTTATTATAACATCTTTATGTAAAAGGAAATCAACGACTTTACCGAAAGCAGCTCTTGATTATGCTAAAAGGTGTCGTAAGGTAGGCTAGACTACCTTGTCATATAATGACCGAAAAGGTTTGAAGCACTAATTTCCCGTTAGAACTACCTATGAAAACTCTTTCCACTCCGTCTAGTTGCAAAACGCACCTTTGAACGCAGTAGAACTGAAGTTGATGTTTTGTTTGTTTGTTGACTGGAGGCAAACTTATTCCTTTTACTCTCGCGACACACAAAAAACAAAGCCAACACGTGGCACATTCCTGTGACGTCACTGGTGAATAAACACTGGCTCTACTGCATGAAGACAGACATCATTTCATATTTCGTTTAGTGAGTGTTCTCGTTAGTCACTATGCCACACTGGCCAATACTCTTTGCTTGCGCCAAGCTGGCTTCAGTGATGCATACCAACGAGCAAAGCCGTGACATTGAACCATGCCGGAACTCCAACACTTCTTAAAGCTTGGCTGACCACACAGAGCACTTCGATTCAGTCAAATATTAGCCTGGCAAGTTTAATTCTTGCATTAGAAAGATTCCTGTACAACACCTGGAGACTACCTTGGTAGTTGTATAGTCGTAGCGAATGGCTGGAAGCCCATGTCAATGGCCCAAGCTCTGGCAGCAAACCTCGGCCATGCTAGAGGATAGGGGGAGAGGTAACTTGGAATGGCAGGCATTCCGAATGATCAGATAAATAACGTGCGGTGTGACTATGGAGTTGTGTTTTTGAGCATTTTGCCGGACTACAGTATAATATTAAGAAAACATTTTTACAGGATCGAAGTAATGATTAAAATTTCAAACATACCGTATAAGAGAAGAGAGGATGGATGGATGGGTGGACGGATGAGGAAGGTTATCAATTCGAAGTATGAAGATAATTTTATATGTATCTCTTTCGGGTCATAATAATAATAATAATTTCGTGTGGCTATTTCTAGCCTAGTGCAGCCCTTGTAAGGCAATTTGCTTTACGTCGCACCGACACAGACAGGTCTTATGGCGACGATGGGATAGGAAAGGCCTAGGAGTGGGAAGGAAGCGGCCGTGGCCTTAATTAATGTACAGCCCCAGCATTTGCCTGGTGTAAAAATGGGAAACCACGGAAAACCATCTTCAGGGCTGCCGACAGTGGGGCTCGAACCCACTATCTCCCGATTACTGGATACTTGCCGCACTTAAGCGACTGCAGCTATCGAGCTCGGTCCCTTGTAAGGAAGACCCTCCGATGAGGGTGGGCGGCATCTGCCATGTGTAGGTACCTGCGTGTTATTGTAGTGGAGGATAGTGTTATGTGTGAGTTGCAGGGATGTTGGGGACAGAACAAACAACCAGCCCCCAGGCCACTGGAATTAACCAATGAAGGTTAAAATCCCTGGCCCGGCCGAGAATCGAACCCGGGACCCTCTGAGCCGAAGGCCAGTACGCTGACCATTCAGGCAACGAGTCAGACTTTCGGGTCATGATAACATACAATAACACATAGGACAAAAAATACTGCAGCCTATAAAAATACTTCGTAAGATATTAATAAAATGCAGAAAATCGGGTAAGGTAAGGAGGCGTTTAAAATGAAGGCCATAAAGAGAAAGAAGTTTCAAATACGAAAAGAAAGGAAATTGAACAACATTTTGATGTTGACTGAGTGATGTTTCTTGTTTAAAGGGGCCTAACATCGAGGTCATCGGCCCCGAACAACATTTTTTTTTGCTAGTTGCTTTACGTCGCACCGACACAGATAGGTCTTATGGCGACGATGAGACAGGGAAGGGCTAGGAGTGGGAAGGAAGCGCCGTGGCCTTAATTAAGGTACAGTCCCAGCATTTGCCTGGTGTGAAAATGGGAAACCACGGAAAACCATTTTCAGGGCTGCCGACAGTGGGGTTCGAACCTACTATCTCCCGAATACTGGATACTGGCCGCGCTTAAGCGACTACAGCTATCGAGCTCGGTGAACAACATTTTAACCTAGGAAACCATTGTAATGAATCACCAAAAACGGACATAAATGAATTAAAAATATGAGATAATCCCAATCAAGTTAAGTGTAAAAATAGAAAAGAAAATTAAATTAATTACAATTCTACCCTTTTCCTCTTTCTCTTATGTAGCGTTGACATAATCCAACTTCAATCCAGAAATAGTGGGAAAGAAAGCGTATACTCAATACCTTTTATTATCCAGATCTACCTATTCTTCAGTTACTGTACTTTATCTTAATTGCATTTCCGTATCGCGCAAGGACTCGTTGTGCTAAGATATTCACCCTAGCGATCCCAAGTTGGAATGGAAAATGAATTTAGGCAGATTTAATGAAGCATATTTTAACTTTATTCCAGCGCTGAAAGATTTTATTATACATTATTCCTTTTGTTAAGAGGATTACCCTGCAATTCAGTAACAATTAGTGAATATTAAGATGGAGAATTTTTAATCACTTGAAGGTCATATTCACTTACAATAGGTCCGTCAATGATTTAGAAAGGCTACTGATAAAGGTAAGAGAGCACAACAGGTATTCAAGTGGAGAACTCACATTTCTCACTTTGCAAGGCACGAAGGAACTTAATAGGAGAAAGTGTTCATAATGGTTTAAATGAAAATTTGATAAAAACAGTTTTTCATCCTAGATTAGGGAGAAAATTCTGTCTTTAGAATCCTGTTTGGAACGCGTCCATGTAATCTTCAGAAATTGATCAGAGGAAAGAGATACTTAAAGACGAACTTAAAGGTGAAGTACTATCTGAATTCCTTCCGGCAAGCATGTTCTTACGAGCAAGTTCAGTGAGGAGATACAGAACTGATAAGAACTACCAAAAGCCAATACTTTATATTGTAAAAATCGAAGCTCCATATCAAAACGTTTCCAGATTTTTAAAATTTTACCTTTCTTAAAGTAAGTGTGTACATCAATTGATTTGAAGAATTTCCCAGCGGAAGATCGATAGCTCTTTTGCCCACAGATATTTTATTACTTTTATTGGTTTAAGTGTGAACTTTTTTAAACAGGAGGCAGGGAATAAACAAACTGTATCATTTCTTAACTACTGTAAACAAATTCTTGGGCAATGTTGAACTTTGTTAACTCCCATATACTACTACTACTAATAATAATAATAATCAATTATTGGCTGTACGTATCTGATACCATTAAACATAAATCTTATGAGTGAGAAAAGTGTCCATTCTCTTCAGCATAAAATGGGCGGACTCTGTACTGTGTTTGAAGGTAACGTAAGTGAAAAAAAGAGTTGGAGGCGCTTCAACACTTCAAGAGGGTTGTTGTCAAGAGCAGCGCCACCAATGTGCTCTGATGGACTAAGCACCTACTCTAAGAGTAAAAGTGTATGCGTGACCATGACATTCATCTTCACACAAATACCATAGAGCGCCTTCCAACGACAAATTAACAACATTAGATTATAGTGGTAAATTACCCTTTAAAGTAAGTAGGCACATGAAATTTGCAGCTGAAGAGGGCATTAGAATTAAAGGAGTTGGATTTGCACTAAATATTACAATGTTTTCATGTCTGCGAGACATGGGTACGCACCTGGCTTGCTGGCCTGGTTGGAGGAGGTGGTCCCCGGAAGCGGCTGCAACAGGACAGTGCTGGGGGCGGCAAGGCCCGGCAGCGGGGCGTGATGCTGTTGAGGGGGCGGGGACGAGGCTGAAGCAGAGCCCACAGACCCAGGGTCACTGAACCCTTGGGTACTACTGTCTTCCGGAGTGTCAAAGAAACTTAAGTTGAACTCCGAACCGGCATCGAAAGTCACTGCAGCTGTTAGTTTATCGGGTGGCGGCGCATTCCCCAGGTTTGCGCTGAGCGATTGGTCTATCTTGAACACATCCATAGTTTTACGTAGAATCAGCAACACAATTTCACTACAAACGACCGGTGAACTGAGTAAAATTATTGTAAAAATTAAGAAGTGTATTGGAAGTTAATACTAGCAAAACGTAAGAGGAATGTCGTGCTACTTTTGAGACACTTTTACCCCATATCCGAGAAGCAATGCCGGCGAACGACTTTTCAGTTTGACAGTGTATTTCATCTGTCGTTTAGTGCTTGCACGAATAGCGAGCTCGAACTGGCTACCTGCAGCTTAATCCAGAAGCTGCCACACATCCGAAATCTTCTGGTTTTTAACACCGAAAGTGAGTTGACTCTAGCCATTCACTGTCACCTCCACAGTATTCCTCGTATCATCCTCAGCTGTGCGTGCTGTAAGCTGGAGTGAATCTTGTTGGCACACGCACTACGAAGTCATCGACCCTGTGTTTCGGTAAGAGCTGCAGCCAGCATCGAGCAGCCATCCGCCAGAGCCGGCGTGTCAGCACTGGACTGTTGGAGTGAGTACGGTACTTCAGGTAAAGAGAGCGAGGTGGAGGGAGAGAGGGAACTAGCTAGCGAAGGCAGGGTTCATTGACCGCTCACTCTGAGGGGAAGGGAGGGGCGGTATGGCAAGGAGGGGGGAGGGAGCGCATCCTAAATCTCGATAAAACCTTGGCAGCAGTAGGCAGAACCAGAGGCTGTATGGACCATAACACCACTCTAAGGGGGTGTCCTCCGGGTGTGCAAGACCACAGACATGCGTAACTTGCGTACCAGCAACAAATCTCGTGACTTTCGTACATTGCCACTTAGTTCAAAGATAACATGCGTGCCACATGTAAACATGAAACCCCAAACATTTCACATCTGCCGCTCGACTTTGGCAGGGAATGCCTTGACAAATGCCGAGGCAGAAAAGGCTTGCCCGGTTCACCTAGAAGGAAGTGGGTTCGATTCCTCGTCAGGAAGTCGAAAAATTTAAGAAACGATATTTCGACTTCTGGAGCGCGGTTCACTCAGCCTGGTCCAAAAGTGAGCACCGGGTTAATTCAAGGGGTCAAAAACGACGTAGCCTAGAGGTAACCACTCTACGGATAGTTGAAACCTTTACCTTCCATCCTCCAAGGACCTTCATGTCTTTGCTTTGTTCAACTTTGATTTTGAGTTCGTAACAGGAGCAACTTTCTTACCAAAGCCGGCTCCCGAGAGGAAGATACACAGTGTGGTATTGCGAAATATGGATACCACTTTCAAATTCAGCAGTTCTCGCAATTAGCTTTCTCCGGTCTGTACACCTTAATTCAACAGCTAGTTCAATTCTCAAGAAAGTAAGAAATAATTTGATAAGCACCAGCTATCAGCCACGGAACATGTTCTTTCAGTCTGAAATTGATAACTAGCAATCTTCTGAAGTGAAAGAGAAAGTCATTTTCCTGCTTAAGCCCTGGAATGAATTCTCCCACGCGTACGCTTGAAGTACAACGTGACTGCTAATATCGTGATCATTAGCCGCAGGACATCCAGCATAACGAGGAATACGACCCACAGGGACGTGGCAATACTGTTCACAAACCTTAGGAAGCACTGGCGAGGATACGTACTACGAGAAACCAGCGCAAAACAAACATACATACATCTTCATAATAATTTCGTGTGGCTATTTCTAGCCGAGTGCAGCCCTTGTAAGGCAGACCCTCCGATGAGGGTGGGCGGCATCTGCCATTTGTAGGTAACTGCGTGTTATTGTGGTGGAGGATTGTGTTATGTATGGTGTGTGAGTTGCAGGAATGTTGGGGACAGCACAGACACCCAGCCCCCGGGCCATTGGAATTAACCAATGGAGGTTAAAATCCCCGACCCGGCCGGGAATCGAACCCGGGACCCTCTGAACCGAAGGCCACTATGCTGACCATTCAGCCAACGAGTCGGACATCTTCATTATAGACTGTTATGTCTTTCAGCGTTCAGTCTGCAACCTTCTGTGAATTTACTAATCGCCGCCACAATCCTCTATTTTTAACTACTTCAGTGGCTTCATTCTGTTCTATTTCTATTATATTTAAATCGTTGGAAACTGAGTCTAACCATACCGAGCTCGATAGCTGCAGTCGCTTAAGTGCGGCCAGTATCCAGTAATCGGGAGATAGTGGGTTCGAACCCCACTGTCGACAGCCCTGAAGATGGTTTTCCGTGGTTTCCCATTTTCACACCAGGCAAATGCCGGGGCTGTACCTTAATTAAGGCCACGGCCGCTTCCTTCCACTTCCTAGGCCTTTCACATCCCATCGTCGCCATAAGACATATCTGTGTCGGTGCGACGTAAAACAAATAGAAATAAATAAATAATAAACAGAATCTATTATTTTCAGCGCATAACAAATTTAAAAAAATAAAAACCGTACGTGTCACACGGCTACGAGTCCCTGAAATAATTTTCTTATAATATAATGACATCAATCTTGTAATTTTTATGTCCTACTAATCACTTTTATAGTTTCAGAGACACCGAGGTGCTGGAATTTTGTCCTGCAGAAGTTTCATTACGTGACGGTAAGTCTACTGGCACTTGAGCACCTTCAAGCACCACCGAACTGAACCACCACTTGGGCTCAGAAAGCCAGAGCTCCGTTCAACCCGGCAATAATTTCTGTAAAGTACCTCAAAAACCGCTGTCTGCCCTGGACGACTAACATAATCCCTGGTTTACTCCATCTGAAGATGTAGTTTCATATTTGTGACCGTCAAGTTCTTACTTAACACTTCAGTGTACCGTCACCATACTTTTCGTACCGTAAACTTTGCGTTTAGACCATGTTCCTTTATTGACTTTAACGCTAAGATTATTATTACTTTTTCAACACTTTGCTTTGCGTCGCATCGACACAGACAGGTCCTACGGCGACGATAGAATAGGAAAGGGCTGAGAGCGGGATGGAAGCTACCGTGTGCTTAAGATGAGGTGAGATTATTTTATTCGGACGGATGCCCTTCCTGACGTCAACCTCTTTTTGAGGAGCTAATGGCGATGAAATGAATGAGAGTGAATGAAATTGTGTAAGGAGGTTCAAGGAATCGGCTGTGGTCTGTGAGTAGGAACTGCCCCGTCATTTACCTGGAAGTGAAAATGGAAATCCAGAGAAAACCATAGGCTACTGAGGACAGCCAACGTTGGGGTTCGAACCCACTCGTCTCCCGAATGATAGGCTTGGCTCCATAACCGTAGTGCGTTATGACGCGCAGCACTCCGCTCGGGTAATAATAATAATAATAATAATAATAATAATAATAATAATAATAATAATAATAATAATAATAATAATAATAATAATAACAACAACAATAACTACAATGATAACAATACTGTTATTTGCTTTACGTCCTACTAACTAGCTTTCTACGGTTTCTAGAGATGCTGAGGTGCCGGAATTTAGTCCCACAAGAGTTCTTTTCTGCGCCAGCAAATCTACCTACACGAGGCTGACGTATTTGTACACCTTCAAACACCACCGGGCTGAGCCAGGTTCGAACCTGCCAAGTTGGGGTCAGAAGGCCAGCGCCTCAACCGTCTGAGCCACTCAGCCCGGCAACAATAACAACAACATCAACAACAGCAACACCAACAACAACAACAACAACAACAACAACGACAACAGAAAGAATCCATATATACCAATTGGGTTTCTTGAAAAAGTCCGATTTCTTAGCTGAATGGTCAGCGTAGTGGCCTTTGGTTTAGAGGGCCTGGGTTTGATTCCTGACCAGATGGGTGACTTTAACTGCGTACGGTTAATTGCTCCATCTCGGCCGGGCTGAGTGGCTCAGACAGTTGAGGCGCTGGCCTTCTCACCTCAATTTGGCAGGTTCGATCCTGGCTCAGTTCGGTGGTATTTGAAGGTTCTCAAATACGTCAGCCTCGTGTCGGTAAATTTACTGGCACGTAAAAGAACTCCTTCGGGACAAAATTCCGGCCCCTCAGTGTCTCCAAAAACCGTAAAGTAATGAATGGGACGTAAAATAAATAACATCATTATTATAACCCTCCATCTCGGAGACTGTGTGTCTATGTCTGTCTCAATGCACACCTCCTTATCTAGACACAACATAACACACCACACTACCAACCACCACAGAAGCATGCAATACTGATTGTATTCGTCAAGAACGGCATTTGGCTGTAATACTGGGCCAAATCCTCGCGAAGGACAAATCCCAAGAAAGTGGGAAAATTATCAGACGTATTAGATGTCATGAAAGTACTTCATACTGATACAAATACATTCTGAAGAGAATGGACAATATGGCATAACAACTACGTCATAATTATAATCAAATTAAGTGGAACGCCTATCACTCGGTTGTGGTTGAATGTAAATAAATGGAGCTAAAAGCGTTTGAAGTTATCCCTGTTTTCGCGACGTTGCTATAGTCGATATGGAGGGGTGACTGAGTGTTGCATGCTTTGAATGACGTTAACTCGTCAAAAAGCGGCTTGGATTAAGACTAATAATTAGATGAGCATTCCAAACTTTTTTCACTCCTAGGTTACCATGTTCTTGAAACCAGGTTTGGTTTAGAATGAATTTGTGCTTGGCATCAGTGCTTACACGCATCGCATACGGTTGCAGACCACAGCGATACGCAAATCGAGGGAAACTACTACTCTGCTGTAAGATAAGGATACGAGACGTCTTTGCTTCCCGGAGAAAATCCCCTAATTTCTACTTCTATGCCGTCTTTTAACTCGAGTAGGCCTACCTAATACTTTCAAATATTCGGGATATGAGAAACGCCACACTTAGATATAACAATATTTTTAGGATTTTGCTATGTCAAATAAAAGTAAGGAAATTCTACTCTTCCACTTTGTACATGTCAAAATCGCAACAGATTATCATATCTATTAATACCGGCCGTGAATGCTACACTTGTAAGTGACATGTTTCCACATTTCAATGATAAAATAGGTTTTTTTAATATTCAACTTCAGAATAAAAACTCTTTCTACAAACCATAATGAATGCATCTGCAGAGAGAGTTGCCTTGACAATGAATATGATGTGGATTCTTCAATAATTGGCACTGTGTACGGAGGGAGGAATCAGTCTATCGTGTTAAGTTTTATAACAGTTGTTTCAGGTTTATACTTTATTTTTATTGCTTATACTATTTTGTACTTTTAGAAGAATGAGAATATATTCTTTCTACTTTTCTTTTGAGCGTAGCTTTATTCCTACCTAGCCTACATTATTGAAATAAACATTTCCATCGGTATAATTATCATTACCTCAGTTTTAACTGGATCATTATATGGTCTAAGTCAAAGCTCTTTATGATAGCTGATGGCTTTCATGTCAACTTGATTCCAAGTAAGACACCTTCTGAACTTAAATTCATAAGGGAGTAAGGAAAGTACGTAAGAACTTACTTCTTGGTCATGTTTGTTACTATTTTTCGTCTGACATAATAATAATAATAATAATAATAATAATAATAATAATAATAATAATGATAATAATTCTATTTTCGTTAAACAACAGGCAGTTATAACTGACAAAGTCGACCAAATATTAAAATAATTGGATCTCTTATGCAGATGTAAAAGGCATAATTTCGTACTTTATTTCCATGCCGAAAGCTATGGTATTACATGTTATAGTGTTGTTTTCAAGGTATTAAATATATGGTCACCTTTACTGCTTATGGATGATATAACGAAGGGCAACACTAGGAACTTCTGAAGGTCAACAAATGAACACAATATTGTTTGTTGATGAAATTATTATTTGAGTAAAGGGTAAGATTGGAGACCAAGAATAGGCTGATGCAGTAAATGAGAAGTTGGAGAATTAGAAAAAGTGACGAGAAAAATAAAATGAAGGTGGTGGCAAGAAAAGAGGGAATATAGATATTCCATGGCCTTTTTCCCAATTTATTGGGTCGGCACGTGTGTGGAATTGACCCAGTTTTACGTACCAATGCCCATCCCGACACCAGCCCTATTGCGTGTTTCTGTGGTGGTTAGTGGAGTGATATGTTGTGTGTATATGGAGAGAATTGTATTAAGACGAACACCAAACCCCATACCTCTAGCAGGAGGAATTAACCATACGAAGTTGAAATCCTCGATCCACCCGGAAAAATCTGCCGACACGAGGCTGACGCACTTCAGCACCTTAAAATACCACTTGACTGAGTCGGGATCGAACCCTCCAACTTGAGCTCATAAGGCCAGCACTCTACTGTCTGAGCTGCTCAGTGCGGCAATAATAATAATAATAATAATAATAATAATAATAATAATAATAATAATAATAATAATAATAATAATAATAATAATAATAATCCGGAGCTGTCGTCAGCTTTGTGAACGTTCAAAATAAAAAATGAACGTTGGGCACAAGGATGATAGTGTTCTAATTTAAAATATATTAAACTGTAATTTAAGTAGTAACAATAGACAGGCCGTGTCCAATAATTCGGGAATCCAGTTCCACTGAGAGTTATTACTTCACTCAGACGTGCTTTTAAAGATAGGTAAATGAGGAACTGAGCAATAAAATTAACAGGAGTATCTAATTTATACTTTGAAAAATAACTTTAAAAATGCACTATTCACTGGATGAAATTAATTGAAATGTCACTAGAGCACTTATATCTTGATAATTACTTTACAGAATATTTACAGTGAATGAACATATTTTTTTAACAGTAACCTTCTAACGCCGCACTGAAGGTGACGTAAAATGTTCCAATAGAAAAGTACATTGAATTAGAGCTTTCTTGTCGTTCTTCTTTCACTTGGCAATCTTGTGTCTTGAACATGATGAACGATATGTTCCTGTGCATTTTGTGAATGGACGAACGTTTACCTTTGAATATCAAAATATGAACATCAGACGAGTTTAAAAAATAGAAGTTAACTTAAAATACTTCTGCTTCAAACAAAGCACATAATCGGAGTCACGTACTGATTTTGAAACCTTTTCCCAGGTGGGACAATACTTTTAATAACAGGGCTGCACTACAGCCAAGTAACTATAACGAAATCCATTAATATGTCCTCACGGGAGAGGCAGGCACTTTACCCCTCCACCGCGGATCCTGCTGGAAGTCTCTCTAGAAAGGATAAACCTACCCTTGAATATGTATCTATTTTTTTAAGCTTGCCCACAAGTTCCAAACACCCATGACATCCAGAGGAGCTACTTTCCTCAGAAGACAGGATATTTGCAAATTCCAAGTTCCTTTTGCTAATTGTTTCTAACACTTGCAGGCTATTAAACCTATCAGCACTTTCTTTATTCCTCTTTGCTACACACCATGCTAATGAAGTTCACTATCTTATACGTAAGGATATACAGTATAAGCGCTACACATAACGATTATTATGAATGAATAAAATCCTAGGTATAGACCTACATGTAAAACTGCGAAGCCATCTTCGTACAGGTCACGAAGACACTTGGAGGAGTCAAAGATAAAGTCTTCATTAATTCTTAAACTTTAGCTCTATGCCCGACCACCTTTGCTTCCCAAGAATTAACCTAGTAGGCTTATTCGTTTTGGGTGCAGGCTGAGTGAACCAAGGGGCCACGTGCCTCTCCAGATGTGGAAATCTCTTTTCTAAATTTTTCGACTTCCTGACAGGCAATCGAACCCACGCCCTTCTAGGTGAACTAAGCACGCCCATTTACGCCTCGGTTATGGAGCTCCTATTATATATATTGCACCCATAATATATACCAGGCGATCCGCGAGCGCCGTATTTTCTACTTACAATTTTCCCGCATGCAGTGGTGATGGATGGGATGCCTAATGACTTGTTTTCCAAGGAGCGCTACAACGTGCTGTATTTCGGATGCTGTGAAACAAATAGGAGTCATTTTAGTGCACATGTTCCATGACAGGATGCATTTATAAATACACCAAAGATGCAGAAAATGAAATTTAATAACTTATTAATTTATACACATGTAGACATTCCACTCCATAAAAGAGATTTATACGAAACAAAAACTAATTCTGTTCGGTGAAATATGTGTTTAGAAGGCAGACGCCTGTTTGGAGCTTCGGCTGCATTCCGACCAGATTCTCCAGATTAAAATGTGTGTGTATTCGTCGCTGCTGAACACACTATCCATTGTCGATATGCAGACAGCAAATATAGTCCTGTAGTACCATACACCGGCCTAGTACTATGCGGTCGAAAACGAAGTTTACTAATCCAAGGAGTTGCATTAGACGAGTAGCGCTGAGAAGCATGCTGCGAGCGATCGTCCGGTTGTTATCACTTCATATTCTGACGTAACCTGCCTGCTGGTAGTAGTGCCCCTCTGAAAATCAGTTGGTAGACATCCCATACATCATTTGTGCATGTGGGATATTTGTAAATAGAAAGTATGGCGCTCGCGAGCAGCCTGGTATATGGTATATGTTAATATTAGATATGGAATATCGGGTCATTATAGCCGTCTCCAGATTTCAAGTTGACATGTAGTAGGTCTAGCCTCTCTATATCTTAGGGAGCGTACCTCAGCGTATACCCAAAGCTGGTGACTACGAACCTTTTCAAATAACCCCTTCCTTTATCCCATCGTACAATTCGTCAAACGTAGTAGACACTAAATACTGTACAAGGAGAGAGAGAGAGAGAGAGAGAGAGAGAAAGAAAGAGAGAGAAGAGAGAGAGAGAGGGAATATACAGACAAATAAACTTCTCATTTTACGAGATATTACATTTTCTAATCAAAAGCTACTAGTTTAACAGATCTACACAGGAACATGACTAACACGTTAAAAGCATAATTAATTATTACTAAAAGATAGAGGCTCAGTTTATTCAATCTCGGTTAGAAGAACACTAACACACTGTTTGTTAACATAGTGTTAAAAGCTTAGCAGCATGTTAAGATTCTTGCGTTTATCCAAACATTTCTTGGGAACTGTTAGCTAACACGTTGTTAACTCTCACAAGAGTCACGATCAGTGAGAATCTAGAAGGCCGTGGCAGAACCATGCAGTTTGTGAGCACGTTCCGATGCGCTTTTGTTTGAAATCAACATTTATTAGATTTTTTTTGTCTTGACCGTGAATTTTCTGTTGCTCTATAGACCAATATGAAAAAAGCTTAGAAGAGAATGCGTGGTTCAAATTTATCTTCTTTTGGAATTTTTTTCCAAGTTTATACCTAGTATTCTACCTTTTAATAGCCACACTTCTCTGCCGTGTTTACAGACCGCCCGGCTAACATAACCTAGATATGTGTTAGTTTCATAACATTAATACATATTTGAGTCATTGGGTGTTCCAAATTAAAATGGAAATACTGTCCTGTTTATTTAAATGATACATCTTCATTATTGTCAGCATAAATTGCATCAATTACATCAGAGTTCAAATGCTCGTCTTGACTACCACGTCGAACCGTGCGCGAGCAGTTATGGATTAGCATGCGAGCACTAAATTCCGCATGGCACTCCACAGCAACCGAGCGGTAAGTCACGGTGTTACATGATTCTGAATGAGCAGCAGAACACGAGAAGGTCAGAATACTCTTATATCTTGTAAGTGATAATAACACTAAAATAGTTCAATTTTGCAGTTAAATTTTATCTGTCTGATATTACTATTAATGCACTGAGGGGAATACACTGAAATTTGATCATATTCATCTTTACGTAGTATTTCCCGCTCGGCTGCTCAATCCCGCTACCCGGCTGGCGAAAATTTCTGGGGAGAACACTGTATACATATTATAGAAAATAAGCAAACTAATGGAAGCGTGCTCAAAGCTAAAACTGACGTTTGGCAGAAAATTTGTAGTGAATTCAATGTCCAAACTGACGTTAGCCAACGTACGATCAAGCAACGGAAACAACTGTATGAAAATCATCTCTTCTGTTTCTAACTCTTTCTGGAAAAGGCCTATCATATTCCAAATATTCAAGATACGGAAGTTCTTATCTAATGCACCAGAAATATATAATACAAAAAATAATGTTTTACAGACATACATACATACATTATCATTATAGACTGTTATGCCTTTCAGCGTTCAGTCTGCAAGCCTCTGAGAATTTACTGTACTAAACGTCGCCACAATCCTCGATTTGCAACTAGTGTTGTGGCCTCATTTAGTTCTATACCTCTTATCTTTAAATCGTTAGAAACCGAATCTAACCATCGTCGTCTTGGTCATCCTCTACTTCTCCTACCCTCCATAACAGAGTCCATTATTCTCCTAGGTAACCTATCCTCCTCCATTCGCCTCACATGACCCCACCACCGAAGCCCGTTTATGCGTACAACTTCATCCATCGAGTTCAATCCTAAATTAGCCTTTATCTCCTCATTCCGAGTACCCTCCTGCCATTGTTCACAGCTGTTTGTACCAGCAATCATTCTCGCTACTTTCATGTCTGTTACTTCTAACTTATGAATAAGATATCCTGAGTCCACCCAGCTTTCGCTCCCGTAAAGCAAAGTTGGTCTGAAAACAGACCGATGTAAAGATAGTTTCGTCTGGGAGCTGACTTCCTTCTTACAGAATACTGCTGATCGCAACTGCGAGCTCGCTGCATTAGCTTTATTACACCTTGATTCAATATCACTTACAAGTAAAACATATATAAAAGGAAATCGCGTTTATAACTGGCACCAATGGGAACATGCAAACAATGGATACATTTAATAACAAAATTTGGTAGATAAAAATAACACAGTACAGAAAATTAAATATAAGTATACAAAGATAATGTCCTTCGGTAGCAAGACTTTTTTTTTTGCTAATGGCTTTACGTCGCACCGACACAGATAGGTCTTATGGCGCCGATGGGATGGGAAATGCCTAGGAAGTGGAAGGATGCGGCCGTGGCCTTAATTAAGGTACAGCCCCGGCATTTGCCTGGTGTGAAAATGGGAAACCACGGAAAACCATCTTCAGGGCTGCCGACAGTGGGGCTCGAACCCACGATCTCCCGATTACTGGACACTGGCCGCAATTAAGCGACTGCAGCTATCGAGCATAACATATTATTTTAAAGGCGTTCCCAGACGTCTTTAGCCATTCAAGCTGGAGTACTTCCCCTGAAAGTGAATTTTAGAATGTGAGCGGTATTCTCGTATTTTCTAATCTATCGCCATTATATATATACGATCTTTGTTGTCAGAGTTATATCGATTTAAACCCTCGAATTATGTCTGCATTAGTTCATCAAGGATAATACCTTTAATTAGTATGTTAATTCCCTTCTCTCCCCGTACCTCATAAGCAATATCATCCAGAATCCTTCTTGTTCACCCTATATTAATGTACGTGTAAGACGTGGATTCTTCTACATTCTTATTTCTCACCACGTACAACGCCCCCTTCTCTCCTCCATGGTATTGATTTCACGTTCCACACAGAATTACTATTCTAGACGATAGGAGGCCAATCCTGAAGGTAAACCCGTACACAAGCATTGCCTTGATTTTCTGAGTACCACTGGTTAGAAGTTTTATATATATTAGCCTATATGAGCATTGTCTTGATTTTCTGAGTACCACTGGTTAGAAGTTTTATATATATTAGCCTATATGAGCAAGGAAATATCCTGGAAAAACCAGTGTAAGTAGGCGGACTGTAAGTGGAACTTGGAAATAAATAAATAAATAAATAAATAAATAAATAAATAAATAAATAAATAAATAAATAAATAAATAAATAAATAAATAAATAAATAAATAAATAGTCCGCCTCCGTGGTGTAGTGGTTAGCGTGATTAGCTGCCACCCCCGGAGGTTCGGGTTCGATTCCCGGCTCTGCCACGAAATTTGAAAAGTGGTACGAGGGCTGGAACGGGGTCCACTCAGCCTCGGGAGGTCAACTGAGTAGAGGTGGGTTCGATTCCCACCTCAGCCATCCTCGAAGTGGTTTTCCGTGGTTTCCCACTTCTCCTCCAGGCGAATGCCGGGATGGTACCTAACTTAAGGCCACGGCCGCTTCCTTCCCTCTTCCTTGCCTATCCCTTCCAATCTTCCCGTCCCTCCACAAGGCCCCTGTTCAGCATAGCAGGTGAGGCCGCCTGGGCGAGGTACTGGTCATAATCCCCAGTTGTATCCCCCGACCAAGGGTCTGAAGCTCCAGGACACTGCGCCTTGAGGCGGTAGAGGTGGGATCCCTCGCTCAGTCCGAGGGAAAAACCGAACCTCGAGGGTAAACAGATGATGATAATAAATAAATAAATAAATAAATAAATATATAAATAAATAAATCATAATTATGGACGGTTACTCCTTTCAGTGTTCAGTCGCAAGCCTTTATTAATTATCGAAGTACCTCCGCAAATCTTGTTTGCCACTAGCAACGTGGCCTTGTTTAGTTCTATACCTCTTATTTTTAAATAATTAAAAGAAGAGTCAAACCAACTTGAGAGCCTCTCTAGCTCAGGCGGCAGGCGCCGGCCTCTCACCACTAGGTTCCGTGATTCAAATCCCGGTCACTCCGTGTGAAATTTGTGCTGAATAAAGCGGAGGCGGGACAGGTTTTTCTCCGGGTACTCCGGTTTTCCCTGTCATCTTTCATTCCAGCAAAACACTCCATTATCATTTCATTTCAACTGTCAGTCATTAATCACTGCCCCAGAGGAGTGCGAGAGGCTTCGGCAGCTGGCACGATTCATGTCCTCGCCGCTTCATTGATTACATTTCTAACCTGTTCGAATGACTGGTAACAGACTGTGGATTTTCTTTTCTAACCATCATCATCTTGATCTCCTTTAGTTCCCATACACTCCATGGTGAGTGCGTTGTTCCTCAACGCAACCTATCCTCTACCATCTGGCTCGTATGACCCTATCATCGAAGTCGGTGTAAGGCTCCATGGCTAAACGGTTAGCGTGCTGGCCTTCGGTCACAAGGGTCCCGGGTTCGATTCCTGGCAGGGTCTGGAAATTTTAACCATCATTGGTTAATTTCACTGGCACGGGGGCTGGGTGTATGTTTTGTCTTCATCATCACTTTATCCTCATCACGACGCGCAGGTCGCCTACGGGAATAAAATCAAAAGACCTGCACCTGGCGAGCCGAACCCGTCCTGGGATCTTTTTATTTTTTTGCTAGTTGCTTTATGTCGCACCTACACAGATAGGTCTTATGGCGACGATGGGACAGGGAAGGGGTAGGAGTGGGAAGTAAGCGGCCGTGGCCTTAATTAAGGTACAGCCCCAGCATTTGCCTGGTGTGAAAATGGGAAAGCACGGAAAACCATTTTCAGGGCTGCCGACAGTGGGGTTCGAACCTGCTATCTCCCGAATACTGGATACTGGCCGCACTTAAGCGACTGCAGCTATCGAGCTCGGTCCTGGGATCTCCCGGCACTAAAAGCCATACGCCATTTCCATTTCATCGAAGTCGGTTTATAGGCACAGCTTCATACATAAAGCTTTTTAGCCTCCTGCCATTGTTCCCACCTGTTTATTCAGCCATAATGTATGGATGTTACTTTCAACTTATGAGTAAGATACCATCAGACCACCCGGCTTTCATTACCGTACAACACAGTCGATCTGAAAACAGACCGACGCAAACATAATTTCCTTCTTACAGAAAGCCGCTGATCGTATACGTTCACTACTCTGTTATAAAAACATTAAATTAAATTGAGACAGGAGAGAACTAAATCATCATCATCATCATCATCATCATCATCTGTTTACCCTCCAGGGTCGGCTTTTCCCTCGGACACAGCGAGGGATCCCACCTCTACCGCCTCAAGGGCAGTGTCCTGGAGTTTCAGACTCTTGGTCGGGGATACAACTGGGGAGAATGACTAGTACCTCGCCCAGGCGGCCTCACCTGCTATGCTGAACAGGGGCCTTGTGGAGGGATGGGAAGATTGGAAGGGATAGACAAGGAAGAGGGAAGGAAGTGGCCGAGGCCTTATGTTAGGTACCATCCCGGCATTCGCCTGGAGGAGAAGTGGGAAACCACGGAAAACCACTTTCAGGATGGCTGAGGTGGGAATCGAACCCACCTCTACTCAGTTGACCTCCCGAGGCTGAGTGGACCCCGTTCCAGCCCTCATACCACTTTTCAAATTTCGTGGCAGAGCCGGGAATCGAACCCGGGCCTCCGGGGGTGGCAGCTAATCACGCTAACCGCTACACCACAGAGGCGGACTAGAGAACTAAATATGAACGTAAAATACATTTATCTTGGGTTAAAATGAACGTGCAATATTTCATTAGAATATCACAATGAGACATAAAGATAATTTACAGTTCCTAAGACTCGTCACAGCATATTTCCCTCTGTCAACCAGGGGAACAGTTTGGAACTACGGGTACGAAGTTCGGGGGTTCATACTCAGAGAAGAAGGTCGGAGGAAAGTCCATTCGATAATCCATGTCGTACGAAATCAGCATGTAAAAGATCTGTGGTGACACATTTGTTGTCCGCGACAAGATTAATTAAAACTTTTCCAAAGATCACAGGCTGCCTAGTCGAGGTGGTAAAGACGTTTTCAGTTCACCTAGAAGGACGTGAGTTCAAGTCCTTGTCAGGCAGTCGTACAACATATAATCGAGACTTCCCCTTCTGTGGAGAGGCACATGATCCTGAGGTTTAATCAGGCTACACAAAAAGTGAGTACAAGTTCTGGGAGCAAAGGCGGCAGGTCATAGAGCAAACTGCTCAATCATATAGGGCCTATTTATAAGAAACCGCTAATGAGTACCAAATACACAAAGGGATGAACTGCATTTAAACAGGTGCTCGAAAATACGGCTGCCAACAGTTTTATGGAGCTACAAGAGCAATTTCAGATGTGCTTCATCTGACAGTATACAATATGTTCGTTGTCCCAGAGGTACAGAATTCAGTTATTAAAGGGTGTGGAGATCTCCCTTAGGAATGTCGGTCATTGATCGGTTTGTACTCTGAACATATCGTACAAGTATACACTGTCTTACGCAGGTAACACACATCCTGAAAAAGGCCCTCTATTTTAAAGATATTTTTGGTACAAAATTTCACAGAAAATGTGTTCAAGAATGTCTGAAGAAAAAGAAAATAATGACCTAGTTAACATGAACAGCAGAATCCACACAAATGGATCTTATGATATAGACGACTGTGGGGGTAGTGGTTAGTGTGACTAGCTGCCACCCTGGAGGCACAGGTTCGATTCCCGGCTCTGCCACGAAATTTGGAAAGTGGTACGAAGGCTGGAACGGGGTTTACTCAGCCTCGGGAGGTCAACTGAGTAGAGGGGTTCGATTCCCACCTCAGCCATCCTCGAAGTGGTTTTCCGTGGTTTCCCAGTTCTCCAGGAAAATCCCGGGATGATACCTAACTTAAGGCCACGGCCACTTCCTTCCCTCTTCCTTATATTTCCCTTCCCATCTTCCCATCCCCCAACAAGGCCTCTGTTCAGCGTAGCAGGCGAGGCCACCTGGGCGAGGTACTGGTCCTCCGTTGCTAAGGACGGGGTGAGGGGGAGGGTGTGAATTGTTTAAATAAGTATATCTCAAAAACTTAAATGTTTACAGACGTAAAAATTGGTATTTGGAATCTCCTTTAAAGATAAAGAAACACGTAGTTTTTGTTTTTGGAAAATCCAATTAATGCGAGGTGAACAGAAGTGACAAATGGAGGTGAATTTTTAGAAAAACTATATCTACAGTATATCTCAGAAACGTAACATGTTACAAACGTGAAAACTGGTATTTGGAATCTCCTGTAAAAGTAAAGAAACATAGATAATTTGTTTTTAATAAATCCACTTAAGGGGAACTGAAAAGGGGGCGAATTTTTAAAACGCGTATATTTACAGTGTAAGTATCTCAAAAACTTAGCAGGTTACAGAAGTGAAAATTGGTATTTTTAACCTCTTTTGAAAGTAAAGAAGCATGCATTTTTTGTTTTCGGAAAAACACTTGGGGGCGGGGTTAAAAAGGACTGAAAAGGGGGTTGGATTCTTTTTATTAGAATACTGATACCTCAAAAACTGAAAATGTTACAGACATGAAAATTGGTATTTGGAATCTCCTTTAAAATTAAAGAAATACATATTCTGTTTATTTTCGGAAAATTTAATTAAGGAGGGGGGTGAAAGAATTGAAAAATAGTTGAATTATTTGTATAAGGATACTTATATCGCAAAATCTAAAGATGTTGCAAACGTGAAGATTGGTATTTTGAATTTCCTTTAAAAGTAAAAAATAACACGTATTCCTTTGATTTTCAAAAATCCACTTTCGTGGGGGGTGAAAGAATCGAAAATTTAACTGAATTATACATATATCTAATAAAAACTAAAGTTGTTACAGACGTGAAAATTGGTGTTAGGAATCTCTTTTAAAAATAAGGAAACAGGTATTTTTAGGGGAAAATCAACTTGAGAAGGGGGGGGGTGGTGAAAAGGAGTTGAATTCCTTTTATGAAGACACATGTATCTCAAAAGCCGAAGATGTTACAGTCGTGAAAATTGGTACTTGGAAGCTCCTTTATAAATAAAGAAACACTTATTTTTTGTTTTCGGAAAATTCACTTCAGGGGGAGGGTGAAAGGAAGTGAAGGAAATTGAATTTTGTGGGGATACTTATATTTCAAAAATCGAATGTTATAGACGTGAAAATTGATATTTGTAATCTCCTTTAAAAACAAGTTTTTTGTTTTCGGAAAATCCACTTATATGATGATGATGATGCTTGTTGTTTAAAGGGGCCTAACATCGAGGTCATCGGCCCCCCGCTTATATAGGGATGGAGGAAGGACTGATAAAGGGGATGAATTCCTTTTATGGGGATAGTTATATCTCAAAAACTGAAGATGTTACGGACGTGGAAATAGGTATTTGGAATCTTCTTTAAAAAAAGAAACATGCTTTTTTCCGACTTGGGAGAAGACTGTTTCTATGTCGCAAGGTCATCATAGCCCCAAAAGGCAATACCACAAACGTGGTTTACAAAAAGTTTCTGGGGTAAATGAAACTCATTTTTTTCGGTGAGTTTTTATGCTTTAGGGACTTTCAGATAATGTCCTAGTATAGTACCGGGGCCGATGACCTAGATGTTAGGCCCCTTTAAACAACAAGCATCATCATCTTTAGTATAGTACCGAGGAACGATTACTTTTACCAAATTAGGAAATCCACGCGAGCGAAGCCACGGGTAACTGCTAGTCTCCTCATAAAACTCAAAGAGAAGTACACTTCCATGAAACACTCAAGCAACTTATTTTCTGTAAGGGTAGAAAATTGCTCGTTAATTAATGTTGCAATGTGTACTAAGTCCTGTGTTTCTTTTTTGTTTGTATCGATTTTATAATTAACCAGCTTAGTCTGTTCTCAAAGTTATACTTCTAGTTCGGTCTGACGGGTCGGTCTGAGGTAGGGCAACTGCAACTGAATTCACTGAATTCCCAATGCGATGGACAGGACAGAGATGTAGAAATATCTCATTTTACTTATTTTTAAAAGTGTTATGATGGAGCTAATGATAGAGCTGTTGGATATCCAGCCAGCCTTTGGGATAAGGAGTCAAACATACAAAATTTGGGGCACGTACTACCCTTTATGGGAGTTGGTCTGCCAAAACGACTGCTGCCCAATCTGGTGGTCTGCAGCTATTGGACTGTCACGTGGTCAATGTGATGACATTCTCAATCACATTGCTTGGTTTCTTTTTAACTGGGTCCACTGCCTGTGATATCAGTCAGCTCCTCAGGTGGTCTTACGAGGTTGAGTTAACCCCGTTCCATACCCAGTCCAAGAAGAGCTGGGAATCAAACCGAGGGCCTACAGAGCAGAGGCAGACATGTTACCCCTACTACAAGAGTCTGGCACATAAATAAATAAATAAATAAATGAATAAATAAATAAATAAATAAATAAATAAATAAATAAATAAATAAATAAATAAATAAATAAATACATTTAGGAATCTTTAAATACCACTTGACTGATCCGGGGTCGAACCCATCACCTTCAGCTGGGAAAGTCCTGCTCTAAGTTTAAAGAGATCTACTCATTCAGTAACAAAGTGGACCACGATGAAATCGGCCCCACACGAACATATTGGAAGTGTTAACCACACATAACATTATTTTGTACGTTAGAAAAATATGAGGATATTATTACTTACTTACTTACTTACTTACTTACTTACTTACTTAATCTGTTTACCCTTCAGGGTTGTTTTTTCCCTCGGACTCAGCTAGGGATCCCACCTTTACCGCCTCAAGGGTAGTGTCCTGGAGCTTCAGACCCTGGGTCGGGGGATACAACTGGGGAGAATGACCAGTACCTCGCCCAGGCGGCCTCACCTGCTATGCTGAACACGGGCCTTGTAGAGGGATGGGAAGATTGGAAGGGATAGACAAGGACGAAGGAAGGAAGCGGCCGTGGCCTTAAGTTAGGTACCATCCCGGCATTTACCTGGAGGAGAAGTGGGAAACCACGGAAAACCATTTAGAGGATGGCTGTGATGGGAATCGAACCCACCTCTACTCATTTGACCTCCCGAGGCTGAGTGGACCCGTTCCAGCCCTCGTACCACTTTTCAAATTTCGTGGCAGAGCCGGGAATCGAACCCGGGCCTCTTGGGGGGGGGGGGCAGCTAATCACACTAACCACTACACCACAGAGGCGGAGTATTATTATTATTATTATTATTATTATTATTATTATTATTATTATTATTATTAGTAGTAGTAGTAGTGGTATTTAATCCGTTTATCATTCACGACTCAGCGAGGGATCACACCTCTATTGCCTCATAAGGGCAGTATCCTGGAGCGTGGGAATCGGGGATACAACTACGAAGGAGGACAAATACATCGCCCAGGTGGCCTCACCTGCTATGCTGAAGAGGGGCCTTTTGGGGGATGGAAAGTTTGGAAGGGATAGAGAAGGAAGAGGGAAGCAAGTGGCCGTGGCCTTAAGTTAGGCACTATCCGGCATTTGACAGAAGAAGAAGTAGGAAGCCACGGAAAACCACACCAAGGATGGCTGAGGAAGGAATCGAAACCCTTCTACTCAGTTGACCTCCCGAGGCTGAGTGGACCCCTTTGCAGTCCTCGTACCACTTTCCAAATTTCGTGGCAAAGCCGGGAATCGCACCCGGTGCTTTGGTGGTGGCAGCTAATCACACTAACCACTACACCACAGAGACGGACACCACGTGGTGTACAGGACCTAAAACCTAAAAGCCTTTGTGCTTTTATATAGGGAATTTCGAAAATTGGCTCTTGTGAGTTACTATCCCTGGTCGTTCTCACAGTAACCACGGGGTCACTGAGCGGACTGTCGGAGTCAGCTTCTTTTCCGTGGGTAATTCTAGTTTTGTTGTGAAGATAACACAAAATACTAATTTCTGAGACTTTAGTAGGTTGTCGACAGTGCACGACAGCAAGCAAGTCGTAAGTTCGTTGTGTTTACTTTGGGGGAAAATAGTGTGTCAAATCACTGCCGGGAACAAGAAATACAATATCCTCTCAGAGAAATGACACAGCAGTGAATAAATCATATATGGGAACAAAATAAGGAAGTCCGACTCTATGGCTGAATGTTCAGTGTAGTGACCAAGTTTCAGAGGACCGTGGGTTCGATTTCAGGCCGGGTTATGGATTTTAATTTTGCCTGTTTAATTCCTCTGACTCAGGGTCTAGGTCTTAAAACCCATCTTCATTTATATTCAACACATCACACTACAAATCACAACAGAAACTCGCAATAGTGAATACATCTCTCCATTTACATGTTCCTCGCCGCAGTACAATTCAAAGTTATATATTCAATCTGCCTAAAGTGAGAACTGTGGCTCGGGCAAACTCATGGCTTCTGAGGGCACTAAAATCACTGAATTAGGTGGGTGAATCAGTGGACCTTTTTCACTCACCGCATCTAGACGTGCCCTAAGGACATCACAGTTGGAAGGCACTCTCTCTATGAATATATGTATGTAAATGTGCCGGGTTGAGTGGCTCAGATGGCTGTGGCGTTGGCCTTCAGACCACAACTTGGCAGGATCGATCCTGACTCAGTCCGGTGGTATTTGAAGGTGCTCAAATACGTCAGCCTCGTGTCGGTAGACTTACTAGCATGTAAAATAACTACTGTAGGATAAAATTCAGGCATCTCAGCATCTCCGAAAACCGTCAAAGAATAGTTAGTGGGACGTAAAAAGATAACGTTATCATTGTTATAAATGTCTCTAGATTTAGTTTAAATTTGGCAATTACTTTAGAAATTAGTTTTATTTGTACAAGGTGTATTTGTTGTTTATAATGTTTTATTGAATCATCTATAATTGTGTAAATAACCTGTTGATCATAAAACTATCTATCTATCTATCTATCTATCTATCTATCTATCTATCTAACTTCCACACAGGGTTGGCATCAGGAAGAGCATCCGGCCATAAAACTGGGCTAAATCTATACTAAGGCCAGGAAGGAGAGGAAGGATCTTAGCATGATAAGCAAGTAAAACGCTATTAATGGCTATTTCCGCACAGGTCTTCTGACAGTTACAACTCCGCACCGAGAATGAACTATTGTCAAGACTTCTTATCGAGATCACCAGCTATTGATCGATTTATTTAAGATACACTGACTGACAGTGACAATGCAACACCAAGGAGGAGTGGTTCGAAAGGGATGAAAGTTGGGGAAAAAACAGAGTCGGCACGGACGAATAATTGATGTTTATTTGAAACCGATATGCAGGTTACACAATGCGCACGGCATCGACTCAGTAGGATGTAGGACCACCGCGAGCGGCGATGCACGCAGAAACACGTCGAGGTACAGAGTCAATAAGAGTGCGGATGGTGTCCTGAGGGATGGTTCTCCATTCTCTGTCAACCATTTGCCACAGTTGGTCGTCCGTACGAGGCTGGGGCAGAGTTTGCAAACGGCGTCCAATGAGATCCCACACGTGTTCGATTGGTGAGAGATCCGGAGAGTACGCTGGCCACGGAAGCATCTGTCCACCTCGTAGAGCCTGTTGGGAGATGCGAGCAGTGTGTGGGCGGGCATTATCCTGCTGAAACAGAGCATTGGGCAGCCCCTGAAGGTACGGGAGTGCCACCGGCCGCAGCACATGCTGCACTTAGCGGTGGGCATTTAACGTGCCTTGAATACGCACTAGAGGTGACGTGGAATCATACACAATAGCGCCCAAAACCATGATGCCGCGTTGTCTAGCGGTAGGGCGCTCCACAGTTACTGCCGGATTTGACCTTTCTCCACGCCGACGCCACACTCGTCTGCGGTGACTATCACTGACAGAACAGAAGCGTGACTCATCGGAGAACACGACGTTCCGCCATTCCCTCATCCAAGTCGCTCTAGCCCGGCACCATGCCAGGCGTGCACGTCTATGCTGTGGAGTCAATGGTAGTCTTCTGAGCGGACGCCGGGAGTGCAGGCCTCCTTCAACCAATCGACGGGAAATTGTTCTGGTCGATATTGGAACAGCCAGGGTGTCTTGCACATGCTGAAGAATGGCGGTTGACGTGGCGTGCGGGGCTGCCACCGCTTGGCGGCGGATGCGCCGATCCTCGCGTGCTGACGTCACTCGGGCTGCGCCTGGCCCCCTCGCACGTGCCACATGTCCCTGCGCCAACCATCTTCGCCACAGGCGCTGCACCGTGGACACATCCCTATGGGTATCGGCTGCGATTTGACGAAGCGACCAACCTGCCCTTCTCAGCCCGATCACCATACCCCTCGTAAAGTCGTCTGTCTGCTGGAAATGCCTCCGTTGACGGCGGCCTGGCATTCTTAGCTATACACGTGTCCTGTGGCACACGACAACACGTTCTACAATGACTGTCGGCTGAGAAATCACGGTACGAAGTGGGCCATTCGCCAACGCCGTGTCCCATTTATCGTTCGATACGTGCGCAGCACAGCGGCGCATTTCACATCATGAGTATACCTCAGTGACGTCAGTCTACCCTGCAATTGGCATAAAGTTCTGACCACTCCTTCTTGGTGTTGCATTTGCTCTGTCAGTCAGTGTATTTATTACACGCGTACGTTGTTGCGAAAATTGTTTAAATGAAATTTCTATCAATTTGTAAGGTGGTATTCAACTTCTGAGCCGGGATGAGTGGCTCAGACTGTTGAGGTACTGGCTTCCTGACCCCAGCTTGGCAGGTTCGATCCTGGCTCAGTCCGGTAGTACTTGAAGGTGCTCAAATACTTCAGCCTCGTGTCGGTAGATTTACTGGCATATAAAAGAACTCCTGCGAAAATAAATTCCGGCACCTCGGTGTCCTCGAAACCGAAAAAATGTAGTGTTGGTGAGACGTAAAGATAATCATATTATTATTATTATTATTATTATTATTATTATTATTTCAACTTCTGACGATACTGGAATGTGGTATTCGCTGACTTAGCACCCTTCCTAGCCTAAGCGGCTGTTCACATCCCACAGCAGCCGATCCACGCATAGTTTTCTAACAATAACAGTTGATGCTGCTCCCACTTCTTGTTGGTCGGGAATGTTACGGACAACGAACCAAGCATGACGCAAAGGCGATAAAAAACAACTTCGGCTGTACAGGTGTAGCATAGTGTTGCATAATGAGTGAGGCTTGTCTCTTATGGGACATTGATACATCACGACCAAAATTATATCCTACTGCTGCCGTGGAGTTTGACCACTTCTCCTTGAAATTTCGCAAGGACTTTTCTGTTCCAGTCAGAAGTGTGCTTCCAGGAAGGAATATTGGACAACATTGTCTGTATTCTGAACCCTTGGTGGTCCAAAGGTCATGGGTTCAATTCAAGGTGTTTCAAAATTATGTATATAAACTACAGGCATGCGTGCAGAGCAATGAAACACGGGAATATGCTCTGATATAGTTCCAGGAACCAACCCTTTTCGAGATACGATATAATCGTTTGCAACCTTTAACATGTTGTCCATGCTTTGTGTTCCTGATACCAGACTGTAACATGAAATCTTTACAGTATGTCAAAACACAATTCAATATAAATTATAACACTATAACAACCTATAAAAACTACACACTATTATATACATGTTTAGTTCTACAAGAACATCCTCAGATTGTATTAAATCACTTAAATCATGCGTGTGTATGTACAGTATTGTTTACGTTGCGTAAACTTGTCAATGGTTGACAGTTTGGTGATAATATGAACAAGGGTTGACAAATAATGATTGCAGTAGTATTCAACCGTCACCGTATTAACTTAATGAAATACTTCTTTTTCTTCTTTATATCTTTACCCTCCAGGGTCAGTTTTTAACTCGGACTCAGCGGGGATCCCACCTCTACCACCTCAAGGGCAGTGTCCTGGAGCTTCAGACTCTGGTTCGGGGGATACAACTGGGGAGGATGACCAATACCTAGCCCAGGCGGCCTCACCTGCTATGCTGAACAGGGGCTTTGTGGAGGGATGGGAAGATTGGAAGGGATAGACAAGGAAGAGGGAAGGAAGCGGCCGTGGCCTTAAGTTAGGTACCATCCTGGCATTTGCCTGAAGAAGAAGTGGGAAACCACGGAAAACCACTTCCAGGATGGCTGAGGTGGGAATCGAACCCACCTCTACTCAGTTGACCTCCGGAGGCTGAGTGGACCCTGTTCCAGCCCCCGTACCACTTTTCAAATTTCGTGGCAGAGCCGGGAATCGAACCCAGGCCTTCGGGGGTGGCAGCTAATCACACTAACCACTACACCACAGAAGCGGACATGGCTTTCTTCTTAACAAATGATACCAGTCTGCATATTGGATGTCAACGGCGTCTTGTATTTGTAAGGATATTTGAAGTAGTTGTTTAGGCACTCACACGTTTTCTAAGCAAGAAGTGGCCGACATCAATTTCATGTATGGATGTGTGAACAGAAAACTTAGCATCGTCTCCATAAGGTACGTATGTATACATCAGCTTGTCCGCCTCCGTAGCGTAATGGTTAGCACTATTAGCTGCCGTCCTTGGAGGCCCGGGTTCGATTTGTGGTACTGCCAGAACTTTAAGAATGGTAGGAGGGCTGGTATGTGTTAAAATGGTACATGTAGCTCACCTCCATTGGGGGTGTGCCTGAAAAGAGGTGCAGCACCTCGGGATGAGGACTCGAGTTTCCTTTTGCAACATCAGCTGTTTGTTATTTCACGTGAAAACCATCCACGATATGATAGGTTCTCTGTGTACAGTAAGCATAATTTGCAACGAAAATATTCCCGCTGAACTTCCCCATCGCACCTGAAAACGATAGGTGTCAGTTTGTCTAGATTGGTTAAATGACGGCCACATATCCCAGCCCGCCTAGTATTCACCAGCGGTGAGAACTCCAGGCTAGAATGGGTATCAGCACAGTTCGGAACTTCAAGAATCGAGTCCTGGGGTTGACAGCGTTATGTTGTTGTGCTTGTTTCTAGTTTCTCGTTCTCTTCACCAAGGGCCCTAAACCTTTTGAATTGCGATTCAAAATCAGCTAGGACCAGGCGATCAAGTTATGAGGATTACGAGTCTATTCTGAAGTTAAATGGTGCTTAAAAATACATATGTGTATATATCTTTCTTACTTTAAAGACACGTATTAGAGCACGGCTCCTTGGCTGCATGATCAGCGCATTGGCGTTTGCTTTAGAAGGCGATAGGTTCAATTACCGGCTGAGCCGATGATTATAACCATATCTAGTTAATTCTTCTAACTCGGGGACTAGGTGTTTGTGTTTAGTCCCGGTGCAAATCTCAACCAGTCATCATTGATCTGCATTTGAGGCTATCACCCTGGTGACAGATTCCCTAGTCTTTTCTTAAATGATTTCAAAGAAGAATGTTTATCCAGACTTTCCATTGATAAATTATTCCAATCCCTAATACCTCTTCATATAAATGAATATTTTCCCCAATCTGTCCTCTTGAGGTCCAACTTTATCTTCATATTATAATTTTTCTACATTTAAAAGCTCCACTAAAGCTTATTCGTCTACTAATGTCATTCCACGCCATCTTTACACTGACAACTTGGAACATATCGCTTTTGAGCAGCCGGTCTCCTTAATCCAACCCAAAGTTTGCTATATTTCGTAACACTACCCTTTTGTCGGAAATCACCCAGAACAAATCTTGCTGTTATTCTTTGGACCCTTCCCGGTTCTCGTATCAAGTAATCCTGGTGAGGGTCCCACACACTGGAGCCATACTCTAACTGCGGTCTTACCAGAGACATATACGCCCTCTCTGTTTAATCCTTACTACAAAACCTTAATACTCTCATAACCATATGAAGAGATCTGTAACCTTTGTTTACCACCTCGCTAGTGTGATACCCCAATGAAGATTTTTTCTATGTTAATACCTACGTACTTACGGGGATCCCCATTAGGTACTTTCACCCCGTCAATGCAGTAATTGTCCGCCTCTGTGGTGTGGTTGTTAGTGTGATTAGCTGCCACCCCCGGAGGCCCGGTTTCGATTCCCGGCTCTGCCACGAAATTTGAAAAGTGGTACGAGGGCTGGAACGGGGTCCACTCAGCCTCGGGAGGTCAACTTAGTAGAGGTGGGTTCGATTCCCACCTCAGCCATCCTGGAAGTGGTTTTCCGTGGTCTCCCACTTCTCCTCCAGGCAAATGACGGGATGGTACCTAACTTAAGGCCACGGCCGCTTCCTTCCCTCTTCCTTGTCTATCCCTTCCTATCTTTCCATCCCCCCGCAAGGCCCCTGTTCAGCATAGCAGGTCAGGCCGCCTGGGCGAGGTACTGGTCACCCTCCCCAGTTGTATCACAGACCCATAATGTCTCATGCTCCAGGACACTGCCCTTGAGGCGCTAGAGGTAGGATCCTTCGCTGAGTCCGAGGAGGGTAAGCAGATTAAGAAAGAAAGAATGCAGTGATTAAAACTGAGATGACTTTTTCTGTTGGTGAATCGGTGGTCTCGATCCCTGTCAAATGTATACAAATTCTAATTCAGGCTTGCCTGTCCGAAGCAGTCCGGCTCCATGGCTAAATGGTTAGTGTGCTGGCCTTTGGTCACAGGGGTCTCGGGTTCGATTCCCGGTAGGGTCGGGAATTTTAACAATCATTGGTTAATTTCGCTAGCTCGCGGGCTGGGTGTATGTTTGTCGTCTTCATCATTTCACCCTTATCACGACACGCAGGTCGCCTACGGGAGTCAAATCAAAAGACCTGCACCTGGCGAGCCGAACATGTCCTCGGATAATCCCGGCACTAAAAGCCATACGCCATTTCATTTGTCTGAAGCAGAACAGCTTAGTTTGCGCGTCAGCAAAGCAAGCGTGCACGCACTGAGCATATAAACCGTAGCGACCAGATCACAGATCCCATAAGCGTGCCAAGTTTTGCCGGGCCCGTCTGGACTGCCAGACTTCACAAGAGTGAAGGGAGAGTGTGCGTGATTAGCTCAGGGGCTCAGTTGCTGGCTTCCCACCCGGAAGGCTGAGTTTCGACTCCGGGTCTATCCTGGGTTGAGGATTTCATCTCAAAAAACAAGTAGTGTCAGAGTAACTACTTATCCGTTTACTGGAGCTCAACTGTTGTTCGCGGTGCAAGCAGCAGTAAAATGACAAACCGACCGTAAAGAAAATCAAATAGCAATTAAGAAGTAATGAAAGAGGGTTCAAGTTCAGTGTTGAACCGAGCTCGATAGCTGCAGTCGCTTAAGTGCGGCCAGTATCCAGTATTCGGGAGATAGTAGGTTCGAATCCCACTGTCGGCAGCCCTGAGGATGGTTTTCCGTGGTTTCCCATTTTCACACAAGGCAAATGCTGGGGCTGTACCTTAATTAAGGCCACGGCCGCTTCCTTCCCACTCCTAGCCCTTTTCTGTCCAATCGTCGCCATAAGACATATTTGTGTCGGTGCGACGTAAACAAACTAGCAAAAAAAAAAGTTCAGTGTTGAGACTTTTTTGTGTTTTTATGACCAGATATCACATAAGCCAGTACTTTTCTCACAACGTACTTTTGTAAAAAACCTACTCGGCACGCATTCAGGAACCTCAAGAATGTTACATGTGCTACCTGACGCCAACCCTGTGTGGAGGGATATAATATATTTTTAAACTTGTTCAACATATTAAACTAGTAGCATTTCTTGTGATATTTTCTTTCCATGGAATTGGTTGTTGTACTCTTGTTGTTGTAGTTGTTGTTGGGTAATTATGTTTTCACTTTACTTTATTATCACACTACTGTAAGTGATCATTGCCACCGGAATATTTCCCAATTGCGTTTAATCATAATAATAATAATAATAATAATAATAATAATAATAATAATGTCTTCTTCTTCTTAATCTGTTCACCCTCCAGGTTCGGTTTTTCCCTCCGACTCAGCGAGGGATCCCACCTCTAACGCCTCAAGGGCAGTGTCCTGCAGCTTCAGACACTGGGTTGGGGGATACAACTGGGGAGAATGACCAGTACCACGCCCAGGAGGCCTCACCTGCTATGCTGAACAGGTGCTTTGTGGAGAGATGGGAAGATTGGAAGGGACAGGCAAGGAAGAGGGAAGGAAGCGGCCGTGGCCTTATGTTAGGTACCATCCCGGCATTTGCCTGGAGAAGAAGTGGAAAACCACAGAAAACCACTTCGAGGATGGCTGAGGTGGGAATCGAACCCACCTCTACTCAGTTGACCTCCCGAGGCTGAGTGGACCCCGTTCCAGCCCTCGTACCACTTTTCAAATTTCGTGGCAGAGCCGGGAATAGAACCCGGGCCTCCGGGGTGGTAATAATAATAATAATAATAATAATAATAATAATAATAATAATAATAATAATAATAATAATAATAATAATAATAATTACTGCGTGTTTCTGTGGCAGTTGATAGTGTGACCTATTGTGTTGAAATGAAGATGTTATAGTTGGACATATATGTTTTCTTACCTATATAAATGATATGATTAATCCTTTGACACCGATCTCTATACGTTGTACAGACCTCCCTTTCTTCACATGCTGCCAACCTCCGTGCGTGGTATAGATCCCTGTGGACCTACTTGTATCTTCATTTTGTTCTAGCTTGTGAAAATGAAAATGAAAACCTACAACCTGGTTGCCAGTCATTTATCGGGTCAGGGATGTAAGGCTGTTATTACAATGGGGTCATCACTCCCAAGGTGATTTATTAATAAGTGATAAATGCTATGAAATTAGAATGGAGTGTTGCTGGAATGAAAGATGACAGGGAAAACCGGAGTACCCGGAGAAAAACCTGCCCCGCCTCCGCTTTGTCCAGCACAAATCTCACTTGGAGTGACCGGGATTTGAACCACGGTATTCAGCGGTGTGAGGCCGACGCGCTGCCGTCTGAGCCACGGAGGCTCCTTGTTCTAGTTTGTATAATTTTAAATTTGTCGAGATGGAAATGGTATATCTTTGAAGCTGAAGATCTCTTCCTTTTTTTTTCCCTATGTATGAATCAGCTAAGATCATTCTTTTTTTTCTTTCTATAGAGTTTGAAATACCCTGATCTCTTTCCGCTTGAGAGCATATAGAATTACATTTCTGCTGCATTCTAGAGGATGTAAGTAACACTGTACGAAATTTCCTTTTGTAGATTGATGGTGTCCGCCTCTGTGGTGTAGTGGTTAGCGTGATTAGCTGCCACCCCTGGAGGCCCGGGTTCGATTCCCGGCTCTGCCAGGAAATTTGAAACGTGGTACGAGGGCTGGAACGGGGTCCACTCAGCCACGGGAGGTCAACTGAGTAGAGGTGGGTTCGATTCCCACCTCAGCCATCTTGGAAGTGGTTTTCCGTGGTTTCCCACTTCTCCTCCAGGCGAATGCCGGGATGGTACCTAACTTAAGGCCACGGCCGCTTCCTTCCCTCTTCCTTGCCTATCCCTTCCACTCTTCCCATCCCTCCACAAGGCCCCTGTTCAGCATAGCAGGTGAGGCCGCCTGGGCGAGGTACTGGTCATACTCCCCAGTTGTATCCCCCGACCAAGAGTCTGAAGCTCCAGGACACTGCCCTTGAGGCGGTAGAGGTGGGATCCCTCGCTACGTCCGAGGGAAAAACCGAACCTGGAGGGTAAACAGATGATGATGATGATGATGATGAGATTGATGGTATTAATCACCATCTTTACACTGATATGCATGTTGACATGATCTGGTAAGGATTCCTATACTGGTCAGTGCAAGTGGAAAATATAGTTATGAAATCCTGGAGATCGTTACATTTTATTATGCGGAATCTCAAGAAAGCTAATTCTGGTGCGAGAAGTAAAGCTTATGAATGTTGGTAAGACCGATTCTCGAATATGGGTCTGTGTGCTGGGATCCGTACAGGGTAGGTTTAATAAATTTCCTAGAAAAAGTTCAAAGAAGAGCGATGCGTTTCGTAAACGGAAATAGGAGGAATATCATTAATTGGGAACGTCTTGTATCTAGAAGGACCGAGCTCGATAGCTGCAGTCACTTAAGTGCGGCCAGTATCCAGCATTCGGGAGATAGTGGGTTCGAACCCCACTGTCGGCAGTCCTGAAGATGGTTTTCCGTGGTTTCCCATTTTCACACCAGGCAAATGCTGGGGCTGTACCTTAATTAAGGCCACGGCTGCTTCCTTCCCAGTCCTAGCCCTTTCCTGTGCCATCGTCGCCGTAAGACGTATCTGTGTCGGTGCGACGTAAAGCGAATAGCAAAAAAAGAAAAAAAAAAAAAGAAAAAAAAGAAAATCTAGAAGGAACAGAGCGCACCTGGGTGGTCTTTATAGGAGCTACACGGGAGGGACTGCCTGGAATAGTATTAGGAATAGGTTGGAACCTCTCTGGTATTTATCGAGAAATGATCACAAACATAAAATTAGGGCCAGAAACCAGCATACTGATGTGGGTAAGTTTTCCTTCGCAAACAGGACCATAGGGGATTGGAATAAGTTATCTGCAACAGTCTTTGATAGATTCCCTTCTGGTATCAAATCGTTTAAGAAGATGATTAGTGCCAGTGTAAAGTGAAAAGTAAAAGCTGTAAACGACGGACACTGAATTTGTAACTTTCTGCTGGATTTAGAATGTTAAAAAAGTAGTATTTCTTGTAACATTTTCTCTTCATGGAATTGCTTGTTGTACTCTTGTTGTTGTTGTTGTTGTTGTTGTCGTCGTCGTTGGGTAATTATGTTTACTTTACTTTATTACTACACTACTGTAAGTGACCATTGCCACCAGGATGTTTGCCATTTGCGATATATTTGTTAATAATAATAATAATTAACCATATGATTCTAGTTAAATAAGTCGGTATTACATAACAGTTGGTCCATTTGTGGCTAGTGTCACGATGGTAATAGAAACTTTCCGGGCTCATACGCTGTGTTTTAACTATTACCAATATTTAGCCTAATACTAAACCCGGCATTTTCGAGGGCTCGCAATGTATGAAAGTTAGCACTTCACTTAAGACCAATAGACCCAATTCGACTGAGGCCTACAAGACTAAAAATCTCCTTCTAAAAGTCAGTTGTATGCAGATTGTCCTTGAAAAATGTTCCAATATTTACAGACTAGGCAGCACGCAACAAAGGAAGGGAAAGGTCCTATCAACATTGGGCACAAACCCAATATATTCGTAGTTATGGTCCGCTACAACTACTATCAATGATCACGATGTTCCAATAATTTACGGAGGATCGTATGCAACAAAGGACGGTATACAATCCTACCTAATCATTGGTTGTAAACGACTGATAATGTGGTACATGCATGGTGAGGGGCCGACCTATTTTTCATCTTGGGTTTAGGTGCCACTTAACAAGGATCTTCCATCAGTGATGGATTGGTCGGGGAGGGCCAAACCTTGGCCTGCCTGTTCGCCTGACCTTAACCCTTTAGATTGTTAGCTTTGGGGACATGGGAAGACCATGGTCTGTGCGGTACCCACAAATGATTTAGATACACTTCGAAAACGCTTGTTCAATGCATGTGATGCAATCCGTCAACAGCCAGGGGTGTTCCAACGACTGCGTGATTCCATGCGACGTATGGTTGAAGGCTGCATTGCAATGGATGACGGTCACATTGAGCACATGTTTTGAATACTAGATCAAAGACATGGTAGTGATAACGGACCTAAGTCCGAAGATATTGGGTTAGCGACCAAGGTATATAGGACATTTTTCCTGTTCGTTGCATACTGCTTCCCCTGTAAATATTGGAAACGTTTTTAAGGATACCCTGCATACAGTTCATTGAGTAAAATAAAACGTTTCATTATTACAAGTTTAAGAATAGGCAGTTTGGCATCACTTTTCATGCTCTCAGTCCTGTCATGCTCTGCAGAAATACTCGTCAATAGCGAGCAGTGTCAGTGGGCCGAATGGCAGTGCGACGAAAGTCGATGTATTTTTAATTAGCATTCACAGGTCGCTCTGCATTTACAACTACTTTGTATCAGCTGCCTCCTTGCAGACAGTGTACTCGCTTGCTTCCTAGCATGTAATTCCGCAGTATTTATCTGTTCAAGAATGGATACATCTACGTACCTAATTGCTCTAGCCTTCAACAAAGTTGTATTTTCTAGGTTGCCTTAAGCACAATTCTGTTATTAACTTGCATGTATCTATTCTTTTTCCTTCCAACAGTTTACTTTCCCACATTCCGCTAATAATAATTATTTTGCAATTCTACCCGCATGCATCCGCTCTCTGTTCAATAACGATACAATTGTATACAACTGGGTTTCGTTCTCAATATTTCTCATATCCTCCTCATTTATAAATTTCTCTCTTATTTCCCTTGTTCCTAAACAGTATTTTATAAGAAATGAATCGGTGCTTGACATATTTCTGGGCACTGGTGACCTCACAGATAAGCGTGAGGAGTCCCGTGGACACAGAATAATTACCCTTGGAACCTGGCATATTTTATAGACACCGGCGTCTCACAACTGATCACACTTTTCTCAGAAATAATTGGATATAAATATAATGTTTGTCGTGTGTATCCACAGGGTATGTATGTATCTACTGTAATGTGAGGTGAATAATATTTTGATACCGAGCAAGTTGTCACGTGGTTTAGTCATGTAGCTATCAGCTTGCATTCGGGAGATATTGGGTTAGAATCCAATTGTCTGTAGACCTGAAGATGGTTTCCCATTTTCACATCAGGCAAATGCTGGGGCTGTTCCTTAATTAAGCCAACGGCCGCTTCCTTCCACTCCTAGACCTTTCCTATCTCCCATCGTCGCCATAAGATAATAATAATAATAATAGTAAGCAAAGCAAAGCAAAGTCACCTCCGTGCAGGCCATGAAGGCCCTTGGAGGAGTGGAAGGTAAAGGCTTCCACCATTGTTAACCTCGGCACGTGATGGGGTAGAGTGGTTAGGTCTACGCCCGGCCGCCTTTGCCCCCAGGAATTAACCTGGTACTCATTTTTGGTGTAGGCTGAGTGAACCTCAGGGCCATATGCACCTCCGAAAATGGAAATCTCGTTTCTTAAATTTTACGACTTCCTGACGGGGATTCGAACCCACGTCCTTCCGGGTGAACCGAGCACGCCTTTACCGTCTCAGTCAGGCAGCCCCTAATAATAATAGTAGTAATAATAATTATTATTTAATCCGTTTAACCTCCAGGGTCGGTTTTCCCCCCGGACTCAGCGAGGGATCCCACCTCTACCGCCTCAAGGGCAGTGTCCTGGAGCGTGAGACTTTGGGTCTGGGGATACAACTGGGGAGGGGGACAGTACCCTGCCCGGGCCTCACCTGCTGTGCTCAACAGGGGCCTTGTTGGAGGGGGGGGGATGAGAAGATTAGAATGGATAGACAAGGAAGAGGGAAGGAAGCGGCCGTGGCCTAAAGTTAGGTAACATCCCGATATGTCCCCGGAGGAGAAGTGGGAAACCACGGAAAACCATTTCCAGGATGGCTTAGGTGGGAAGCGATTTCCCCTCTACTCAGTTGACCTCCAGAGGCTGAGTGGGCCCCGTTCCAGCCCTCGTGCCACTTTTAATTTTTCGTGGCAGAGCCGTGAATCGAACCCGAGCCCCTGCCGGGGGTTGGCAGCTATTCACACTGACCACTTCACCACAGAGGCTGATTTTTTTGCTATTTGTTTTGCGTCGCACCGACACAGATAGGTCTTATGGAGACGATGGGACAGGAAAAGCCTAGGAATGGGAAGGTAGCGGCCGTGGCCTTAATTAAGGTACAGCCCCAGCATTTGCCTGGTGTGAAAATGGGAAACCACTGAAAACCATCTTCAGGGCTGCCGACAGTGGGGTTCGAACCCACTATCTCCCGGATTCGAGCTCACAGCTGCGCGCTCCTTACCGCACGGCCAACTCGCCCGGTCAGATGCTGATGAACATGTATCTTACCCCTATTCATTTGTGTTTGTACAAGTATTTCTTTGTGTCACGAGTCTGAACAGTGTTACCCTTAGATTAAAATAGACATTATGAATTAAGCGAATGAATGAATTGCCTGATTGGATTGGATTCATGCATGCACGAGTGGATGAACGCTCCTCTCACCCAATCTCGGATAGCCACCAACTGGGGATAACATGCTATTTAGGCAAAAGGTCGTACTGTTCAAGCAATCAATCAAATGGGCCCTGTCGACGATATGCTTTTTCTTTTTTTCAATTTGCTTTACGTCGTACCGACACAGATAGGTCTGGATTCTTGGGCGGGTGTTTGCGGAATGGCTGTACGATTTTATAAATAACTGTGCGTGGTTTGTGTATTTCCTCTCGTTTTGTGATGGACTCCTACATTTCTACATGTCGCTAAATTGGTCTTACGAGTTTAATACAGTCCAAAACGAGCAGCAATGCCTCAGGAGAGAAAAACATAGCCTTGATATGGAACAATTTCCTGAATTGAAAATTGGAAAGCTTTTGATATGGATGCCGTTTTCTTCGGCAAGGCATATATCTAAGTCGTCCAAGCACAGGACCGGCAAGCACATGGATTACCACTACGTAACCGTGGCTGTCTGTCTTCCCATCTCATACTGTTTCCCAAGGCTTTAACTGACGTATTTTATTCAGTTGTGATTCACCGCTATCTACATAAGCCCTCCCATGATCTAGCCCAGGGCCTCTCAAACGACCAAAATCTCACGCGTGCAAACTGAGGCGCAGAGTTCCTGTGCACAGTGCATCGGTTCCTCTCGGCTCGGACCAACGCTTCGTATCTGGGCTACTCGGCTAAGCTCGGCTCAACTCGGCTCGGATTTGAAGCGCTACGGAGCAAGTGAGGAAGAGGGAGACAGGCGGAGCGAGCGGGATAGGCGTGGGGAAAGAGGGAGACAGCGGTATTGCTCCAAATCGAGGAGTAGGGGTGTGCATTCTGGTCAACCAAGCGAACTCGTCTTTTGCATTGGTGTTACCGCTCCCAAGCGAAGCCCATTAAATAAGCAAGACAAGACAAGACAAGACAAGACAAGACAAGACAAGACAAGACAAGACAAGACAAGCATTTTGGTGCATGCGCCCTGAGAGGCCCTGATCTAGCCATTGGCATGTGTCGAGTCTATCCGATACGTCCTTCCTTGTGTTGTCATTTCGATGATAACAGTATATATACAGGATGGTCTGAAACAATGTGAACGAGGTATGTTGGTGTTAGCGAGTTGGTTATACTGATAAATAATTTGCAAAAAAATTTCGGTAACTCGCACCGTTGTCATTTTATCAGCTGCTGGAATTAGCCAATCAGATCACTTCGCGGGTGAGTTCAAATGGGCTTTGTGAGGTGGTGTTGCTAAATCTGCACGTGGCATAATACCGACTTGAGAGCATCAATTGAAGAGGAAAACTTCGCCACGGGAAGGTTTTGAATACGGACCTCCTACTTGACAGGATCGACCCTCAGTAAGTCGCTGCGGTGACAATGGCTGAAACCAACGTCATGTTTGTGTTTGATGCTGATTTCTCGGCATGGCTCCTCTCAAAGCCTATTTGAATTCGCCCGGGAAGCGATCTGATTCGCTAACTTCAACCGATGGTATATAGATAAGGGAGCGAGATATCGAATTATATTTTCAAATTATTTATCAGTATGACCAACCCTCTAACCGGTTCACGCTTTCTTCCAAACACCCTGTACCGGGCGAGTTGGCCGTGCGGTTAGAGGCGCGCGGCTGTGAGTTTGCATCCGGGAAATAGTGGGTTCGACTCCCATTGTCAGCAGCCCTGAAAATGGTTTTCCGTGGTTTCCCATTTTCACAGCAGGCAAATGCTGGGGCTGTACCTTAATTAAGGCCAGGGCCGCTTCCTTCAAACTCCTAGGCCTTTCTTATCCCATCGTCGCCATAAGACCTATCTGTGTCGGTGCGACGTAAAGCCACCAGCAAAAAAAGTAGCAAACACCCTGTAGACTACGGCCATCAACATTTCAAATAAATTTAAAATCATTTAAAAACATATTTCATGATTCCGGGGAACTAACTAATCCTTAGTTGTTACTTTATTGTTTCCACGAACACTAGTGTTAGGTAGGTGGGATTACTCATCCTTTTGACCTACCTCTTCTACCAGCGTCCTATTTTGATCTTCCGCACAGCTCATGAGCGGCTTCCTTGCCCTGTAAAGACGACTGTTGTCCACGTGATCTGCGTAATGACATCCTCTACTATATGGATTGTTTGGCGTTCTTGACCGGATACGTTTCCTCTCATATGAGACAGCATAGCAGGTGAGGTAACGATCTTCCTCCCCACTTGTATCCCCTACCAAATGTTTCACTTTCCAGGATACTGCCTTAGAGGTGGTAGGGGTGAAATTCCTAACTGAATCCGGGGGAAAATAACAACCCTGGAAGCTAAACGGATTAAATAATAATAATAATAATAATAATAATAATAATAATAATAATAATAATAATAATAATAATAATAATAATAATAATAATAATACACGTAGTACACGTAGAATATTAGCTCAACAGATATTTCTTTACAAGACAGTTAATGGAATATTAGATAACCAAGAGTTTCTTAAAAGAATCAACTTCAATACCAAGAGGGTAACTCTTCGTTTGAGACAAACATTTTACTGCCCCTTCTCAAGCATCTCACATCATAAAAATTCACCTGTTGTAAAAATGTGTGAAGTGTATAACAGAATATCTTCAGACAGCAGACAAATAGATTTTGTTTTATCACTTTCTTTATTTTCAAAAATGTTAAAACAATATTTACATATTGGAGAAAATTAATTCAGCATTGAAATATGACGTATGTAATGCCACTATTATTTTTCCAATGTATATGTGTTTGTGTATTTGCTATTCTTATGAATATTTTTCTTTTTTCTCTGCTTACTTGTTTTATCTTCTTTAACTTTCATATTTTATATGTTTGTATGTTTTGTTGAAAATATGTTTAAATTATTCTTAATTTAGTCATGGCAATCTTGGTTTTTTAATTGTTATGTATTATTTTGTACATATAGGTACCATTTATATATTGAATGTATTTTGTACCATCCATTGTAATTGGGGATATACTCTGTTATGGATGTATTAATAAATAAATGTAAATAATAATAATAATAATAATAATAATAATAATAATAGCTTTTGTATCCCACTAAATACTTTTAAGGTTTTCATGGACGTCGAGCTGCCGAATTTTGGCTCGCTTCAGTTCTTTTAAATGCTGGCGAGTCTACTGACACGAGCTGGCGTATTTGAGCACCTTCAAATACCTCTGTACTGAACGAGGATTGAACCCCTCTACGTCGGCTAAGAAACCAGCGCTCTACCACCTTAACCACTCTGTTCGGTCAAGTGAATATATTTCATTAAGTAACAAGGTAAAAGTGTCAGGTTTGTTTAACCAGCAGGTTCCAACAGTCTTGAGGGAATTAATCGGGAATCGACTGATGAAGAGTGTTGCCTTCTGCTTAATTTAATTTGATGGTGTGTTACCTCCAGAGAGGCCCTCATGCGGGTCTATCGAGGGTACGTCCATAAGCGACCAGCGCGTCTGCGAAAATGGGACCCTACCTAGGATGAAATCCGATGTTGAAGAAGGAACATGCTCGTTGTTCCCGAGCCAGAGAAAATAATCATACATACATCTTCTTTATAGACTGTTATGCCTTTCAGCATTCAGTCCGCAAGCCTCTGTGAATTTACTAATCACTGCCACAATCCTTTATTTGTAACTAGTTTATGACATCGTTAAATATATATATTTTTTTTTTGCTAGTTGTTTTACGTCGCACCGACACATATAGGTCTTACGGCGACGATGGGACAGGAAAGGGCTAGGAGTGGGAAGGAAGCGGCCGTGGCCTTAATTAAGGTACAGCCCCAGCATTTGCCTGGTGTGAAAATGGGAAACCACGGAAAACCATTTTCAGGGCTGCCGACAGTGCGGTTCGAACCTACTATCTCCCGAATACTGGATACTGGCCGCACTTAAGCGACTGCAGCTATCGAGCTCGGTCGTTCAATATCTTTAAATAGTTAGGAACTGAGTCCAATCATCGTCGTTTTGGTTTCCCTCTACTACTCCTACCCTCCATAACGAAGTCCATTATTCTCTCCTCCTTTCGGCTCACATGACCCCACCACCGAAACCGGTTTATGCCTTCAGCTTCATCCACCGAGTTCATTCATAACTTATCCTTTAGGAGCGAATTCGGTGGATGAGATTTCTTTCCTTTCATCCTAAGGAAATAAGCTGGTCCCGCGGTGTAGGTGTAGAGTGCCTACCTTTTTCCCGGAGGCCCCGGGTTCGATTCCCGGCTAGACCAGGGATTTCTACCTGGATCTGAGGGCTGGTTCGAGGTCAACTCAGCCTACGTGATTACAATTGAGGAGCTATCTGACGGTGAGATGGCGGCCTCGGTCTAGGAAGCCAAGAATAACGGCGAGAAGATTCGTCGTGCTGACCACACGACACCTCATAATCTGCAGGCCTTCGGGCTGAGCAGCGGTCGCTTGGTAGGCCATGGCCCTTCGAGGTTGTTGCGCTATGGGGTTTGGTTTTGTTTAAGGAAATAATCTATGCTGCGGGACTAAATTCTGGCACCTTGGTGTCTCCGGAAACCGTAAAAGTAGTTAGTGGAACGTAAAGCAAATAATAATATTTGTACCGGGCGGTACACCTCCACGCCGCTTGTTCAAATATTGCGCCAATTGAAACTCCTCTACAGGAGAAAGCCTGAACCTTGAAAAACTGTATTAACTCAACAGTTTCTCAGAAGATGGCTCTGTGTGAATTTTGAAGTGTTTTTGTTTGTCATTGATCAAGAAGGGTGGACGTTCTCTACCGGATGTCTCTACATAAAAACTACGATTATGCACTCTGGTGCGAAGGAATGAACTTTCCTGGAGAAATTTTGTATTCAAAAGTTGTTGTCTTTACTAAATTTTGTTCTTTTATTTTTTGGGTTGGCAATATTAATCCTTCCTTCCGCCAGATTTGAACTTAGCCAATCCCGAATTTCTTTTATTAATTTTCAGCCAATCATGTATGTCTTCTTCGATATGGATATGTAGCACTAAGCTATCCAATAAAGTTGAGGGGGTGTGTCTACTCATTCTTGAAAGGTCTCGAATTTTCCACGCGAGTATAAAAACTGCTGATTTTCTTGTCTCGGTGCCACTTCAGTAACATCTAGCTTAGTGTATGGATATGTAGCAGGGGGCGGGAAGCGCCCCGTTCTTCAGGCATCTGTTCTTCATCAAGGTAATGGCCTCTTAACATCTTTATCTCTTGCTAGCTCAGCAGTTTAACTCTCGGGGAAGGTTTGAATCCTTTAATATGTAACCCATCTTTTTAAAATGTAAATTCCTTTTCTGTCTATGTAAAATCTACAAATCTCTTTTACTGTAAAGCGGGGATAGAGAATGCTTTACCCTCTCGAGCTCCCCTTCATTTTGAAATTGAGGTGACTACGTTTTCATAACCGTTTCTTCTCTTCCTTAATGTATTAAAGTTTTCTCATACGAGTCACCTCCTTAGCTTGGGATTAGCCCCTGTATTATCGGCCTAGCGCCACATAGGTTTAAAAAAAACTTTAGTGTAGGAGTGCAAGTAATCGCCTCCATTCAATTTTGTATTTTGGGCCATTTATTTAACTCATTTTGTTTTCCTTCCTGACAAGGCCCAGTAGATTGGGTACGAGGTACCCCTGTACCATTATATGTGTGCCTTGAGGGCAGTTAGTGTGAAGTCTGCTTATGGCCTCCTGATAGGCTTGAACTTTGTGAGCGGGTCTGCTCTTTCCTAAATTCGATCTCTGTGTGCCTCTAGGAGGCTTAACATTGTAATTAGGAGCAAGTGCTCCTTGGCATGATGGGGTTTTCTGCCCCTTTGTTCAATTTTGTACCTTGGTAAAGTTGGGCTAATAGCTCAAGGATTGTGATTGTGGGGCTCGAAACCCAGACCTTGTAATAATCCCCTAACACTTGTAATTTCTTTGTATCTGATTTTGGCTTGTTGTTGACTTGTTAAGTTTTCAAATTCTATGTTACCATTGTTAAGTTTTGAAAATATAACCTTTGTTGAAATTTTAATTCATCTTTCGAATTTTTAGTTAGACCCATTCCAGCCCGCACCTTCTTTCACCTCTGACTACCACGGATATCTCCGTAACAGTATTATTAAATAATCTATCAAGGTTAAAAACCTGGATTTGACCGCAAATTGAACCCGGCGCCCTTTGGACCAATGGTCAGCATGCTAACCATGGAGGTGGACCACTTGCCTTCTTTGCGGTAAGAAAGTGTTCTTTATGTAAGTTTTGTAAAACCCCACGAATCAGTCTCCGATCTGTTATTTCACACGCATTCTCTTGCTTCTTATTTCTTTGTTTACAGAATCCTGTAACAATGGCTCGTATTACAATCCTCTCTGACATTATATCACCCAACACTCGCAGGGTCTATCCTTATGGTAGGATCATGTAACCTCTTATCTGTTGGAGAATATTCTAGTTCTGAGTACGCGGCAAGGTGGCGACTTTAAGGTGAGAGACAGGAGTCAAAGCAGCTTGGAGTAACTTGATACAGAACCGAAGTTTCGTGGTGATGTATATTTTCTAGGTAAGTTATAAAACTCGAAAAGTGTGGCATTTAGTCTAAGAAATATGGCACTTCCTCCACTATTCAGACGGACTTCACCGCTGAAGGAATACACTCCAGCTGACAAGTCGAATTCTACATCCTATAGTACTTCTAGTCAGGCCAGTAGCCAGGATTATGTTTCGAAGAAGGTACTACATAGAGTGTTATTGACTACCTCATTTCTAGCATTCAAGACATGACCTGTTCGACTTTCCTAGTCTCGGCCCATTTTAGAACCAAATTAAAAATGGGAATTTATTGTTAATATAGCTGCTTTATGTAAAAAAAGAAATACGACCATAGTAATTAATTATGTATATAGTTTCAAATTCTTACATTCCTGAAATTACGAAAGGTAACTAATCCAGATTCAATCACTTGCAGTTATTCCGACACTGTTCATTTTGAAGGAATATTTCCGAAGTGATTATTTGAAAACAATTAAGTTTATACTCCTTATTTTCAAGAGAAATTTCAGGAGAGGGGACATTTGGACCTCCAGCGCACTATTGAATCCCCTCCTTTGGCTACGTGCCTGATTCTAGTGTTACTGAAACTACTCGGACATTTTACAAAATTACTGTTAAGGTATATTCTGGGGAGATCGTAAACTGCTAGTTCAATTTCTTAAAATTCTGTACCGGGCGAGTTAGCCGTGCGGTTAGAGGCGCGCGGCAGTGAGCTTGCATCCGGTAGATAGTGGGTTCGAATCCCACTGTCGGCAGCTCTGACGATGGTTTTCCGTGGTTTACCATTTTCACACCAGGCAAATGCTGGGACTTTCTTCCAACTCCTAGGCCTTTCCTATCCCATCGTTGCCATAAGACCTATCTGTGTCGGTGCGACGTAAAGCCACTAGAAAAAAACTTCTGTATTTCAAAATACCCTACAAAATGTATCTTTCTTTCCTGGCCTTTCCCAATTATCTCGGGTCGGCACTGATGTGGATTAAGCTCCGTTTTACAGTCAAATGGCCTTCCTGACGCCAACATAATGAAGACGGGTGGAGGCTATCTGTTGCGTTTTTCAGTGGTGGTTAGTAGAGTGGTGTTTTTTTAATATAAATCTCGTTGTGTATTAAGAAAATCACAAATAACCATCCCCCGAGTTAGGGACACTAACCAAACGCGGCTAAAAAGCACAGCACAGCCGGTAATCGAACCCGGGGTTCGGAAATGAAGGACAAGGACCCGGACTTTCCGAACAAAGGACTAACTTTTTTATAATTTGCCTGTGACGTACATTATGTGCAAAGCAAGGGGCAAATGCGATTAGATTAACAAGGCGTCTTACATTTTTGTTTTATGGGAACGATGGGGCAAGAGAGGGCTAGGAGTGGGAAGGAAGCGGCCGTGGCCTTAATGAAGGTACAGCCCCAACATTTGTGTGGTGTGAAAATGGGAAACCGTGGAATGCCATATTCAGGGCTGCCGACAGTGGGGCAGCAGGGTTTGAACCCATTTCCGAATACTAGATACTGGCCGCTCTTAAGCGACTGCAGCTATAGAGCTCGGTCGTCTTACATCTAAGGAGAAAGCGAGCTGTACGGATATGTGACTGGTGTAAGATCAACAGTACTTCTGACACTTCACCTTATAGATTAATTTAGTGAATGCTTACTAATTTTCAAGGTAGAAGGCATCTAGTCAATCGTCCACAAACACCTCTAATTAGAATGTCATACGTATGAGATTGGTTTAGAAGATAAATGTAGAATCTTATTTTCCATTCGAACTCATTTTACAGCCAGTAAGACGAGTGGAGTAATTCAATTATCAAAAAAGGAATCTTCACTTCTAAGTTCAGAATTTGTCATCATTCCTAAGATTTGTCGCATTTTCTGAGTTTTATATTTTAATAACTGTCCTTCATGCTTGAGCAAATATCGGAAGGCGGAGTTAATGGCCAATTAAAAGTATTACTTCAGAGAAACGGAGCGAGGCTTAAGACGATATCGTCTTAAGAATGATTCTTTTCTCGGAAGAGAATTCCCTGAACTCATAGATGATACCTCACTATAGAGTAAAGGAATCCGAGGAATTGTTTGTGTACGGTACTTCGGAGTGAAAGAATCTCTTTATTTGTTGATCAACGCTGTGAGAATTCATATGACCTATTTGAATATTAGTATGAATTAAATGGCACAGAATGTCAAATATTTGCAGGTTATGACAGAAAATGTTCAATATCTTATTTGCAACAATATAATATTTTGACATTAGGATTAATTTACCTTGCATTCGGGAGATGGTGGTTCGAATCGCAACGTTGGCAGTTCTGGAAATGTTTTTCCGTGCCTTCCCATTTTCAAGGGTGCTCCCGTCCTAATCCTAGCCCTTTCCTAACCTTGCCTCGCTGAAAACCTTCAATGTGTTAGTGCGATGTTAAACCCCTAGAAAAAAATCTGCTACCGAGCTCGATATCTGCAGTCGCTTAAGAGTGGCCAGTATTCTGGAGATAGTGGGTCCGAACACCACTGTTGGTAGCCCTGAAGATGGTTTTCGGTGGTTTCCCCATTTTCACACCAGGCAAATGCTGGTGCTGTACCTTATTAAGGCCACGGCCGACTCCTTCTCACTCCTAGCCCTTTCCTGTCCTATCGTCGCCGTGAGACCTCTCTCTGTGTCGGTGTGACGTAAAACATCTTGTAAAAAGAATCTGCCACTTTCCACACACTTTGATGCGCATCGGATGACTTCGTTCTGTTTTACGGCTTCCTGACGCCAATCCTATGTAGAGGAATGTATTCACAACTGCGTGTTTCTGGGGCAGCTGATAGTGCGTTGGTGTACACGAAGGGGTTGTGTATTAGGAAACACACAAACACTAAGCCTCAAGAGCAGAGGAAGTAACTGGACGCGGACCAAACTCCCTGACCCGTCTGGGAATGGAATCCAACACCCTCTGAATTGAATGTCGTGACGTTGAGCATACAGCCAAGGAACCAGATATTCATTAACCTCTCACTGTTTAATGTAAATAATTAGTTCACAAATATATATATATATTTACCTACTTGTTTAACGTCGCACTAGCACATCGAAGGATTTCGGCGACGGGAGGATGGGAAAGGGCTAGGAATGAAAAGGTAGTGGCCGTGGTCTTAATTAAGGCACAGCCCCAGCCAACATTTGCCTGGAGTGAAAATGTGATACCACGGAAAAGCAACTTCAGGGCTGCCCACAGTGGGATACGAACCCACTACCTCCGAATGCAAGCTGACAGCCTGCGCGCCCCTAACCGCACGGCCAACTCGCTCGGGAAATATAATTCAATTCTGAATTACTGAGTGTCATCGTACTACTGTAAACATGTACAGGAATTAGGTCATAATCTTATCACATCGTAGCATCATAAATAGGGGTGGTGATTCTTCGTAATAGCGATATATACAACCATGCGAAATGGTTATAAAGAATCGGAGGATGGCTAGTACAACCTAAGACAACAAAAACAGTCCCTATGAACAGGTGTCCTACAAAGGATCGTTTACGAGCTACGCCTCCTTTTATTATTCGCTTGAATCAGAGGCGTAACAAATAAGGCACGGGCCTGCCTGGAGGAAACAAAATGGGAAACCCTCAAATAAATTCTATAAAACCTATCAATAACACATATACATTTAACTAAAGCAGGTAATTTGTTGCAACCTATATCCGTTTAATATATACACAAAATTTACTATAATATTGCAAAACTAATTTCTTTCTTTCTTTCATTCTTTCTTAATTTGCTTACCCCCCAGGGTTGGCTTTTCCCTCGGACTCAACGAGGGATCCCACCTCTACCGTCTCAAGGGCAGTGTCCTGGAGCTTCAGACTATGGGTCTGGAAATACATCTGGGGAGGATGACCAGTACCTCGCCCAGGCGGCCTCACATGCTATGCTGAACAGGGGCCTTGGTGGGGGATGGGAGGTTTGGAAGGGGTAGTCAAGGAAGCGGCCGTAGCCTTAAGTTAGGTACCATCCCGGCATTTGCCTGGAGGAGAAGTGGGAAACCACGGAAAACCACTTCCAGGATGGCTGAGGTGGGAATCGAACCCACCTATACTCAGTTGACCTCCCGAGGCTGAGTGGACCCCGTTCCAGCCCTCGTAATACTTTTCAAATTTCGTGGCAGAGCCGGGAATCGAACCCGGGCCTCTGGGGGGTGTCAGCTAATTACACTAACCACTACACTGCAGAGGTGGACACCAAAACTGATTAATTTATTAATATTGCATTTGTGAGATGGTGGGTTCGAATCCCACTGTCAGCAGTCCTGAAGATGTTTTTCCGTGGTTTCCCATTTTTACACCAAGAAAATGCTGGGGCTGAACCTTAACTAAGGCGACGGCCGCTTCCTTCCCACTCTTAACCCTTTCCTGTCCCATTGTTGCCATAAGACCTTTCTGTGTCGATGCGACTTAAAACAACTTGTGATCATCGAAGATTGTTTTCAATACTTTCCCATTTTCACACCAGACAAATGCTGGCGCTGTACCTTCCCAATACTAGTTCTTTCCATTCCTTGCGTCACCGAAAACATTCAATGCATTTCTGCGAGGTTAAACCACTAGCAGTATAGCCTATATACAGAATATCCCAGGAGGAACGGTCAATATTCAGCGATATGACAGGTTTCCGAGATATAACACATTTAATGTACGTTTGCTGTTAGGCTAGTTGCACGCACGTATATGTCTTACTCACCCAAACTCCTTGACGTTTTGAAATGGGTACGAGTTTCCCGCATGTAATATTCGTCATACACGCGTTCGTGGGACATTAATACGTGCAGAAAGTCACCGTGTGCTGGTAATTAAGACTACGCTGCACCATTTCAACAATGTGTTGCTGTTCCTGCACGGGTTGTTCAGAAGAAAAATGGGAATTTGGAAGGATACCTGTTTCACGCAATGTGCTGAAGATCGGGAAACTGACGTGTCAGAAATCGCTGACGGTATTCCTCGACAGCAACAGGAGCACTACCATTGCAGAAACCGTAAACGTACACCATATGTGCATATTCTTCATTAGTGTAGATGTGTGGCATTTTAGCCAGCGTGTGTACTGTTGGGAGATTAGAAGAACGCACATGCCCGTTTAGGCACGGGGCGAAGGGGTTTTCACCAGCAGAGCCAGTGACGCAATGGTTACCATAGCGACTCCGCTACTACTCAGGCGACTTTATATTATCTTCTACTGGCAGCTCTTCGCTCTTGTCAGTTGTAATCCAGCGAACTGCAAAGTGTGAGTCAATGTTTTCGTGTAGCAGATAAGAGCAGATAAGAGCCGATCTGTCTGGGCAGAACAGGAAGTTCGTGCTTGCAGGCCACATTCCTCATTCTTGCATTTTCTCATCTCTACACAGTGCAGACGTGCACGTTGATGGTGTCTCGACATAAACAATCAACACTGCCCCACTCCAGTACTGAAAAGAAGGGGAGAGAGTGAAGGGGTAGTGTTGAAGGCCAATCCAGTACAAAACATGGGGGAAGGGAGTGAAGGGGTAGTGTCGAAGGCACAATGACTCACCTTCTCGCTTAACGCATTGCTGCATGAACTGCATGCAGACAGCCCGCTACAAGACTTCGTCTACCGGGCGAGTTGGCCGTGCGCGTAGAGGCGCGCGGCTGTGAGCTTGCATCCGGGAGATAGTAGGTTCGAATCCCACTATCGGCAGCCCTGAAAATGGTTTTCCGTGGTTTCCCATTTTCATACCAGGCAAATGCTGGGTCTGTACCTTAATTAAGGCCACGGCCGCTTCCTTCCAACTCCTAGGCCTTTCCTATCCCATCGTCGCCATAAGACCTATCTGTGTCGGAGCGACGTAAAGCCCCTAGCAAAAAAAAAAAAAAAACAAGACTTCGTTGTGATCGAAATGGGCACAGTGGCGTATGTATTGAAGTACAGCATTAGGTTACCTACTCGTCCGGCCCCGTGGTGTACGGGGCAACGCGTCCGGCCGCCCCGAGTTCGATTCCCGGCCGGGTCAGGGAGTTTTAATTGTAAATGATTATATCCCTGGCCTGGGGACTGCGTGTTTGTGTTGTCCTTAACGTTTCTCACATTCAACACTCAACACTTCCGCAATTCCAATTACATGCAGGTTTATATATTGTGCAAGCAGGGGCAAAAGCTATAGTTCGACGCCCCGAACAAATAGCATTTTAATATAAAAATATTAAAAAGTAACCTACTCTGTTAATTACAGTATTAAGAGGTAAAGGAGGTTTTTAACCGAAAAGTATTTTATACTAGTTAGGAATATTTTGTAGCTGCGTTATATCGGGTCTACCAATCCTTCTTCACCTCGTTCTTGCCATATTTCTATCCATCTCCAAACTGTCTTAAGACTGCATGGTATTGCTTGTGCTATTCCTTGGGGGACCATGTGAGCCTCCCACATGCCAATAATACGGCCTCGATTCACCTGTGATAGGATAGGAACCATCTTATTACAATGTTATAGTATAACGCCGGAATACACACACTGTGTATTCAGCACTACCTGTTCACTCCCTTCCCCTCCTTTTCAGTACTGGAGTGGCCTTCAACACTATCCCTTCACTCTCTCCCCTCCTTTTCAGTACTGGAGTGGGGCAGTGTTGATTGTTTATGTCGGGACACCATTAATGTGCGTGCGTGTACAAACACAGTTAACTGATGCTTCTCTCCGATACACTCCCAATCCCTCGAACTACTTCACTCACAACACACCATGGACAAGTGCGCGTTCAACGGTGTAGTTTAATCGTAGACAGACATCCGGAACAAAGAGGTTGAAAGCAACGAGCTAGGTTCGGCTAGAATGAAACGTCAAAGAGGTTGGGTAGGTAGGACACACACTAGCGCGCCACAAGCCCGAAAACAAATGCGGGACATTAAATGTGTTCTATCTTGCAAACCATTATCGTTTCTGTCATATCACAGAATATTGATCATTACTCCTGGAACACTCTGTATATATTGCGCTCGACAGGGACATGAACTAAGGACTAGTGATCAAGTGGACACGCATTTCTTTGTCTGGTTGGGAGTTCGCAGGAACTCGAAGCTTGGAACGCCACGGATGAGGCTAGAATGTATTACCCCCAAGCAGATCTAGGGAATGCCTGGATGGAAAAGAGGGAAAAGTTATCTCCACCACATGTATTTCGTGAGTGGGAGAGGTACACTTTTTAGCGTCGTAATCTGGGAACCATCTTTAAAAGAGCATGACCAACTTCGTTTTCTACATTGAAGGAATTAACGATTTTAATAATACTGCATTGTACAACTGTTCAAAAGAGCTGAAACAAGCTTTTTCGGCCCATTCTACAACATCATGATGTCACATTTTCCGTGCAGAGTAGTATTCGGATAATTTCTGTACGTGAGACCTAAACCGACGTAACTCACATTTTATGAAATTTAGAGCCAAATAAACGTAAGTCCACTGTCATTTTATTTTTGTGGCAATAAAGTAACAATTAACCATATTAAGGGTAAATTATATTAGTGAATGTGTGCAGTGATCAACATCACACAGAATATATCGAGACCAATGATGAACATTTATTGCCTAAGTCACAATGCAGCAAAAAAGCTCCTCAACTGACATTTTTCCTCTCTCATGTAAAATGACTAAAATGTGACTTACATTGTTTTTTTTTTGCTATTTGTTTTACGTCGCACCGCCAACGGCCGTAGCCGTGTTGAAACACCGGATCACGTGAGATCTCCGAAGTTCAGCAACATTGGGCGTGTTCAAGATTTGGATGGGTTGCCACGCGCTGTTGGTGGGGGGTAAGGGAATAGAGGAGTGGAAAGGAACTGGCCAACCTACCGTACGTAAACTTCGGCTAAGGCACACTTCTGCGGAGGTTTGGACCTGCCTTCGGGCAGAATACACCCTTATTTTACCTTACGTCGCAACGACACAGACAGGTGTTATGGCGACGATGGGATAGGAAAGGCCTAGGAATGGGAAGGAAGCGGCTGTGGCGTTAATTAAGGAACAGCCCCAGGGTTTTGCCTTGTGAAAATGGGAAACCACGGAAAACCGTCTTCAGGCCTGCCGACAGTGGGGTTCGAACCCACTATCTCCCGGATGCAAGCTCACAGCTGCGCGCCCCTAACCACACGGCCAACTCTCCCGGTACGTTTGTTTAGCTCTCAGGTACAGATTTTTACATGTATTTAGTTTCTCTCTTCTTTAACATAATAATAATAATAATAATAATAATAATAATAATAATAATAATAATTAGTAATAATCATAATAATCATGTTTGGGTCACGTAGCTATAATAATAATGCTGTTATTGGCTTTACTTTCCACTACATACTTTTTCGGTTTTCGGAGACGCCGCGGTGCCGGAATTTTGTCACACAGGAGTTCTTTTACGTGCCACTAATTCAACAGACACCAGGTTGACGTATTTGAGCATCTTCAAATACCACCGGACTGAGCCAAGTTGGGGTCAGAAGACCAGAGCCTCAACCGTCTGAGTCACTCAGCCCGGCACGTAGGCCTACCTATCATCTTCCATTCGGCAGATAGTGGGTTCGAACCCCACTGTCGGCAGAACTGTACATTCTGTACCTGAGAGCTAAACCGGCTTAAGTCACATTATAGGCATTTTACTGCAGACAGAAAAGAAGGCAGTTGTAGAGCATTTTTGCTTCATTGTGACTTAGGCGGTAGATGTTCATCATTGTTCTTGATATATTTTGTGTAATTTTGATCACTGAACACATTCATTAATATAATTCACACTTAAAATTGTTTTTTCTTTCTTTCTTAATCTGCTTACCCCCCAGGGTTGGCTTTTCCCTCGGACTCAACGAGGGATCCCACCTCTACCGCCTCAAGGGCAGTGTCCTGGAGCTTCAGACTATGGGTCTGGAAAAACAACTGGGGAGGATGACCAGTACCTCGCCCAGGCGGCCTCACATGCTATGCTGAACAGGGGCCTTGGTGGGGGATGGGAGGTTTGGAAGGGGTAGTCAAGGAAGCGGCCGTAGCCTTAAGTTAGGTACCATCGCGGCATTTGCCTGGAAGAGAAGTGGGAAACCACAGAAAACCACTTCCAGGATGGCTGAGGGGGGAATCGAACCCACCTCTACTCAGTTGACCTCCCGAGGCTGAGTGGACCCCGTTCCAGCCCTCGTACCACTTTTCAAATTTCGTGGCAGAGCCGGGAATCGAACCCGGGCCTCCGGTGGTGGCAGCTAATCACACTAACCACTACACCACAGAGGCGGACTAAAATTTTTAATTATTATTTTATTGCGTTTATAAGGCTCTATGTTCCATAAAATGACTAAAATGTCACTTACGTTGGTTTGGCTCCCAGGTACAGAAATGATCTATTATTTTTTCTTCTGGGGAAGTCTGTGGACCATTTAAGCCCCGAGCCCGCGAATTAATGTTGGGGGTCGGGTGTAGGGGAAGGTGGTTTTGGTGGTTGTTCGTAGTTAGGATTAAATTTGGAGTCGGGCATGCCGTTTCCGACACTGCTGTACGTCGCCAGTGTGTGGAACAAGGTTACCATCGAATACGTGCAATGCTTGGAGTGTTCGAACGTGTCCGATAATCAATGAGTTGGCGTGGTCAGGCGCATGGTGGACGTTTTGAGCACTTCTTGTATTAGAGTGCCAACGGCCGTAGCCGTGTTGAAACACCGGATCCCGTGAGATCTCCGAAGTTAAGCAACATTGGGCATGGTCAGGAGTTGGATGGTTTGCCACGCGCTGTTGGTGGGGGGTAAGGGAATGGAGGAGCGGAAAGGAACTGGCCACCCAACCGCACGAAATTCCGTCTCAGGAACACCTCTGCAGAGGTTCAGACCTGCCTTCGGGCAGAATAACCCTTACCTTACCTTGTATTAGAGTGCAGTATCCCTGCTGGTCCACCAACATGCCGACAACTACTCGACATGGAATGCACTAGGTAAAGCTATTACCAATACTTCCCGTACAAAGTTGAAAGTCTGTAAATTGCAAATGATCGACTGTAGGGCATATGTTTATAGGGAATTTTGAGTTGTTTTGACATGTACTAAGTTGCACTCCCTGATTTCTTCCCACATGTTTGGGAACATCCTGTATTTTCATTTCACACGATCTATTTTTTTGCTAGTTGCTTTACGTCGCACTGACATAGATACGTCTTATGGCGACGATTGGACAGAAAAGGGGAAGGAAGCGGTCGTGGCCTTAATTATAGTACAGCCCCAGCATTTGCCTGGTGTGAAAATGGGAAACCACGGAAAACCATTTTCAGGGCTGCCGACAGTGGGGTTCGAACCTACTATCTCCCGAATACTGTAAACTGGCCGCACTTAAGCTACTGCAGCTATCGAGCTCGGTTTTCACACGATCCGCAAACATCTTTTTTTTTTACAAGTTGCTTTACGTCGCACCGAAACAAATATATCTTTAGGCGAGGTTGGGGCAGGAAAGGGCTAGGAGTGGGAAGGAAACGACAGTGGCCTTACTGAAGGTGCAGCCCCAGCTTTGCCTGGTATGAAAACGGGAAACCACGGAAAACCATTTTCAGGGCTGCCGACAGTGGGGTTCGAACCTACTATCTCCCGAATACTGTAAACTGGCCGCACTTAAGCTACTGCAGCTATCGAGCTCGGTTTTCACACGATCCGCAAACATCTTTTTTTTACAAGTTGCTTTACGTCGCACCGAAACAAATATATCTTTAGGCGAGGTTGGGGCAGGAAAGGGCTAGGAGTGGGAAGGAAACGACAGTGGCCTTACTGAAGGTGCAGCCCCAGCTTTGCCTGGTATGAAAACGGGAAACCACGGAAAACCATCTTCAGGGCTGCTGACAGTGGGGTTCGAATCCACTATCTCCCGAATACTGGATACTGGCCGCACTTAAGCGACTACAGCTATCGAGCTCGGTAAACCTCTTGAGAACGTGATACATTTTCCTCAAAATGCGAAATTTTTATAAATACGATATAAGTTAGAGTGAATGCGAAAACGACGATTTAAAACAAATAACACTTCATTTACGTTTCTTGTTCTGGGAATTCAAACCGAGGAGTTGTGGACCTTAGCACCGCCTGTCAATGCTCTTGGCTGTTAAGCTCAGATACCCAGAGTTTGCCCAGGGTTACTACCAAGATTACAGATGTTGGAAAATTTTTCAGTAAATACAATATAGTCCGCCTCTGTGGTGTAGAGGTTAGTGTGATTAGCTGCCACCCCCGGAGGACCGGGTTCGATTCCCGGCTCTGCCACGAAATTTGAAAAGTGGTACGAGGGCTGGAACGGGTTCCACTCAGCCTCGGGAGGTCAAATGAGTAGAGGTGGGTTCGATTCCCACCTCAGCCATCCTGGAAGTGGTTTTCCGCGGTTTCCCACTTCTCCCCCAGGCAAATGCCGGGATGGTACCTAACTTAAGGCCACGGCCGCTTCCTTGTCTATCCCTTCCCATCTCCCCATCTCCCCGCAAGGCCCCTGTTCAGCATAACAGGTGAGGCCGCCTGGGCGAGGTACTGGTCATTCTACCCAGTTGTATCCCCCGACCAACAGGCTGAAACTCGAAGACACTGTCCTTGAGGCGGTAGAGGTGGGATCCCTCGCTGAGTCCTCGGGAAGAACCAATCCTGGAGGGTAAACAGATTAAGAAGAAAGAAAGAAAGAAAGAAAGAAAGAAAGAAAGAAAGAAAGAAGAAACGTTGTTAGTTGTAACGTTCATGAAGAAATATAGGGGAGAGGGGATCACAATAACTGGGTGATGCTTATAAACTAAAAATGAAAAACCCGCTATTCAAAGCGTGGCGGGTGGAACCGTTCAGGTCCGTATACCCTGACTCATACAGATACACACAACTGAGAAACGGTTAGCTTATTATCCGTATACAAGTTTATTCGTTTATAGAGATAATCAGCACCACTACTGTCATCTCACACAGCCTTAGCAGATTGCAAAAGATTTGACAGCATTTCTAACTTTTCCCTGTTATACGATATTATTTTAATGCGTGTTGTAGGGATTTTGGTCTAGTAAAGAGATGAACCCGAAAATGCGATCGTATTTTGTATTCCGTAATGGAATATGTTGAATTCTATGGAAATTCATCAAAATAAGACAGATTTACAGTGATAATTGTATTAAACTAGGATATTCTAGATTTTAATACATGGTGACAAAGGCTTTACCAAATGCGTTGCTTGTCTAAGGAATCACCAAACAGACACATGCCTCGGGATGCAAAAGAAAATTCACAGTGATGGAATTTAAGTAAGACTCCATCTCTCCAGTGCAAGCTCGTAGATCAAACTTCACTGAAGTTTAGTGTAGCATATGTTTAAGCTGAAAATAACCACGTCAACAGCTGTGAAAGTTACCGATCACCCAGCAAACATCGCAAAAATTCCTCTCAACGTCAATAAAATCAGAACTTGTCAAAGTGTTCTGTTATATCCTTCAAGAACATGAACATTTTTACAGAGACATTCTTGTATGGTTTTCTACCACAACAGACAGTGATGTGTGAAAAAAAAATCCTTCCACCTTCATTTCATGTAATCACAAGTTTATCCTACTGTATATTTTTTCATGTATTTATGAGATTTAACAGTTATACTTTTGATTATAAAACTACTAATGTCTTCTCCTTGGCTGAATGGTGAGCATGGTGGACTTCGTTTAGGTTCGATTCCCGGTCGGTCTGGGAATTGTAACTGTGTATGATGAGTTCCTTCGGCTCGGGGACTGGGTGTTCGTGACCATCCGTCTGATTGCATATACACCACAGAAATACGCAATAATGATTACATCCATCCACATAGGGTTGGCGTCAGGAAGGGCACACAGCCGTAAAACTGCGCCAACACACGCACACGCGCACAACGACCCCAAGAATACTGAGGATAAAGTCAGGAAGAGGAAGATGGTAAAATTACGAATAATGTTATTAACTTTACGCCTCACTAACTACTTTTACGGGTTTCGGAGATGCCGAGGTGCCGGAATTTTGTCCCCCGGGACATTTTTACGTTCCGGTAAATCTACGGACATGGGGCTGAAATATTTGAGCACCTTCAAATATCAGCGGACTGAGCCAGGATCGAACCTGCCAACTTGGACTCGGAAAGCCAGCGCCTTAATCGCCTGAGCAACTCAGCCTAGCATACAGGATTTAAAATTAAATTTCCTTTACAAATGCTTATGCGCTTTCTTTGTACCTTTAAGGATTTGCCAGAAAATTGCGCTTTCTTACGTACTGAAGGAGAATTTCGAGCATATGGTCGAGCGTGGAGTATATTAACAGGCCTAATCAAGAGTCCTCGAGTGAAAGGAATTAACCAGACTCGATCTAAATCTCCGATAACCGCACCGGGACGCTCTGAACCGAAGACATCGACCCTGACTATTCAGCCAAATAGCCAAACAACCAAAAATCAAATCCAAACTCCATGGCGCAACAGCCCCGAAGGACCTTGGCCTACCAAGCGACCGCTGCTCATCCCGAAGGTTAGCAGATTGTGAGGTGTCGTGTGGTCGGCACGACGAATCATTTCGGACGTTATTTCTTGGCTTTCTAGACTGGGGCCGCCATCTCAACGTCAGATAGACAGCTCCTCAATTCTAATTTCGTAGGCTGAGTCGACATCGAACCAACCCTCAGATCCAGGTAAAAAATCCCTGCCCTGGCCGGGAATCGAACCGGGGGGCCTTCGGGTAAGAGGCAGCCACACTAACCCTACACTGCAGGACTGGCAGCCAAACAACTATACTAAATATTGAGCTACAACACTGTCCTCGGCGCTAAAACTCTGTGTAATAAAACATGTTATGTCAAATTATATATTAAAAAAATACTTTCTATATATGTGTGCGTTTCAATGGCTGGGGTATGTACTGATTTCTCTCGTTACCTGAACTTGTTTGAAACTAGATAGTGACGTCCGGATATTGCCATTGAGTAATGTGCATTTGTCGTTGGCTGGGGACAACCAATACACTGTCACCTTAAAAGCATAGACGTGTCGGACAATGGCTTCCAGCAGATTTCAAAGGCATTGAAGCATAGCTTCTATTTCATTCCTGCCCAGCAATAATTTGAATATTTCGAATTACAGTAGAGCACAATTAAATCGCTGTTCAAGGCACCGCGTTAAAAGCACGTGTTAGGTCGCTCGCAGTTAGAAGGTGAAATGAATATTATATTTTCAGATACCACTATATTCAAAAGTAGATTAGAAATTCAATTCAATATTCGATACAAAAGTAGCCTCCGTGGCTCAGACGGCAGCGCGTCGGCCTCTCACCGCTGGGTACCGCGGTTCGAATCCCGGTCACTCCATGTGAGATTTGTGCTGGACAAAGCGGAGGCGGAACAGGTTTTTCTCCGGGAACTTCGGTTTTCCCTGTCATCTTTCATTCCAGCAACACTCTCCATTCTCATTTCATAGCATCTGTCAGTCATTAATACATCACTTTGGGAGTGGCGACCCCATCGTACTAATAGCCTATATATGATTCATTCATTACATCCCTGACCCGGTGAAAGACTGGAAAGCAGGCTGTAGGTTTTCACTCGATACACAAGTACTTTTTCTCTTCAATGCCGGGCTGAATTGCTCAGCTGGCAAAGAGCTAGTCTTCTGAGACCAACTTGGCAGGTTCGATCCTTTCTCAGTCCGGTGGTATCGAAAGGTGCAAAAAAAAGTCAGCCTCGTGTCTGTAGATTTACTGGTATGTAAAATAACTCCTCCGGGACGAAATTTCGGCAGTTCGGCGTTTCTGAAAACTGTAAAAGTAGTTACTTTCTTGATTATTATTATTTTATTTAGTCAGACTCAGAAAGGAATCCCACCTCTACCACCTCAAGGTCAGTGTCCTGGAGCGTAAGACATTTGATCGGGGATACAATAGGGGTGGATGACCAGTACCTCGCCCAGAAGGCCTCACCTCTCATGCTGAACAGGGGCCTTGTGGGGCGATGGGAAGATTGGAAGGGACAGGCAAGGAAGAGGAAAGGAAGCGGCCGTGGCCTTAAGTTGGGTATCACCCCGGCATTTGCCTCGAGGACAAGTGGGAAACCACGGGAAACCACTTCGCGGATGGCCGAGGAGGGAATCGAACACCTTCTACTCAGTTGACCTCCATAGGCTGAGTGTACCCCGTTCCAGTCCTCGTAAGACATTTCAAATTTCGTGGCAGAGCCGAGAATCGAACACGGGCCTCCGGGGGTGGTAGTTAATCACACTAAACACTACACTTCAGAGGCGGACTATCCTAAATTTAATGGTAACAATCATTTTACTCTAAAATCAACAGTAATGTTATAATTAGCTGCTGAAGAGTACAGGATGGTTCGGAGCAATTTAAACACTTTTTACCAACAATGAGATTTAGAAAACTCGAACAGAATTTCATGCTCTATGAACCTATTTTACTAAGACTAACATTGTACAACTCTATAAGAATATTAGGAATTTAGTACTCGGGGGTATGACTAGCGAAGTGGTTTATCTGACGGCTTTACTACCTGTACGGTCGAGGTTCGATTCCCGGCGAATCCTGGTTGGAATTTTCACTTGAAAAATCACGGGGTGTCAAGAAGGGCATCCGTCCAAAGCCTAAAATGAGATAGGTGACTCCAGGGACCACAGAAATACATGGAATAAGCTGAAGAATGTAAAGATTTCTCTTTTTTTACAATTGGCTTTACGCCGCACCGACACAGATAGGTCTTATGGCGACTATAATGTTGTTAATACTTTTGTATTTTTTATAATAAACGCTAAAATGCTCATGCTCACTAAGATTGAGCGAAACATGTCCTACTTGTAATTAAATGGATTTATCCTAAATATAAAGGACATTGTGTATTGGAAAGGTGGTTTTATTAATATAATAATTTCTTATTCTGAAATCCAATACGGTTTTATAATGAGATTTATAATTGTAAACGCTAAAATGTTATGTAGAACGAAATCTTGATCATCATCTATGTATGTATGTATGTATGTCTACCCCTTAGTCTCGTTTCTTCATACGGGGTCGGGGATGAGGTGAAATTATTTTATTTGGCATATTTTTACGGCTGGATGCCCTTGCTGACACTAACTTCACTTGAGGAGATAATGAAGACGAATTGAATTATGGCTGATGAAATTGTGTAAGGAGATGGAAGGGATCGGCTGTGGACTATGAATAGAAATTGTCCCGGCATTTGCCTGGAAGTGAAAATGGGGAAATTACAGGAAAGTCACTCTCAGGACAGCCGACGGTGAGGTTCGAACCCACGCGTCTCCCAAATACAGAGCTTGGCTCCACAGCCGTTGCGCGTTAACACGTGTGGCCACTCCGCTCTTTCTTGAAAGTCATCTATATTCTGCATAAATGTGCATACTATTAACATAATCCTTTATTAGCACGAACGAGGAGATTGTTGGTTTCCTGTTCAGAATCTCTCGTTTTATCTTGCTGTGGACAATCTGTGTAACTTCTAATGTCTAATGTATTAAATGATCATCCTATCAGATAACATTTCAAACGATTCTTCGTTCCATTTAAAACGGCAGCAAACGTTGACTAACTATTAGAATAGAAGAGCATAGAATACTTCCCTCTCGTACTGTGGTACCGGATCGCCCGGAACTGGGGAGAAAGTAATTCTCTACTGCAATCCAAATTAATTTTGATACATGCATGATTTTATTGTGACAATTATTTATCTATTGCTACATTAAACATTACAATTAAGCCTAATCACTATTTAGACCCAATCTGTAAATTGTAGCTATTAATTTTTTATTTATTTTTGTTCTAGACGTTAGCATTGTTACATAGTCTAGGACAACATGCAAATTACCCTTATTCATTTGTATTAGTGAAAGTACTTTTTTTGTCAAGTGTCTGAACAGATTTATCTCCAGCTTACAATGGACATTATGAATGAACGCATTGACCGTATGAATGAATGAATGAATGAATGAATGCATGAATGAATGAATGAATTATTGCATGAATGAATTTTATTCATGAATGAGTAAGCCTTCCTTTCTCCTAGTGACGGATAACCACCAGCTGGGGTGAGAGCCCTTATTATTGAATGAATCAGTGAATGTATCAACGAATGAATGCTCTCAGCCTACAGCTACGCAACTCTACTATATTTTATATAGCAAAGCAAAGCAAAGCAAAGTCACCTCCGTACAGGCCATGAAGGCCCTTGGAGGTGTGGAAGGTAGGGGCTTCCACCATTGTTAATCTCGGCACGACCGGGCGAGTTGGCCGTGCGCGTAGAGGCGCGCGGCTGTGAGCTTGCATCCGGGAGAGGTTCGAATCCCACTATCTGCAGCCCTGAAAATGGTTTTCCGTGGTTTCCCATTTTCACACCAGGCAAATGCTGGGGCTGTACCTTAATTAAGGCCAACGCCGCTTCCTTCCAACTCCTAAGCCTTTCCTATCCCATCGTCGCCATAAGACCTATCTGTGTCGGTGCGACGTAAAGCCCCTAGCAAAAAAAAATCTCGGCACGTGATGGGGTAGAGTGGTTTGCTTTACGCCCGGCTGCCTTTGCCTCAAGGAATTAACCTGGTACTCAATTTTTGTGTAAGCTGAGTGAACCTCAGGCCCATATGCACCTCCGGAAGTGGAAATCTCGTTTCTTAAATTTGACGACTTCCTGACGGGGATTCGAACCCACGTTCTTCCGGGCGAACCGAGCACGCCTTTACCGCCTCTGCCAGGCAGCCCCTATCTTTTATATTAGAGAATGTTATTTGACGACTGTCTCTGTAGTGCAGTGGTTAGCGTGATTAGCTGCCACACCAGGAGAGCCGGGTTCGATTCACGGCTTTGCCACGAAATTTGGAAAGTGGTACAAGGACAGGAACGGGGTCCACTCAGCCACCGGTATAAAACTGGTTAGAGGGGTTCGATACCCACCTCAGGCATACTCGAAGTGGTTTTCCGTGGATTCCCACTTCTCCTCCACGTAAAAGCCGAAATGGTACCTAACTTAAGACCACGGCCACTTCCTTCCTCTTCCTTGTCTACCCCTTCCAATCTTCCCATCCCCTACGAGCCCCTGTTCAGCATAGCAGGTGAGGCCACCTGCGCGAGGTCTTCCTCCCCAGCTCTATACCTCGACCCAAAGTCTCACGCTCCGGGACACTACGCTTGAGGCGGTAGAGGTTGGGGTTCCTCACTGAGTCCGGAAAAAAACCATGGACGGTTTTTTTACAAGTTGTTCTACGTCGCACCAACACAGATAGGTCTTATAGTGACGATGGGAGTGGAAAGTGCTAGGAGTGGGAAGGAAGCTGTGCTGTGAAATTGGGAAACCAGGGAAAACCATCTTCAGGGCTCCTGGCAGTCCTGGATGTTAAACGGATTATGAAATGAAAAGGAATTATTATTTGACGGCAGAATGACTATTACTATTAAATTCATGTTGTCTTAATTGATCGTGTCACCCAGTTTGATCGCACTCGGCGTGGTCCAACCCACACAGTTCGCTTGTAAGTGAGCTGCTCTAGCCGGACATGGAAGGCCATGCGCGACTTGCCTGCCCCATATTCGTAACTAAGAATAGAGTTATGAAACAGTTTGTGAGTGCGTTATCGGTCGTCAGCTTTTCGTCTTCATTGTGTCGTGCGTGAACACACATCTCCAGAATGAGGCCGGCCGGCAACAAGGACCCATCCACGTCTTTCTTAAAGTGAGATGGCCTGGTGAAGACCAGCTGCTTGAAGGAGCACATTCGTCTAGCATTGAGACTTGGGGTATCAGTGTATTTGTGAATGAAGATACATGTGCTCTATGACTACGATCACGATGCCAATAGTTGCACGTAGAACTACGAACCTCCAACAATCCTGCCATTACTTCCGGGTCTATATGCTTTTCTTTCTAATGTTCTAACACGTACAGCAGAAGGGCTGGGACTGGGAAGGTAGTGACCCTCTGAGTGCCAGTCGATCTTGAAAATTTCAATGCATAAAAAAACCAAACATTTTTTTCTGAAAATGCGGGCTCCTAATATTGTTTAAAGGTAGATTATTAAAATCAATCAAAGGTATTTATGTTGACAATTGGGCTTCAGTGAGAATTGATGGTAGAATGAGTTCATGGTTCAGGGTACTTACAGGAGTTAGACAAGGCTGTAATCTTTCACCTTCGCTGTTTGTAGTTTATATGGATCATATGCTGAAAGGTATAAAATGGCAGGGAGGGATTCAGTTAGGTGGAAATGTAGTAAGCAGCCTGGCCTATGCTGACGACTTGGTCTTAATGGCAGACTGTGCCGAAAGCCTGCAGTCTAACATCTTGGAACTTGAAAATAGGTGCAATGAGTATGGTATGAAAATTAGCCTCTCGAAGACTAAATTGATGTCAGTAGGTAAGAAATCCAACAGAATTGAATGTCAGATTGGTGATACAAAGCTAGAACAGGTCGATAATTTAAAGTATTTAGGTTGTGTGTTTTCCCAGGATTATAATATAGTAAGTGAGATTGAATCAAGGTGTAGTAAAGCTAATGCAGTTAGCTCGCAGTTGCGATCAGCAGTATTCTGTAAGAAGGAAGTCAGCTCCCAGACGAAACTGTCTTTACATCGGTCTGTTTTCAGACCAACTTTGCTTTATGGGAGCGAAAGCTGGGTGGACTCAGGATATCTTATTCGTAAGTTAGAAGTAACAGACATGAAAGTAGCAAGAATGATTGCTGGTACAAACAGGTGGGAACAATGGCAGGAGGGAACTCGGAATGAGGAGATAAAGGCTAATTTAGGAATGAACTCGATGGATGAAGCTGTACGCATAAACCGGCTTCGGTGGTGGGGTCATGTGAGGCGAATGGAGGAGGATAGGTTACCTAGGAGAATAATGGACTCTGTTATGGAGGGTAAGAGAAGTAGAGGGAGACCAAGACGACGATGGTTAGACTCGGTTTCTAACGATTTAAAGATAAGAGGTATAGAACTAAATGAGGCCACAACACTAGTTGCAAATCGAGGATTGTGGCGACGTTTAGTAAATTCTCAGAGGCTTGCAGACTGAACGCTGAAAGGCATAACAGTCTATAATGATAATGTATGTATGTATGTATGTATGTATCTAAAAGTATTTAATGCATCCTATTTTCTTTACGATTGAGGAATGTTTGTTCAAAAGGCCCTACCTCCACCTTAATAAGGTTATGGAAATACGCAAGAAAACATGTAGTCTCATAAAAGGGCACATGGAACATACCCGTCATCGGGTATGGTACTAGTTTTAAGAAATTACATCTTTCTGGTTTGGATTGCTCTTGGCATTCGATAGTATTCGACTACTGCAATGCATGTGAACGAAATACTAAAAAAGAAAAAAAAGAAAGTGCTTTTCGTCGCAGGACACAGGTAGGACTTACTCCGACAATGGAATAGGAAAGGGCTAGGACTGGGAAGGAAGCGGCAGTACCCTTAATTAAGGTGCAGCCCCAGTATTTGCCTGGTGTGAAAATGGTAAACCACGGAGAACAATCTTCAGGACTGCCGACAGTGGGTTTCGAACCCACTATCTCCCGGATGCGAGCTCACAGCTGCGCGCCACTAACCGCATGGCCAACTCGCCCGGTGGTGTGAACATGGGAAACCACGGAAAACCATATTCAGTGCTACCGACAGTGGGAATCAAATCAACTATCTTCCGAATGCAAGCTGATATCTACGTGATTTGATGTATCTACCTGCTCCCGTATATTACAAGCTGGATGATTATTTATATGAACAAACAAACAAAAAAGGAAGAAAGAAAGAAAGAAAGAAAGAAAGAAGGAAAGAAAGAAAGTAAGTAAGAAAGAAAGAAATAAACAAACAAATAAATAAACAAAGAAACAAACAAAGAAACCAACAAACCAACCCAACTTTGCAATTGCAAATTTTGTAAAGAGCACCCACCATCTTTCAAAATATGATTAGGTATGATTAGGTCGTATTTGACATTCTAAATGTTAATATACAGTCTCGACATTATCTAGGCGTGAATGTGGCTAATCAGCGAAATATATCTTCAGGGCTGCCGACTGCGGGTGTTGAACCCATCCTCTCCCGAATTGAAACTGACAGTTATACGACCTGTGCCTCATAGCGAACTCAGTCAGTTGTCTGTATCATTTATTAGGTCGTAAGCTGGCATAGCTACATCCAGACTTGAAGGTATTGGCCCATTCTATTTCCTGGAATGCGTATGAATAAAATCCAGAGGAATTCCACTCTAAGGGTAGGCGTTCCTTCTCCCAGGATTCAAACTTTTGCCCTCCCAAAGGAAAAGAAAAGAAACTAGTGTAGAAGTAATTTTAAATATTTACGTTACTCTTTATGGGATATAAAATTTTACATGGGATTCTAACCACGGGCCTTTCCTTTTTTTTAAACCCGCTTGCATTGTCCGGGATCACACCACCCTTTCTTTGTTGAGACTGACTTTCACACTATGAAATTTCTTAGTCTTATCGTTAACATATGAACTTAAATTTCTCTATGAGTCAACAGGTGTGGTGGTTGCTTACGTCTCAAATAATCTCCAATAGAGGATACGTAAAGGAGAGGCAATTGGAAGAGGAAAACGTAAATTAGAGGTGACTGTTCATTTGCCCTCAATATCTTGAATATATTTCGGAAATTGAGAGTTTTTAAATATACAACTCGAGCTCCATTCCTGAACATTCCTTAATGCGTTTCTGAATAACTTACGTCAGAATTGATATCAAACATAAAATTGTCGTCTGTATATTCCAAGTTCTAACACATGTCATCTATGTGCTTATAATTATTGTTGTGTTAAATGGACATAGTCTTGGAGATCGTGTACAAGATGAAATTAAATTAATCCAAAACAAAAGTAATGTAGTGCAGTCGAATGAGGCCAGGTGATGCAGGAATTATTAGATTAGGAAATGAAGTCTTGAAGAAAGTAAATTAATATTGTTACTTTGGTAGCAGAATAACTAATGGTGGCAGAAGTAACGGAGACATAAAATGAAGACTAGCACAAGCAAAGAAGGCCTTTCATAAGAAAAGAAATGTGCTCACTTGGAACAGTGATATAGGAATTAGAAAGATGTTCTTGAAAACCTTAATCGGGAGCGTGGCATTGTATGGAAGTGAAACATGGATGATAACTAGCTCAGAAAGAAAGAGAATAAAAAGCTTTTGAAAGGTGGTGTTACAGAAGAATGCTGAAGGTGAGGTGAGTATATAGAATCACGAATAAAGAGATACTGAATCGAATTGGTGAGAGGAGAAAGATTTGGCGATATTTGACCAGAAAAAGAGATGGAATGATAGGGCACATCTTAAAACACCCACGACATATTCACTTTGTTTTTGAGGGAAGTGTAGGTGGTGAAGACGGCAGGGGTCAACCACGGTATGAATATGATAAAAAGATTAGAGTAGATGTGGGATGTAGTAGCTACGTAGAAATGAAAAGTTTAGCACAGGATGGGGTGGTATGGAGGGCTGCATCAAACTAGTCTATAGACTGATCACCCAAACAACAACACATATATTGTACCTTCCTAGAACTTTTTATTTATTTATTATTTTTTTAACGATTTGCTGTACATCGCACCGACACATATAGGCCTTATGTGGACGATGGGATAGCAAAGGACTATTTGTAGGAAGGAGGGGTCCGTGGCCTTGATTAAGGTACATCCACAGCATTTGCCTGGTACAAAAATGGAAAACCACAGAAAACTATTTTCGTGTCTACCGACAGTGGGACAGTAGCTGACAGCTACGTGACCCAAACCGCGCAGCTACTCTCTCGATTTAATTATTTTATTTACTTCTTATTTATTAAGGCTTCTTTCAAGAAGGAAACGTGAAATTTCACACAGTTATGTTTCTATTTCTTTTCTATTTGCTTTACGTCGCCCCGACACAGATAGGTCTTATGGCGACGATGGGATAGGGAAGGCCTAGGAAGTGGAAGTAAGTGGCCGTGGCCTTTATTAAGGTGCAGCCCCGGCATTTGCCTGGTCTGAAAATGGGATGTTTCTATTTCAGGTGAGACAAAGTGTTTACAGAATACTACGTCTCTTGGTATGAGTTAGAACTGATTTGTTACTTTCATTTACCTGTCTCAGTCTCATCCTTGTTTTCACAATATAAACGTGAGTGAGGCATGAAATATGCTGGTAACACTATTCTTCATGTACCCAGATCCTGTTTTAACAGTGGAAAAGTATCGCCCATGGGCACGTTTGATGTGTTGATTTCAGCGGGCTTGGCAGACTGGTGTGTAGATAGCAATTTCAGACTCAGCGAGGAAAGCAACGAGAAACGACACCACTCTTCATTTCTCTAGTACGCCTCTTCAGTAATATCTAGGCCTTTACTGACAGTCGATTGTGAAGTTGTTGAGGATCCAACCAGCCTCTGGGTTGAGGACTCAGTAAACATATATAGTTCCACGTTTAGTTCTTTGAAGCTGGTTTACACACACAGATTCATATTCAAACTGATTCCCAACCTAGCCATTATGCCCTCATTACGAGCGCCTTCCTACCATTGTTCTCACCTGTTTATACCGATGATCATTCTCGCGACATTTATATCTGTTAAATCCAACTTGCGAGTAACATACGATATCCATAGCCCACCCGGCTTTCATTTTCGTAAGCAAAGTCGGTCCACTACTACAACTACTAAACCCGTAGCACGCCAAGACGGCTGCTGCCCAGTCCGAATGGCTTGCGGGTATTTAAGAGTCATGTTATCAGCGTGACTTCCTCAGTCGTAGTAATTTTAAGGATTTTTAGCCTGTCGAACACCAATTGTGACACCGATAACGTACCTGTAAAAACACCACAACTGGTATAGTTCTTGCTATTTCCTCGCTAACGACCGGCACGCTTTTGAAGCCTAGCTGGCCGGCTGTGTTTACATTCCTTGTCCGGGGAGTACTAGGGTTTTCCCAACTTGAGACACATCATTGTCAACTCTCCGTTTTAAGACTATCCAGGATGAGTCCTAGCGCGTTGGCCGTGCGGTTAGGGTCGCGCAACTATGAGCCTGCATTTGGGATATAGTGGCTTCGAACCCCACTATTGGCAGCCCTGAAGATGGTTTTCCGTGCTTTCTCACCTTCACACTAAACAAATGCTGGGTCTGTAGCTTAATTAAGGTCACGGCCGATTCCTTCCTAGTCCAATCCCCTCGTCGCCTTAAGACCTATTTTTGTCGGTGCGATGTAAAAACAAAACTGTAAAACATATACATACGGGGTGAACGCGAACTTCACTGACAAACTTTCGGAAACTTTCGGCATACCTTCTGAGTACGCTTATGAAATGAAATGTCGTATGGCTTTTAGTGCCGGGATATCGCAGGACGGGCTCGGCTCGCCAGGTGCATGTCTTTCTATTTGACGCCTGTAGGCGACCTACGCGTCGTGATGAGGATGAAATGATGATGAAGACAACACATACATCCAGCCCCCGTGCCATTGGAATTAACCAATTAAGGTTAAAATCCCCGACCCGGCCGGGAATCGAACCCGGGACCATCTGAACTGAAGGCCAGTACGCTGACCGTTCAGCCAACGAGTCGGACAGTACGCCTATATTGGTATAAGGAACCCGTGGTTGCCGGTGCTCGTTACAGAGTAATAATGTAATTGTGATTTATTCAGTTTGTTGCCCCAATCACTCTTGTTTTTGTGAAAGTACCTTCGCGGCAGTGAACAAGCCTGTGATATGCATTTAAAGGGTGTTTTAAAGGTAACAACCCTGTGTCGTTGGTTTTAGACATGTTAAAGAACTCCTGCGGGACAAAATTCCGACACCCTGGCTTCTGTCAAGAACTAGCATTTAGGACGAACGTGTAACATATAACATTATTATTATTATTATTATTATTATTATTATTATTATTATTATTATTATTATTATTTCCAGTGCAATACAGATACAAAGCTAAATGGAGCAACAAACCATACGAAATACAATTACTCTGTAACGAGCAGTGGCGGCTTGTGAGAAAATTTTCAGGAGGTTCACATTTTTGTTCACGTCTCAAATGTACCAAAGTATAACGCAAATCAGTGAAAAGTATCACACTTAAATCATTTCACTAAAAGTTTTTTATACGATTCCTTTTCCACTGCCAACGACCGTAGACGTATTGAAACAACGGATCCCGTGAGATCTGCGAAGTTAAGCAACATTGGGTGTGGTCAAGATTTGGATGGGTTGCCACGTGCTGTTGGTGGGGTGTAAGGGAATGGAGGAGCGGAAAGGAACTCGCCACCCTACCGTACGTAAACTCCGCCTCACGCCCACCTCTGCGGAGGTTCGGACCTGCCTTCGGGCAGAATATCCCCTTACCTTACCTTTTCCACTCATAATAGGTAGAACCCTTATAACCGAGGATCCATTATAACCGAGACTAATCTGGGAGTGTACAACAAAACTAAACTGAGTACAACAACAACTACTTCTACTGCTGCTGCTGCTTCTTCTTCTTACACGTTTTAATTCCGTGCTCTGGTGGGTGACGTCTTCTGCCAGGCCAGGAGATGTGTTGCGCTGAAGCTGAGTGGGGAAAAGCCGTGGCCTATACAAAGAACTGTCCCGACATTCGTCTTAGTGTAGAGAATGAAAATGATTTGGACGCGTTCTAAATATTCTTGGTCTTGGTCTTCTTCTGTGCTGCATATGAGCTAAAATAATTTGCATTTCCTCGTCATCAAAGTCTTCTTCTTCAGAAAACATCGTGGTAGACTGAATCCTTAGCTTAAACCTCAGTTGCATACAGCTTAAGCCAGTCACAGATAAGCTCGGCTTACCACTTGCACTCCCCACTGTGAAACTCGTCCAGAGTTTAAGCTCCCGCTTAAGCCCGATCCAAGGCTTAAGCGTATACTGTGAAACCAGGCCTTAGTGTAGAGAATGGAAGATCACGGAAAAGTATTCTCAGGAGAGCCGACGGTGGAGACAGCCTACCACCCGATACAGAGCTGGAAAGCCGTGGCCACTGTTAGTCGAAGCTACTCTGCTCGGTGAACGTAAAATTCACAACAATTCTGTATGTTAGCGAATATTAAAGGGTTTACATAGGACGAGGTTCACCGAAGTATGACAACAAGAATAAAAATTATTCGTACCACATTTACCGGTACTCAAATTAATTTAACTTGAAACAATTTCCCAACCAGAACGTAAATCAAATTTCTTCCCACAATTACAAAACACCTGTCCAGAATTACTAGCGAAATCTTCCGGCATGGCAATACAATAACTTCTGGGAGGCTGTGGCTAACAGTAATACAGGAGGTGGTAGACCCTTGTGGTCAATTGTAATACTACCTCTGGACAGAGGGTGGTTGTAGATGGAAAGGCACATACAATACTGTGCTCCTCGTTTGTGGGGATATCTGCGCATAAACCATGATGTCATCGGCAAGCGCATGCGTATAGTCGTCAGTATCGTAGCACAAAATCCAGCGTGCTCCCTGCATTGTCAGTCAGAACGAACAGCTGTCGGTGTAACGGAGCTTCGATATAAGTGGAATGCTTTCTATCGATTGATGAAATCAGGTCGGAACGAAACAATTTTGAACTATCCATGAATGTGTGAATATGCATGAGAAACGGGTATTCACGTGCTAATGTGCTTTTGAGAGTCCACCGCCACTGGTAAGGAGCCACCGGAGATCACGGATCCCTTATACAAATATGCTCAGAAGGTATCCCTGAACATCTTCCAAATGTTTGTCGGTGGAGTTCGGGTTCATTCTGTATAGCCACTGAGAGCTAGCAGTGAGGCTGTGTGCAGCTGCGCAACACTGGAGACTGGAGGCTTCAGGACCGGCACGCTTTTGTAGTACTCCACGTGGACTGTCACTGACAAAGCAAGCATGCTATTGGTCAGGAGCCATCTGCTATTGGTCATAACGAAGCCGAGTGTAGACAGTCATAAATCTGGTTACTGTCGGAGAGTGGTACTGCTTAGCGTTTGAGTTAACGGGGAAATTGAGAGAACTGCTGTATATCTTATAGTCGTATAGGTGTTATAATTAGTGTTCGACAGACTGGCCTATATTAAATCAGTCGACACTGAAAAGTACGGCTTCAATCAATCAATCAATCAATCAATCAATCAATCAATCAATCAATCAATCAATCAATCAATCAATCAATCAATCAATCAATCAATCAATCAATCAATCAATCAATCAATCAATCAATCAATCAATCAATCAATCAGTTACGACTGATCTGCATTTAGAGCAGTCGCCCAGGTGGCAGATTCCCTATCTGTTGCTTTCCTAGCTTTTTCTTAAATGATTGCAAAGAATTTGGAAATTTATTGAACATTTCCCTTGGTAAGTTATTCCAATCCCTAACTCCCCTACCCACAAACGAGCATTTGCCCCAATTTGTCCTCTTGAATTCCAACTTTATGTTCATATTGTGATCTTTCCTACTTTTAAAAACACCTAGCAAATTCCTCAGTCGTATTGCTTGCTTTCTTCCTTGACCGGGTTCATGGTCTACCACACAGACAGCTACTTAGCTGGTTTTACAAGCCTGGGTAGTCCGACTCGTTGGCTGAATGGTCAGCGTACTGGCCTTCGGTTCAGAGGGTCCCGGCTTCGATTCCCGGCCTGGTCGGGGATTTTAACCTACATTGGTTAATTCCATTGGCCTGGGGGCTGGATGTTTGTGCTGTCCCCAACATCCCTGCAACTCACACACCACACACAACACTATCCTCCACCACAATAACACTCAGTTACCTACACATAGCAGATGCCGCCCACCCTCATCGGTGGGTCTGCCTTACAAGGGCTGCACTCGGCTAGAAATAGCCACACGAAATTATTAATGTACAAGCCTGAGTGAACCCACTTCAGCCTTCAGTCCAGTATTGAAATCCTTGGATTGGTTGGGAATCGAACCTGCGGCATCATTCCATGAGGCAGAGAGTCTATGACACTACCACGGGGCTTATTAATAATAACAACAATATCGTACTACTACTCTTACAACAACAACTACTACTACTAACATAAACTGTCTGGTGATTTAATGTACAAAGAGTCGAAGTGGAGTAGCTATAATAATGAAACTGTGAAAATTACTATTTGCTTTACGTCGGACCGGCACAGATAGGTCTTATGGCGACGATGTGATAGGAAAGGCCTAGGAGTTGGAAGGAAGCGGCCGTGGCCTCAATTAAGGTACAGCCCCAGCATTTGTCTGGTGTGAAAATGGGAAACCACGGCCAACAATCTTCAGGGCTGCCGACAGTGGGATTCGAACCCACTATCTCCCGGATGCAAGCTCACAGCCGCGCTCCTAATCGCACGGCCATCTCGCCCGGTAAATTGTGAAAATTAACGCGCTGTCTGATGAAAATGGCAACGTAGGCTGCATTATAATGTAGCAATTAATCACGCTCAGTTTGATTTCTGGTTAAGAAGGGAAGAAAGGACGTGGGGTAGAGTTCGAATGTAAGTAATGTAGACCCTGCAGCAGTAACCGGCAAAGGTTATGGAGCCCATTAATGCTGATTTATTGTAAGGGGCCTCCTTCCACCTACCGCGAAGTGTTCTTTGCTGTGAATACGACAGGTGCGAATAACGAGCGATCAATTAGAACTCATACTGACGAGTAGTCCACTAAACGAGGTGTAGCAAACTGTGGAAAAGCAGTATCAACGAACCAAAAGTCAACATCTTAAGTTATTTGCAACTCTAATTCATGTGCAGGAGCACAGAAACAGCATAAACTGAATGTTACATCTTGCCACTGCAACCATTCTTTCCTATTACCGACTGCTGTTTACAGTTCTTCTGAACTCTTGAAGTCCATGCTGCTCTTTACGTCATCAATGTGCTTCATTTTTGATCTTCCTCTTTCTTCTCCCTAGGATCTTCCCTCCAACTTTCTCTTCCAAAAAGTGGCTTTGTCTCAACATGCGACCTACGAACTTAATTCTTCTCATTTCCCTTCACTTCCTTTGAGACTTGTGTATGGTTTTCTTCTCAGTCCAACTTGTCTTCGTCATCTTCCTCGATATCCACATTTCTGCAGTTTCCAGTTGTCCCCATTTCCGTTTAACACTTGTCCAGCTGTCGATGTCGAATAGTAAAATACTCCAAAGTCCAAACAAATGTTTTAGCAAACGATTTTCAAATTTCGATATCTAAATGTCTGCTTGTCACTTTAGTTTACCTGTACTTATGTGTCGTCGTGATTAAGCTTCCAGGATAACACAATTTCTTCACCCGATCTATTTTTGAAGTTCCTATTGTTATACAGTATTTATATTGGCTTCCCTATTGTTCTTGCTAACTAGAAGAGTTTTGGTTTTCATAACGTTTATTTTCAATAGATTCGTTTACAGTTATTGGCAATATCTCTTAACACTCTATTCATATCCTTTCGCATTTCTGCCATGAGTACCATATCATCAGCGGATCTTTTATGGTGCATCCTTTTCCTACTCACCTACGTGTAGTTCTGGCTTTCATGGGTCTAATCGCTTCTTCAGTGACGAGATTGAATAGATACGGAGACAGAGGGCATTCTTGCCTTATCACTTTCCTAATATTTACTTCTGTTTCACACCCATTTATAACTATTTGTAGTGGTATTTGAAGCAACTAACATAGCACCTTGCATGTGTTCTAACGAAGAGATTTTTGCAAAGATTAAAAACCAGCCTTCCATCTTTGTAATCTACACCTGTGTTTTCATCACTTGGGATATAAGTCACCAGTCCACAGTATCGAAGGCCTTATCCAGATGAATATGTGTTATATATACTTATCTATTCATCTGTTTACGACTGATAATGGAAAGAAGATTAGAGGCGAATGTAAAAGAAGTAAGGAAATATTGTTTAAATAGGACAGAGGGAGAGAGAGTCGCAATTTTATGGCACTTACAATATCACGAATAAAATTTTTAAAAAAATCTTAATGCTACGTTAACTACAGTTTTACGTGGAATCCGAACGACTTGTAAGTGACCTTTCCATTTCGGAATTCTTACTTGCCTTGGTCGGGATTCGATCCACGGCAGTCCTGGTAGGAAGCTACCAGCTCCCCAAGTCACTCAGCTATTATTTCTTTCTTTCTTGAAAACAGATACACAATTTAAAAACAAATACCTATTGTAAGAACTTAGGTTGGAGCCTGTTAGAATTTACTGATTGGTGCTTCTTTCCTTAGCTTTTCTAGATTTGTTTCACCAAGCATACGGAGCGAGTTGGCTACGCGGCACCCGTCAAGTAGCTGAAAGGTGGCATTCGTTCCCCACCGTCAGCGGACATTAGGATGGTTTTCTATGGATTTCAATTTTCACACCAGGTACTGCAATTTCCTCCCAAACCCTACGCCTTTATCATCCATTGGTCGTCGAAAATATGAGTGGAAAGCTAGCGTCCAAGTAACTCACAGATTACTTCTTTCTTTCTTTCTTTCTTTCTTTCTTTCTTTCTTTCTTTCTTTCTTTCTTTCTTTCTTTCCTTCTTGAAAACAGATAAACTGAAAAGAACGAAATCGCCAAGGAGATGTTGACGAGTTTCAGCATCGGAAATATAATATATTTTCTTTCTTTTCTAGCCTCTTTCCAATCGTCTGCGGTCATCACTAATGTGGATTAATCCCGGTTTTACGTGCACATGCCCTTCCCAACACCAACGCCAGTGGAGTTACAGTATAATTATATCCCCTACTGCCTGTTTCTGTGATGGATGGGAGTGTGATGTGTTGCATTCAGATATGTATTAATACGATTACAAACACTCAGTCCCCGACCCAGAGGAGTTCACAATACGCAGTTGAAAATCTCGGCCCAGTAGGGAATCGAACCCCTGCCCCTATGAACCGAAGGGCAGTACGCTGATCATTCAACAAAGAACCGGACATCAGACGTATAATTAAGAAAGACATTAATTGTTTAACGTCCGTTCTAACTGCGAACGGTTTTAACACATGCTTAATGTCTGAAATGTTATCTGTATCATGTAATGGAATTTCAAAACACGGAATTGATGTATTTAATCACTTTTGAACGAGATCCAGAAACAGTGATTTTTATTTTATTTTTACAAGTTTGCTTTAAGTAGGTAGGTCTTATGGCGACGATGAGATAGGAAAGGGCTAGGAGTGGTAAGGAAGCAGCTGTGGCCTTAACTGAGGTACAGCATCAGCATTTGCCTGGTGTGAAAATGGGAAACCACGGAAAATCATCTTCAAGGCTGCTGCGAGTGGAGTACGAACCCACATTCTCTCGAATGCAAGCTCTCAGTCACCTGACCCTAACCGCACGGCAAACTCGCTTAGTACAGTGTTATTTAAATTGCTGTTTTCTGTCGTCCTCCTATGTGCATGGTGAGTCATTAGCAGCAAATATTGTGGAGTGTTGGTAAGGTACCTTCAGATTGGACAAAAGCAGTAATTGCACCTATCTATAAGCAAGGGAACAGGAAGGATTGCAATAACTATCGAGGTATCTCATTGATTAGTGTACCAGGCAAAGTATTCACTGGCATCTTGGAAGGGAGGGTGCGATCAGTCGTTGAAAGGAAGTTGGATGAAAACCAGTGTGGTTTCAGACCACAGAGAGGCTGTCAGGATCAGATTTTCAGTATGCGCCAGGTAACTGAAAAATGCTACGAGAGGAATAGGCAGTTGTGTTTATGTTTCGTAGATCTAGAGAAAGCATATGACAGGGTACCGAGGGAAAAGATGTTCGCTATACTGGGGGACTATGGAATTAAAGGTAGATTATTAAAATCAATCAAAGGCATTTATGTTGACAATTGGGCTTCAGTGAGAATTGATGGTAGAATGAGTTCTTGGTTCAGGGTACTTACAGGAGTTAGACAAGGCTGTAATCTTTCACCCTTGCTGTTTGTAGTTTACATGGATCATATGCTGAAAGGTATAAAATGGCAGGGAGGGATTCAGTTAGGTGGAAATGTAGTAAATAGTTTGGCCTATGCTGACGACTTGGTCTTAATGGCAGACTGTGCCGAAAGCCTGCAGTCTAACACCTTAGAACTTGAAAATAGGTGCAATGAGTATGGTATGAAAATTAGCCTCTCGAAGACTAAATTGATGTCAGTAGGTAAGAAATTCAACAGAATTGAATGTCAGATTGGTGATACAAAGCTAGAACAGGTCGATAATTTCAAGTATTTAGGTTGTGTTTTTTTCCCAGGATGGTAATATAGTAAGCGAGATTGAATCAAGGTGTAGTAAAGCTAATGCAGTGAGCTCGCAGTTGCGATCAGCAGTATTCTGTAAGAAGGAAGTCAGCTCCCAGACGAAACTATCTTTACATCGGTCTGTTTTCAGACCAACTTTGCTTTACGGGAGCGAAAGCTGGGTGGACTCAGGATATCTTATTCATAAGTTAGAAGTAACAGACATGAAAGTAGCAAGAATGATTGCTGGTACAAACAGGTGGGAACAATGGCAGGATGGTACTCGGAATGAGGAGAGAAAGGCTAATTTAGGAATGAACTCGATGGATGAAGCTGTACGCATAAACCAGCTTCGGTGGTGGGGTCATGTGAGGCGAATGGAGGAGGATAGGTTACCTAGGAGAATAATGGACTCTGTTATGGAGGGTAAGAGAAGTAGAGGGAGACCAAGACGACGATGGTTAGACTCGGTTTCTAACGATTTAAAGATAAGAGGTATAGAACTAAATGAGGCCACAACACTAGTTGCAAATCGAGGATTATGGCGACATTTAGTAAATTCTCAGAGGCTTGCAGACTGAACGCTGAAAGGCATAACAGTCTATAATGATAATGTATGTATGTATGCATCATTATTTAATCCTGACGCATTCGAGTTGTCCTAACCAGATACTGCACTTCCGACTTCGCACTCAAGTAGATTCCTTGTGGGATAGTTAAGTTTAGAAATAACGAGTGCGAATAACTGTATATACACTCTTGTTCTTAAAAACCAGAACAACTTGAAAGACTAGAGATAGGAAGTTCATATTCACAGGACATGTGCATTAGTATGCTCTGAAGAAATTATTAGCATTTGAACCATGTTGGCCCTCAGGTTCAAGGTCCACATCGATATCTTGGCGCACCACCACCGACTGACAAAATGAGCCTGCGACTCTCGTTGTCACTATAAAAGAAAGGTAATGGATCAGTGTGACTTGAACAGACGTGCAGGATGCCTCGCAGACGTATAGAAGAACCGTACCGTCAAATGAGTGAGTTTGAAGGAGGGTGGATTATTGGCAGGAGGGAACGTGATGCATCCATTCGGGAAATTGCTGTTCATGTGGTACGAAGTGTGTCGGCAGTACAACGGGTTGTACAGAATGGTTCACAGAAGGCCGTAGAACACGACGAGATGGGTCTAGTCGCACCACCCAGACCACCCCCGAGAAGATCGACACTTCATCCGAATGGCATCGCAGGAAAGATCTGCGTCCTCCTCGGCTCTGGCCCAACAGTGGAACAGTGTAACACATCGTACACTATCAGGAGTGACAGTCCGTCGCCGTTTATTACGGTCTGGGTTACCGGCGAGTCGCCCACTTCTCCGCCTTCCTTTGACTAATGTGCATAAACATGCTAGACTGCAATGGTGTGTGGAATGACGTCACTGGGGACAGAAATGGCAGAAGATAATGTTTTCGGACGAATACAGGTTCTGTTTGTTTGAATTTGATGGCCGCAATTTGGTTCGCCGCAGACAGGGGGAGAGGCATCACATTGACTGAATTCGCACAAGATATACAGCGCCAACTCAAGGCCGTATGGTGTGCGGTGCTATTGGGTACAACCACAAATCACAGTTGGTGTGTGTCCAGAGCATTGTGACCAGTTTGACCTACGTGAATGACATCCTGCGCCCCGTAGCCATACCCTTTCTGCACGACACCCCAGACGCTATATTTCAGCAGGACAATGCGCGACCACATGTTGCTGCACGAACATGTGCCTTCTTGTTGTCACAGGATGTCAGACTGATGCCCTGGCCCGCCCGATCACCGGACTTGTCGCCAATCGAAAATGTGTGGGATATGGTGAAACGACGGTTGCGACGCTGTGACCCAGTGCCAAGCACTGTGGAATCAGATGAATACAGCATGGATAGTTGCACCCCAGGACGCCATTTACGCCTTATAAGCGTCGATGCCATCACGCTTGGAACAAAATATCAGTGACCATGGAGGACCCAGTGCTTACTATGCAACAAGACACATGCTGAACCTAGGCGAATGAAATGCTAATCGTTTCTGCAGAACTTCGTATCTCTAGTCATTCAAGGTGTTCTGTTTTTTTATGAACATGAGTGTATTTATTAATTTTTCATTCAAAGTTAAGGGAAAGGCCAATCAATGGAGTATCTTACTTTATACCAAAATATGTAGTGGCATGTTAGTCCGAAGCATAACAGATGAGTATTTTTAATGGAATGCTTAATATAGCCAAGTTTTTAGACTCGCGAAGCTCTGTTAGTCATCCACAGACTCTGTCTGCGTGAACGACGACTGCTGTATCACTCCATACTTTTACCTTCCTTGATCATAGGATTTTAAACATTTTCATGCAAACAATGACATCATAGAGTTGAGAACGCGTGTGGTTGTAAAGACAACTGTGGACGTTTAAGACCGGCCCATGGAAAATATAAAGAAAGTTCAAGAGATAATCAAATATATAGTCACCCTCACGGTTTACTGTCTAAGTGGATGTAAAAGTCTTATTTTCTGCAGTAAGTGAAAATGTATCGGTGCGGGTCACAAGCGAAGTGAAGCAGCGGTTCGCTTTCAAAGAAAACGGATGATTTTAATGATTGCTTTTCATGAAGTTACTTTGAAAGTTAAGGAGCACAACCAGCAGCAATTCTTTGCTCGAAAGATCACGTTAACTCTCGAAAGGGTACATAGCTCTTAGAGATCAGTTAGTACCGAGCTCGATAGTTGCAGTCGCTTAAGTGCGGCCAGTATCCAGTATTCGGGATATAGTGGGTTCGTACCCTACTATCGGCAGTCCTGAAGATGGTTTTCCATGGTTTCCCATTTTCACACCAGGCAAATACTGGGACTGTACCTCAATTAAGGCCACGGCCGGTTCCTTCCCACTCCTAGCCCTTTCCTATCACATCGTCGCCATAAGACCTATCTGTGTTGGTGCAACGTAAAGCCAATTGTAAACAAACAGATTAGTTAGTACACGATCATTATCAGTTGAATTGAAGTAGCCATGTTGAAATATCCGTGCAACTAAGCAACATCGGCTTTACCTAGTAAATATCTGGATGTGTAAGCCACGTGTTGTTGGCTAGACAAGAGGAAAGGAATCAACCACCCTACCACGTGTAAAGTCTGGCTCAGGATGCCTGATTAATGGGACCTCCGGCGCAGCTGGGGCATTCACTAGGCCGCCAGCATCCAGAAGTGTGCAAACCACTAATTTTATTCATGAATTTATTATTCAGGACCGGTCTCATGGTGTAGGGGAAGCGTGCCTGCCCCTTAACCGAAGGCCCCGGCTTCGATACCCAGCCAGGTCAGGGATTTTTCCTGTATCCGAGGACTGGTTCGAGGTCTACTCAGCCTACATGATTAAAATTGAGGAGCTATCTGACAGTGAAATTGCGGCCCCGGTCTAGAAAGCCAAGAATAACGGCCGAGAGGATTCTGCGTGCTGACCACACAGCACCTCGTAATCTGAAGGTCTTCCGGGTGAGCAGTGGTCGGTTGGTAGGCCAAGGCCCTTCGGGAATGTTGCTCCATCTTTTTTTTATATGTAGACTATATAGTCAGGATTAAACTTAATTCCTCGTATAAGGTATCTCTAAATTGTAAAGTTACAGAGAACCTCAAGGAGGCTTCAGTGCCTGTGACCAGCGACCACAGTGTCGCAGTTAGTCGTCCTGCTCCCAAGATATCGAGTTCGATGCCGACTGATGTCGGTGGTACTTTTGGAAGTTTAAATGCGACAACTCCGTTGATGTTGGTCTTCAGATGTTCAAGAGCTCTTGTGGGATACATTTCTGATCTCTGGCCAACTCTTCACGCCTGTGGCAATTGAAGGGACTCTTATTATTCTTAAGAAAGTTAAAAAATGTATGTATTGAACAACTCCAAAACGTGATATTCCCTTCCTCCTTCCGCACCGAGTATTGTGAATATGTGGTGGTTAGGAAAATGAGAAAACGGGAAAGTGAAAGGCATTTAGTTCCATCCTGAGACATACCAAGTCAATTTTGGCAGGCAAACGAGGAACTTAAGGAGGAAAATCTCTGTGGATAGGTTGATCTATGTTAGCCACACAGAGTCCAAGCCATATGTTATATCGGAGTAGAATGGATAAAGACCTAGAGAGAAAATTTTAAAGGGTACAAGTGTGCAGTAAATACTACCGAGCCAGTTGGGTATGCGGTTTGGGTCACATAGCTGTAATCTTGCAGTCGGGAGATTGTGGGTTCGAAACCCACATTCGGCAGCCCTGAAGATGGTTTTCCAAAGTTCAGGCAAATGTTGGGGCTGTACCTTAAGTAAGGCCACGGTCGCGTCCTTCCCAGTCCTAGACCTTCCTTCTTCCATCGTCACGATAAGACCTGTCTGTATCGGTGCGATGTAAGAAAAAAAAGAAATAGAAAAAAGTGAAACTCTTCGAGCAAATTATCCAGGAATCAGAAGTGTATTTTGAGAACTTCGTGTTTCCTCCTTCAGAGGTGATTGTACCAAGCGAGTGGCCGCGTGGTTTGGGTCCCACATCTGTCAGCTTGCATTCGGGAGATAGTGGGTTCGAAGCCGTTTGTCGGAAGCCCTGAGGAGTGTGTTCCGTGGTTTCGAATTTTCACATTTAAGGCAACGGTCGCTTCCTGCTCACTCCTAGTCCTTTCCTATCCATCGTCACCAGCAGACCTATCTGTATCGGTGCGAAGTAAAGCAAAGTAAAAATAAAAGACGGTGGTTGTAGAAGCAACAATTGCAGTACAATTTGTTTCTTGTGTTATGTACATTTTATTTCTCCTTGTATATGTAACTCGCCAAGCGGTTGTCACGTGATTTCGAGAATAGTTAAATTGTTGGAATGTTTGAAAAATGAAATTTATGGATTGAATTCACGTCTTTTTTTTAGTATACCGGCACTGGTGTCGAATGAGAATCTTATTGCACGTAAGCTGTTAGAGAGATATTTATACGAATACAAAATGCAATAGTAAACAATATACATGCTCATGTACATTCTCTCTTCTATATACAGATAAATACATTCATTGCTGCCGTACTGACGCCCATTTATTGCTTCTTCGGAGAAATTTTGCTGAAAAAATAAAAAGTAAATAAATAAATAAATTAAAAATAAAATTTAATTGTTCTGGTGTTGAACTCCGTGGAAATGATTGGGAAAGCCAGTGGTGGAGAGTTCAGAAAGGGTGCTGCTTAAAGGGGTGGAAGAAAACTACAACAAAATAAAAATGGTTTGAGACTCAAATGTTAACGTCATATCAGAACTCGAGATACTTTTTTAGACAGACTTCAATTCTTTATGTTACAAGTGGAAGAAAGTTATGCATTGCTGTGTAACAGGATATAAACTTGTGGGACAGTCTATACATGCCACGTGCTGATTTCGGTGGAAGCGTGCTTATTTTTAAATCTATGCTGCGAATAAAGGAAATATGACCATGTATGGTCGTAATTAATCTAAATGGTTGTAAAACGAATGGACGGTTAGTGATCTTCATACTCGTTGGCTCTCTGCCATATTTTGCTCATGTTTGATTTTTCCATGCGCGTTACCTATGGTGCAGCCGGACGCCAGCTAAGCGTGTGCATCTCTGTCTTGATCGCTTGGCTGGGAGTCTGGTGCTCTTGGCGATGGCCCGTTAAGCTGGGGCTTTCCTAGTCATTCATATGGACGCAAGTTAACTTATTTTAATTTACATTCTTCTGCCTTTTCCAATATTTTTTTATTTTACTTATGCAGTATATGTCTACTTATATACTTATTTTACTTATATATGTTTCTACTTAATCTGTATTATTTTTCTATCGTAAAATAAATTTCCAGTTCCAGTATTCGGGAGATAGTCCGTTCGAACCCCACTGTCGGCAGCCCTGGAAATGTTTTTCCATGGTTTCACATTTTCACACCAGGCAAATGCTGGGGATGTACCTTAATTAAGGCTACGGCCGCTTCCTTCCTATTACCAGACCTTTCCTGTCCCATCGTCGCCGTAAAACCTATCTGTGTCGGTGCGACGTTAAGAAACATGTAAAAAAGAAGATCAGTTCATTACTTTTGCTTCCATTTTTGGTAATTTCAGAGTAAGGAGTCGTTGTACGAAGAACTTACATATATTTTGTTTGAAGGCAAGTTGTTTTAAAATCATTTCTATTCTTAACTCTAACTTACCATGTGCTTTTCGTTCGGTAGCGTTGCCCCCACTGTTAAACACGTCTGTATTAAGGTTATCTTACGTTATGTTTCTCGGGTCTGTTGCCAAAAATCTCTTACTGGAAGGTGTTACTATCTATACGTTTTACCTTTTAAAAAAAATAATTTTTGTATAATAATTTCTCCTATTTTGTTGTCCGACTCGTTGGCTGAACGGTCAGCCTACTGGCCTTCGGTTCAGAGGGTCCCGGGTTCGATTCCCGGCCGGGTCGGGGATTTTAACCTTAATTGGTTAATTCCAATGGCACGGGGGCTGGGTGTATGTGTTGTCTTCATCATCATTTCATCCTCATCACGACGCGTAGGTCGCCTACAGGCGTCAAATAGAAAGACCTGCACCTGGCGAGTCGAACCCGTCCTGCGATATCCCGGCACTAAAAGCCATACGACATTTCATTTCATCTATACGTTTTACCTTTTTACAAAATAATTTTTGTATAATAATTTCTCCCATTTTGTTTTATTAATTTCTCTCAAATTGTAATTTACTATTTTTCAAATGTTTTAAATAATGAAAACGACTTTTCATTAGGTTCGACTTCCTTACATATTTTATTTATTTTAACATATGTTTGTTAATTAAGTTTCTATGATTAGGTTTCTTCCTATCATAATCCGTTTACCGTCCAGGGTTAGATTTTCCCTCGGACTCAGCGATGGATCTCACCTCAACCGCCTCAAGGACAGTGTTCTGGAGCGTGAAACATTCTATCCGGGGATACAACTGGGGAGGAGGGTCCAGGACCACGCCCAGGTGGCCTCACCAGCTATGCAGAACAGGGGCCTTGTGGGGGGATGGTAAGATTGGAAGGGATAGACTAGGAAGAGGGAAGGAAGCGGCCGTGGCGTTATATTCGGAACCATCCCGGCATTTGCCTGAGGGGAAGTGGGAAACCACGGAAAAAACTTCGAGGATCTCTGAGGTGGGAATCAGAACCCCTCCCTCTACTCAGTTGACCTCCCGAGGCTGAGAGACACCGTTCCGGCGCTCGGAACACTTTTCAAATTTCGTGGCAGAGCCGGGAATCGAACCCGAGCCTCCTGAGGTGGCAGCTAATCACACTAACCATTACACCACAAAAGCGGGCAAGGTTAATATATTTATTTACTATGAATCTGCTTTCTCGATCATGATCTCCGTTACACAGGCTACGAACAGAGCATGAGGTCCAGTCGCTTTCAGATACTTTCATCCATTGTTTGATTTATCATGTCCTTTGAAAATAATTTATCTTTTCTTTCTTTCTTTCTTTCTTTTGTTCTTTCTTTCTTTCTTAACCCGTTTACTCTCCAGGGTTGATTTTTCCCTCGGACTCAGCGAGGGATCCCACCTCTACCGCCTCAAGGGCAGTGTCCTGGAGCGTGAGACTTGGGGTCGGAGATACGACTGGGTAGGATGACCAGTACCTCGCCCAGGTGGCCTCACCTATATGCTGAACAGGGGCCTTGTGGGAGGATGGGAAGATTGGAAGGGATAGACAAGGAAGAGGAAGGAAGCGGCCGTGGCCTTAATTTAGGTACCATTGCGGCATTTGCCTGGAGAAGAAGTGGGAAACCACAGGAAACCACTTCGAGGATGGCTGAGCTGGGAATCGAACTCCGCTCTACTCAGCTAACCTCCCGAGGCTGAGTGGACCCCGTTACAGCCCTCGTACCACTGTTCAAATATCGTGGCCGAGCCGGGAATCGAACTCGGGCCTCCAGGGGTGGCAGTTAATCGCACTACCCACTACACCACAGAGGCGGACGAAAATAATTTATGTATAATGCAATAGGTAATGCAGTAGGATAATTCGGAACGGGACAAAGGAATGAAAGAGGAAGTCGGCTGGTTTAATTCTGAACCGATCGCAGTAGAGTCGAAAATTAATGTATGTGCCGATGGTACATGATGACGCGCCAAGCACAGCGGCCTACCCACGTAGCCTGAGTTCGAACAAGCACTCTGCGATGGACTTGATTCGTTATTTACTTAACGCCCAACTGGTTCTTTATTTGCTGCTGCTTTTCGTAGTACTGACTGTTGTATCCCTTCTTTATGGGAGCCATATTTACGATGCGACAGGCAATTTTGATGACGAATCTCAATTTTTAACAACATACATTTTTAATGAAAGAGTGTCCTGGGACATTTAATTTAATCTGTCACTCGTTTCATTATATGTTCGAAGTTATAGCATTTCAAAAATTTCGGGCTGACGACTTGTGTAGTCCAAATTTATGATGTAACATCTACAAATATCAATGTGCCGTACCCCCGGCAGGATGACCCAAAGGAGAGCGGGCCAGGGATCTGGACATAAATGTAAGGTCCAACCCAGAGGATAATGTCAAGTCCCAATTCAAACAGCTTGACAACAACTTTATTCATAGACAATGTAAAACAAACCAATTCGGAAGCGCACGAAAATCAACATAACATAACTAAAGAAGGGTTTTAACCCGTTTCCATTTCTCATCCTTGTAAAATATAAGAGGAATTCCACTCTTCTAATAAAAGGTTTAACATAACGTAAGCTGCGCACCTTGGTACCAAATAAATGTCTTACTAATCTCTACAGCGCTGCAACGTATATACAGCTCGCCAGTTACAAGGTAAGGAAAACTCTTCTATCAGTGAACTCACAATGACACGCATACTTCCCAACTACACGTCCAGAACATTCTGGAATCTTTCTTTCATGTTACAAGAAACGTACAACACTTTAAGTTACTTTACGTTACTTTCACAAAATATCTCGGCATCAAGCCGTTCCTTATCAATTACAACCAGATACATGGCGTTACATATCTGTACAAGTTCCTAGTTCCTCCCATCATCCTACCAACACATAGCAAGCCAGTAGATCTTACCTCCCATGCCCCTCTCACGGTCCTCGGTTCGACCCACGAGTAGTGCTCTCCACCAAGAGCAGCAGGTAAGTGAGACGGACCACCGCCCGGCGAGGCACACTGGCTCGCCGGGAGGGGTAGGTCCCGATACCAACGTCATCACGCCCCTCTCTCGGAGAAGCCGGGAGGGGGTAAGTACACGCGAGGGAGCATGGCAGACGATCGACATACGAAAGAAAAGCAAATACGGAGGGACGCCCCAGGACGGAAAGAATTCCTTGCCCATGGAGCCATAAGTGAGGAACAGGGAGAGACACATTTATTACACAATCAATGCCTAGGACATTCAGAAATACGCACAATGATGGTAGTAAATTTTCAATGAGCTCGCTAGGAGCACAGCACAGGTACCAAGTCCTTTAAGGCTGGAGGAGACCAAACACACGGTTCAGACCTCCCCCCCAAAACACCAACCCAGGGTTGACCAAAGTGTTTTCCTTCCATAAGGATCAGCCGCATACTTGCTGTATCAAAAATTAGTTTCTTACTGTACACCACAATGAAGTAGCGAGTCTTTGACAAGTATATCCCGGGATATGGCAACATTCAGTTCAATGAAGATGTCCCCAGCAATCGCCAGGGGAAAGGTGGGCCATCAGGGCCGGCAACCATCATAGCTGGGATACAACCCAACCAAACTTTGAGCGGCATGCATGCAGGTCAACGGCCACAGTAGCGGACCGTCTCGGAGCCTCCTTAGGCAACTCAGACGCTGGAAATCCCAATCCTTCTGAACTCGGTAGCCGTAAGACACGGCGGCTGGAGTCAATGATCGCCAGGAATCGCAGCCACGAGGGGCCCTTCTCATGGAGCAGTGGGCGTAGGTGGATACTCCAGTCCACTGTAAAATAAAGCAGAAGGCCAGCAAAGATGTCGAAAGATATCCATCCACCGGTACAGGGTACAGGGGGCCAATGCAGTGTAGGGGACCGGACCGGGGGGCATGGGAGCAGTACGGGTGCGATAGGACTCCGGGAGGACTCACATTAAATCATTCATACTAAATAAATAATACATCCAGATTTGTTTTTCTTAAAAAGGGAAGAACAAACTTAAACTAACTAAGGGAAGAGCATATCTCCGACAAGAATGGAAATGAGTCAAAACTCTCCGGATAACCAAGTTAAAGCTTCATACCACATGAAACCAAGGTACCCGTAGCTGAAACGCTAAGCAGGCTTTACTTGCGAAAGATGAACTCGGAAGACTCTCTCCGTCTCCGGATCCTTTACCAACAAGGTGACCGGCGTTAAGAAATCGATAATTTCATACGGTCCTCGGAATCTAGGAGCGAGCTTCCCGGAAGGCACGAAATTCTTAACAAAAACATTATCTCCTACAGCGAGATCGGTCGGTCGGCGCCCCTCATTGTAACGTTCTCTCTTCTTCTCATAGGACACCTTGAGGTTTTCCTTAGCCTTTTTCCAAATTGCCCTGATGTTAAGGGGGTCAATCCTCTCTGGTAACAGTTCATCAATGTTCCAGAGATTACTGAGTGGAGAGTTGGGAACGAAGGAGAACATAAGAGACACAGGAGAAAACTGATGCGCTTCATGTACAGCAGAATTAAATGCGAAAGCCAGCCATGGCAACGAAGTGTCCCATCTCAAAACATCGTCATGATGGAAGGCGATGAGAGCGGCCCGCAAATTGCGGTTGACTCTCTCTGCATAAGAGGGTTGGGGGTGGTACGGGGACGTTGTCACATGCGTAATGGACAGGCTAAAGCAAAACTTTCTGAACAAATTCGACGTGAACGCCCTCGCATTATCGGACACCAAGTACTGGCTCGGACCAAAAGAAGAAAATATGGTTTTTAAACACCTTATGGTGGACTCTGCCGTGGCTAACCTCGTCGGAAAAAACCAAGAAAAACGAGTGAAGCCGTCGACACAAACAAATATAAATCTATTGCCATCCGTCCTTGACTTGGGGAGGGGTCCCACATAATCTATAAATAGACGTTGCATGGGTCGCGTAGCCTGGGTAGAAGACAACAGGCCGACCCGAGTATTAAGGGCAGGCTTGCTCATCCTACAAATCTTACACGCTTTGACCATCTCACGGACTTCAGCATCCAGCCCCTTCCAAATAAAGTTTTCGCGAATTTTCTCCCTGGTCTTAAACACTCCCAGATGACCAGCCAAGGGAGTTTCATGGAAATATTTAAATATCATAGGTACTAATACCGATGGAACAACAACTTTCATCTTGTGATCAGAGCGGGAGGGACAGCAAAGGACACCATTTCTTAACACATATGGGTTAACAATCTTGCCTTCTTTCAACTGCTGGACAATAGGCCCTAAGATAGGATCTTCCACTTGGAATTTTGCAAGATCATGGTATAACAACGGGGCATCAGTCAAGATCGCTCCAGCCAGGGGTAAAGAAGTTAGGACCTCAGGGTCAGAAGAGTCATCATCCTGAATAGGCTGACCAGTGAACATGCGGCTAAGCGAATCGGCCACAACATTGTCCGAGCCTCGAATGTGCCGTACATCGAACTGAAACGCCGATATTCTTATGGCCCACCGAGCTAGACGGCCCGTTTTCCTAGGTTTACCCAGGACCCAGCTCAACGCTTGGTTATCGGTTTCAAGCTCGAATTTTACATGTTCTAAATACATTCGAAACCTCTCTAGGGCAAACAACACAGCCAAACCCTCTAACTCATAGACTGAATATTTACTTTCAAGAGGAGTCAAGGTCCTGGAAGCGTAAGCAACAGGTCGCCGGCCCAGGTCGGATTCCTGCATTAAGACAGCTGCAACCGCCGAGGCTGAAGCATCGGTCTGAACAATGAAGGTTTTGGAAAAATCGGGCATCGCAAGTATGGGAGCATTAGTTATAGCCAACTTCAGATCCTCGAAGGCTGCTTGTTGTGAAGTACCCCATTCAAACTTCACCCCTTTACGCCGGAGGGCGTTAAGAGGCCCAGCACGCTTAGCAAGGTTAGGGATAAACTTACGGAAGAAGTTTACCATCCCGATGAAGCGGGCGACGCCTTTAACGTCCTGTGGGGGTCTGAACTCATCAATGGCCCGGGTGCGAGACTGGTCGACTGAAACTCCATTAGATGACACTATATGGCCTAAAAAGGACATCTGCGGCTTTGCAAAGGAAACCTTCGACAATTTAACCGTCAGGCCAGCGTTACGCAGTCTAGACAACACTTCGCGCAGGTGGTCAAGGTGCTCCTCAAAGGTTTCCGAATAGATGACGACATCGTCGAGGTAATGATAAAGATAACTGAATTTAATATCCGAAAACAACTGATCTAGAAGCCTACTAAGCACCGCAGCGCCAGTGGAAATGCCAAAGGGCAATCGACAAAATTCGTAGAGGTTCCAGTCGGTTGCGAAGGCTGTCAAATGACGGGACTCCTCTGCCAAAGGGATTTGATAATATGCCTGGTTTAAATCCAGGACGGTAAAATACCTAGCCTTTCTGAACCACGAAAAACAGGAATGCAAGTCTGGGAGCGGAACAGATTGCAATATCACCTTCTTATTCAATGACCTATAATCCAAAACTGGACGGTAACCTCCCTGAGGCTTAGGCACGAGAAATATGGGTGAGGAGTAAGCTGACGTGGAAGGCCGAATTATTCCCTCCTGCAACATGTTATCGATGATCTCCTTCAATGCTCGCATTTTTGGGGGAGAAAGACGATAGGGCGGACTCCTAACAGGAATAGAATCTGAGACCTCTATCTTGTACTCCAACAAGTTAGTCATCCCCAATTTTTCCGTCAGAACCTCGGGAAAGGCATCACACAACTCCCTAATGCTCTTGGCCTGATCCTCGGGCAAATGGCTAAGATCGGAGCCCTTTTCGTCCTCAGAGGGCACCACGGCAAAAGAAGAACTCGAGTTAGACCGCAATACAGGAATCCGAACATCACGACAAAATTTGAACCAGCAGGACCCTTCCTGTATATCCAAAACCAAGCCTGAGTAAGCGAAAAAATCAGATCCAAAGATTACAGGACACGGTAAATCTTTGGCCACATACAACGGAAATTTCCACGAAAAATTAGCAACACGAATCTTACACTTCACAACTCCCAAGACTTCAACTCTAGAAGAATTAGCAGCCACACAGGAAAAGGAAACCGGGTGGACGACGGGAAATTTACACACAGATTTATGCAGACCAAACCACTTCTCGCTTACAAAGGAAACAACACTTCCAGTATCTAAGAGTGCCGTCACTGGCTCATTATTAATCTCGGCCTTGACAAATGGAGCTACCCCCTTATTCTCGGTCGTTATCTGCAAACATTCGGCAGGACAGGATGACAAACGTTCACCTGGAGTCGTACGATGATTTTGACTAGGCGACGGCGAATTAATGAGCCTGTCCCTGGCCTTTTGCCGGTCTAGTCAGATACCTTTCGGCCCTTTCGTGCAATCCCTCGCTACATGACCCGGGGTCCCACAGCGAAAACATACAACCTTCGAAACCCTAGGCGGCCCCTCGGTACTCGAACCACGGCTAGGCCCTTGTGCCTGAAGAGATCGAGAAGGGCACTTATTACGGAGATGATCAGACGCGCCGCAGCCAAAACATATTTTTAACGGGGCGGGTTTACGAGTAACAGCACGCTCAGATACACCCCGGCCAGAAGAAAGACCAGGATCGCGAAGCGAGTCGGCATGTCGAATGCCCTCCGCCGAGACGACCATAGCTTCCAACTCGGCAAAGTTACGAGGCTGAGACACAAAACACAAGCAAGAACGATACGACGGAGTAATCCCTTCCACGATAGTCGAAACCACCTGCTCCTCCGTATAATCAAGTGCGAATACCCTGGCATAAAATTTAATGTCAGAAATAAATTCTGATAAGGTCTCATTTAAACGTTGCACACGAAAGTAGAATTGTTGCACCAAAGAATTAAGAGCCCTAGCGGGGATAAAGTGAGTTAGTATATGGGCATGAAACTGATGCAACGATAATTGTTCCGATATAGCATTAACAATCTTATCAGAAAGAACTCCAACAGTATGCGGATAGATCACCTGTAAAATTTGTGCATGCGTCAACCCAAATACTTGAGCGTGATCCAAGAATTCGACAAGAAAACGAAGAAATGCAACCACATCACTCGCCGAATTCACTGAGTAGCGCGGGCTGTCCTTCAGCATGTTATTCAATGGGTGAGGAATACTCGAAAATGGTGAAACCTGCGGCGACAAAGGTGGCTGTTGCCTCGTAGTCTGTGTTGAAGAACGCTCTAAAGATGAGAAATGCGGCTCGAGGGAAGTTCGCTGCCCGTCAGGCCCAAGGTCAGGAGTGGGTTGGTTTAACTCGCCTACCACCGCCGCAGTGGAAGGTAACACTGGCTTAGTCTTGATGGACGGGTCAGCTAGCCAAGTCTCAACTTTCTCTAAAAGCGTAGAAGATTTGACCTGTAAATCCTGAACCTGATTTAACACCTCCTCCTTTAAGTCTAATGACAGCAAATCACCTACACGATGAACATAATGCATCAAACGACCCTGCACTCTCTTAAGTTGATGGGGCGAAGCGACGTCGCTCTCCAGAAAATCCATCACTGAGGCGATATCAGAGAGGTTAGTCTCAATAAGGGATACCGAACTCGTGACCTCGCTTTCGGTATAACAGGGCGCTGAGACATTCCGATGTAAATTGTTCCTCAACAAGAGTTCATCGGCCTTAACTGTCCCTTTCGATTCCAAATTACGTATTGCTAACTCATACAGCAATTCCTCCTTCCGCAAAGCTCCCGGATAAATAATGTCGCGAGCAGACATCGTGTAAATGATACAACACACAAGGCAAAATTACAAGCACCGAGACGAGAGAGCTCTGGGAGCTCAAATTTCGCAAGTAAATGAAAACAAAAGGAAATCCAGATCGAACCACGCTCCTGGCTGCCAACACTGTGCCGTACCCCCGGCAGGATGACCCAAAGGAGAGCGGGCCAGGGATCTGGACATAAATGTAAGGTCCAACCCAGAGGATAATGTCAAGTCCCAATTCAAACAGCTTGACAACAACTTTATTCATAGACAATGTAAAACAAACCAATTCGGAAGCGCACGAAAATCAACATAACATAACTAAAGAAGGGTTTTAACCCGTTTCCATTTCTCATCCTTGTAAAATATAAGAGGAATTCCACTCTTCTAATAAAAGGTTTAACATAACGTAAGCTGCGCACCTTGGTACCAAATAAATGTCTTACTAATCTCTACAGCGCTGCAACGTATATACAGCTCGCCAGTTACAAGGTAAGGAAAACTCTTCTATCAGTGAACTCACAATGACACGCATACTTCCCAACTACACGTCCAGAACATTCTGGAATCTTTCTTTCATGTTACAAGAAACGTACAACACTTTAAGTTACTTTACGTTACTTTCACAAAATATCTCGGCATCAAGCCGTTCCTTATCAATTACAACCAGATACATGGCGTTACATATCTGTACAAGTTCCTAGTTCCTCCCATCATCCTACCAACACATAGCAAGCCAGTAGATCTTACCTCCCATGCCCCTCTCACGGTCCTCGGTTCGACCCACGAGTAGTGCTCTCCACCAAGAGCAGCAGGTAAGTGAGACGGACCACCGCCCGGCGAGGCACACTGGCTCGCCGGGAGGGGTAGGTCCCGATACCAACGTCATCACGCCCCTCTCTCGGAGAAGCCGGGAGGGGGTAAGTACACGCGAGGGAGCATGGCAGACGATCGACATACGAAAGAAAAGCAAATACGGAGGGACGCCCCAGGACGGAAAGAATTCCTTGCCCATGGAGCCATAAGTGAGGAACAGGGAGAGACACATTTATTACACAATCAATGCCTAGGACATTCAGAAATACGCACAATGATGGTAGTAAATTTTCAATGAGCTCGCTAGGAGCACAGCACAGGTACCAAGTCCTTTAAGGCTGGAGGAGACCAAACACACGGTTCAATCAATTTAAACGATTTTTTTTTCAAAACTGGGGCACTGCTTTTGTACAGATCGCCGTTTGTTCTCTTTGGATTGGATGTAAATGAAGGGAACATAAGTATCTGAAATTACGCCTGGTTTAGTAAAGTTGTTAGAGGCAATGTAGAGGGGTGAGAAAAGCAATGAGTGCATGTTTAAAATGATAGTAACACGTCAAAGGTATAAAATATAGGCTAATATTTCACTTCTTCTACTTCTGGATTAAGTTAATGGAAGAGGATGCCAAATTTACTCTTCCCACCGAGCGAGTTGGCCGTGCGGCTAGTGTTGCACGTTCGGGAGATAGCGGGTTCGAATTCCACCGTTGATTCGTGGTTTTCTATTTTCACACCAGGCTGTATATGCATTAAGGCAACGACCGTCTCCGAAAACATTCGATGTGTTAGTGCGACATAAAAGATCCCACCTCTTCTCAGGGTGTCAAAGACCAGCTAATGTCTGTTCTGTCCAGTGTAATTGTGTGCTTGTGTGGGGTTTGGTGAGCGAACTTTTTAACTTGCCTTTTCCGCGAGTTGTGATATAAAGTCCCTTCGAAATACTCAACTTAACCAACTCTCTACAGTTGTGGTAGCGGTAACTCACCATACAGTTCACTTCCCAGTCTACAGTGCACAGCTCCAATCGAGGTACTTTAGTTTGGGGAAATTGAACATCAGTGAAGCGATTTATACTTATAATTTTGTCCTCCATTATAGCTTCTAGCTCTTATAAAGTTGAGAACCAAGCTTTCAAACTTCACTTCTTCTTATCCCGCACCCGGCGTCCACATGCTCTCAGCAAATTAGCCAGGAGCCAGAAGTGTAATTTGAGAGTTACGTGCTTCAAGGATCATAATGTGTGAAGATATTCCCTTCTATAGTTATGAGGTCTGTCTAGGATATTTCTGGTTAAAGAGCATCGCGGCAATTGTTCAATACAAAAACTTTATATATGAATCGTAGAGGTTGTGACAGCCGAGTGACATTGTAACTGACTTCTTCTTTGTATTATTGAAAACTAGCAAGATACCCCCCGTGCTTCTCTATTTTAAATTGAAAGTTATTTTTGAACATTTTACGTTTTGGAGAGTCAACTGTCGAATGAGCCTGTAAAATACACCTTCAGTTCGTATGTCAGACGGTTCTGGGGAATGATTATTAATTTTCTTATCTAACACGCCGTACAGAAGAATTGGAATGTTTTTAAACCCTATCTTATCTAACATTTAGGATGTAAAAGCGATAAACCTGTGAAATAGAAATATTTTACGTCGAACAAAATGGAGGAATGAGTGTTTCTTTAGGTGGTGAACGTTTTAAAATATTTATAAACATATAGGAGATAGATGGCAACCCTTCATGTAAAATTTTATGATCGTGCCTGAAACATTTTAGGAAAAATGTATATTGTGTGGTTTGAGAGTCCACCCCCATCTAAATCCCTTAGGGGAGAAATACTTTGAAGTAGGCTGTATGATATTATACACCTAGGACAAAAACGAAGAAACTTCTCGTAAAATTACAAATGTGTGCGTGAAACGCTTTTGGAGGGATGAATAATTTCGTTTGAGGAGATAACCCCATTAATATCTTTATTTTTATGTTTAAAAATATTTCCTAATTCATAGCTAGGATTTAAAATATATACCGCTATTTGGAATTTTGTCTTCGTACGTTAAACTGTTTCGGAGGAAGGAATGAATATATCTGTTTTCGGATCTTAACCCAATTTTAACTCTCTGAGGGGTTAAATTTGTTTCAAACTTTCTGTTATTTATCACCTAGGCTCCGATTTGATATTTTAACTTCGTAATTCAATTGGTTTCATAGAAGTGAATATTTTTGTTATCATTACTCATCCCCCAGTAAAAAACCCTTAGGGGTGTATTGTTTGAAGACCACTTCTTATTCGAAATCTAAGACATAGAATTTAGTGTGTATAGAGGGCAGCACCGATCTCTGATAAAAATCGAGAGGAAACCTCCTTTATTATTTAGGCCTATTATTCTTTAAGTTTCAAGAACATAACTATTACTACTCAAGTAAAAATCTTTACATTTGAAATAATAGGGTATCTAATCCTAGTTTATAATCCAACTTTAAAAGCTTCATATCTCTTCCTCAAGCTCTACGTAAATTCAAAATTATACCTTAAAACTCTACATTTAAACTTGTAAAAACCTATTAACTTCTATACTAATAATGTTTACTTTAGCCCTACGTATAACCGCGGCCGCTGACACGACTTTAGCCGTGGAAAGTGATTAGTAATTTGAGAGTTTTACATCTTGAAATATTATACATTCAACGTCCGCAAGAAGTAGTAGGTACCATTAATGGTATAGAGTCTCAAAAATAAAATGTTCCTCAAGTTGTATATCAATTTCAAGGTTATTTAATTTAAACCACTGAGTTTCACAAATAACACCTTTTGGTAATAAAGAAAAAGAGTCGGAAATTCTGTCGAGAACCTTGGCTGTTGTGGAGACTTAGTGTTGCAGTTTCAACAATTTCTACATAATCCCAATCCTTATACGTGAAATATTTTGAACATACCATATTTGACACCTAAACATCCAATGTTCTTATACAGTTCAAAGTCATACGTCAAACGGTTTGGAGGGGTGAATAATTTTGTCATAAGTAGACACCTTCCCAGTCAAAATCTCTTAGAGGTGTATTGTTTTGAGACCTTTTATTATCTAAAGTCTAAAAAATATAGGAGCAACCAGCATGTGAAAATTTAACCTCGTATGTCAAACGGCTTCATAGAAATGAATCTTCTGTCATCCGAAATCACCCGCAGGTAAAAACCCCTTAATGGCATACTTGTTTAAGATCACTTATTAGTTAAAATGTATTGCACATAGGAGCAATCATCATGTGAAGTATCAACCACGTATGCCAAACGGTTTCAGAGAAATACATAATTTTGTCATCAGTCCACATACTCCAGTCAAAACCCCTTAGGAATATATGGTTTGAGACCACTTCTAATTTAAAATCTAAGGTTATAGGAGCAAAAATCATGTCAAATTTCAACCTCGTATGTCAGACGGTTTCCGAGAAATAAATATGTTTGTCATCGGATATCACCCCCCAGTCAAAACCCCTTAGGGGTGCACTGCTATTTATTTAAAATCTAAGATATTGAGGAGTAACCACCATGTGAAATTCCAACCTCGTATGCAAAGCGATTTCAGAGAAACTGATATTTTTTAAATCTGGCCTCACCCCCACCCCACAGTCAAAACCCCTTAGGGGTGCATTGTTGTTAGACCACTTTTTATTTAAAGTGTAGAAGGTGTTGAATTCTTTTTATGAGGATATTTATATCCCTAAAACTGAAGACGTTACAGACGTGATATAGATACATATAATGCAATAAGCACCCACTAAAGAAGTGTTTTAAAGAATTCCACCCCTAATTGATGAAACAAGGTAAAACCGCAAAAACTAAAATATTCATTCTACCGAAACTGTTGACCAGACAAAGTTGAAATTACACTCAATGATTGGTTCTTTATGTACTAGATGTTAAATAAGACAAGTTTAGAACAAAAAATCAGCCCTTAAGGGTAAGATGGGAATTAAGGGTATTAATACCGGAAACAAGAGCCTCCGTAGCTCAGGCGGCAGCGCCCCGGCCTCTCACCGCTGGATACCGTGGTTCAAATCCAGGTCACTCCATGTGGACAAAGCGAAGGCGGGACAGGTTTATCTCCGGGTACTCCAGTTTTCCCTGTCGTCTTCCATTCCAGCAACACTCTCCTCTATCATTTAATTTCATCTGTCAGTCATTAATCATTGTCCCGAAGAGTGCGACAGGCCTCGGCAGCCGGCAAAATTCCTATTCTCGCGTCAAGTTGTGGGCTTCATTTATCCCATCGCTGACCCGGCCATTGACTGGAAAACAGGTTGTAGGTTTTCATTTTAATTTTCAATACCGGAAACAAATATATTCCTTTCTCTGAACCCGTTTGACATACAAAGTTGAAATTTGACATGATTGTTCCTCCTGTATGTCTTAGATTTTCAATAAAATTTGGTCTTTTAATGATACAGCCCCGAGGATTTTTGACTGGGATGACGGGAGGATGACAACATAAATACTCATTTTTTATCCAAACGTTTGACATATAGGCTTGAAATTTCACATGACGGTTGTCCTGTATGTCTTAGATTTTGAATCAGAAGTGGTCTTAAACAATACACCCCTATGATGGGGGGGGGGGGGGGTGACTAAGATGTGAGGTCTTCGCGACATAAATATTCATTTCTTTCAAACCATTTAGCATACCGGTATGATTTTGAAATTTCACATGACGGTTGGTGCCATATGTTTTGGATTTTAAACAAAAATAGTCTGAAAATAATATATCCCTAAGAGGATTTGACTGGGAGGGAAAGGCCTGAAAAATAAATATTCGTACTCTGAAACTGTTTGACTTACTTACTTACGACGTTCTTCAAATGTCCCCACAAGAAGAAGTCTAACGGCGTTAACTCCGGCGATCTGGCGGGCCAAGAAACATGGCCTTCTCGTCCTATCCATATCCCTGGCAGTTCCTCCTTCAGATGGTTACGAACGGGCAAAGTTGAATGTGGTGGAGCTCCATCCTGTTGCAACCACATCGTCAAACGATCGTGCAAGAGCACATCCTCCAGCAGCAGTGGGAGTTCCTGACGCAGAAAGTGCAGGTAGCTTGGACCCGTCCAATGGCCCTCAAAGAAATAGGGTCCAATCAGGCTATCCCCCAAGATTCCGCACCAAATATTCACTCCCCGCCTGTCGCACCCAGTGAGGATTGTCCGGACTGCAATAACGCATGTTGTGGCGATTGGCGTTCCCGTTATTGTGGAAGTGCGATTCGTCCGAGAACACGATATGCGATACGAATGCTGCATCAATGTCGAGCCTGCCTAATAGCCACCGACAAAACTCCATTCGAGGTTCGAAATCCCGTCCATGGAGCTCTTGGTGAAGCTCAAGATGGTATGAGTGAAATTTATGTTCATGCAGCATTCGCCAGACGGTCGGCTGGCTGCTGTTCACCTGTCGTGCAATCACCCTTGTACTTATATATACATACATTATCATTATAGACTGTTAAGCTTTTCAGCGTTCAGTCTGCAAGCCTCTGAGAATTTAATAAACGTCGCCACAATCCTCGATTTGCAACAAGTGTTGTGGCCTCATTTAGTTCTATACCTCTTATCTTTAAATCGTTAGAAACCGAGTCTAACCATCGTCGTCTTGGTCTCCCTCTACTTCTCTTACCCTCCATAACAGAGTCCATTATTCTCTTAGGTAACCTATCCTCCTCCATTCGCCTCACATGACCCCACCACCGAAGCCGGTTTATGCGTACATCTTCATCCATCGAGTTCATTCCTAAATTAGCCTTTATCTCCTCATTCCGAGTTCCCTCCTGCCATTGTTCCCACCTGTTTGTACCAGCAATCATTCTTGCTACTTTCATGTCTGTTACTTCTAACTTATGAATAAGATATCCTGAGTCCACCCATCTTTCGCTCCCGTAAAGCAAAGTTGGTCTGAAAACAGACCGATGTAAAGATAGTTTCGTCTGGGAGCTGACTTCCTTCTTACAGAATACTGCTGATCGCAACTGCGAGCTCCTACATTAGCTTTACTACACCTTGATTCAATCTCACTTACTATGTTACCATCCTGGGAGAACACACAACCTAAATACTTGAAATTATCGACCTGTTCTAGCTTTGTATCACCAATCTGACATTCAATTCTGTTGAATTTCTTACCTACTGACATCAATTTAGTCTTCGAGAGGCTAATTTTCATACCATACTCATTGCACCTATTTTCAAGTTCCAAGATCTTAGACTGCAGGCTTTCGGCACAGTCTGCCATTAAGACCCAGTCGTCAGCGTAGGCCAAACTGCTTACTACATTTCCACCTAGCTGAATCCCTCCCTGCCATTTTATACCTTTCAGCAGATGATCCATGTAAACTACGAACAGCAAAGGTGAAAGATTACAGCCTTGTCTAACTCCTGTAAGTACCCTGAACCAAGAACTCATTCAACCATCAATTCTCACTGAAGCCTAATTGTCAACATAAATGCCTTTGATTGATTTTAATAATCTACCTTTAATTCCATAGTCCCCCAGTATGGCGAACATCTTTTCCCTCGGTACCCTGTCATATGCTTTCTCTAGATCTACGAAACATAAACACAACTGCCTATTCCTCTCGTAGCATTTTTCAATTACCTGGCGCATACTGAAAATCTGATCCTGACAGCCTCTCCGTGGTCTGAAACCACACTGGTTTTCATCCAACTTCCTCTCAACGACTGATCGCACCCTCCCTTCCAAGATGCCAGAGAATACTTTGCCTGCTATACTAATCAATGAGATACCTCGATAGTTGTTGCAATCCTTCCTGTTCCCTTGCTTATAGATAGGTGCAAATACTGCTTTTGTCCAATCTGAAGGTACCTTACCAACACTCCACGCTAATTTTACTACTCTATGAAGCCATTTCATCCCTGCCTTCCCACTATACTTCACCATTTCGGGTCTAATTTCATCTATCCCTGCTGCCTTATGAAAATGGAGTTTATTTACTATCCTTTCCACTTCCTAAAGCATAATTTCACCAACATCATTTTCCTCCTCCCCATGAGCTTGACTGTTTTGCAACACCACAATGATGATTTCCTTTTACATTGAGAAGATGTTCAAAATATTCCCTCCACCTCTCCAGTGATTCCCTGGGATCTGTTATGAGTTCACCTGAATTACTCAAAACACTGTTCATTTCCTTTTTCCCTCCCTTCCTAAGATTCTTTATTACTGTCCAGAAAGGTTTCCCTGCTGCTTGACCTAGCCTTTCCAGGTTATTACCAAAATCTTCCCATGACTTCTTTTTGGATTCAACAACTATTTGTTTCACTCTGTTTCTTTCGTCTACGTACCAATCCCTGTCAGCCTCGGCCCTTGTTTGGAGCCATTTCTGATAAGCCTTCTTTTTACGTTTACAAGCTGCTCTCACTTCATCATTCCACCAAGATGTTCGCCTTTTCCCATCTTTACACACAGTTGTTCCTATGCATTCCCTTGCTGTTTCTACTACAGCATCCCTGTATGCCACCCATTCACTTTCTATATCCTGAACCTGCTTACTGTCTACTGTTCGAAACTTCTCACTAATCATATCCATGTATTTCTGTCTAATTTCCTCGTCCTGGAGATTTTCTACCCTTATTCGTTTGCAGACAGATTTCACTTTCTCTACCCTAGGCCTACAGATACTTAGTTCACTACAGATCAGATAGTGGTCTGTTCATCGAAAAATCCGCGAAAAACTCGTACATTCCTAAGAGATTTCCTGAATTCAAAGTGTGTTAAGATATAGTCTATTATGGATCTGGTACCCCTAGCCTCCCATGTGTAGCGGTGAATAGCCTTATGCTTGAAGAATGTATTCGTAACAGCTAAACCCATACTAGCACAGAAGTCCAGCAAACGCTTCCCATTCCCATTAGCTTCCATATCTTCCCCACATTTACCAATCACCCTTTCGTATCCTTCAGTTCTATTCCCAACTCTCGCATTGAAATCGCCCATTAGCACTATTCTATCCTTGCAGTTGACCCTGACCACGATGTCACTCAATGCTTCATAAAACTTGTCAACTTCATCCTCATCTGCACCCTCACATGGTGAATACACGGACACAATTCTTGTCCTAATTCCTCCCACTGACAAATCTACCCACATCATTCGCTCATTTACGTGCCTAACAGAAACTATGTTGCGTGCAATGGTATTCCTGATAAAGAGCCCTACCCCAGACTCTGCCCTTCCCTTTCTAACACCCGTCAAGTACACTTTATAATCTCCTATCTCTTCCTCGTTATCTCCCCTTACCCGAATATCACTTACTCCTAGCACATCCAGATGCATCCTCTTTGCTGACTCAGCCAGTTCTACCTTCTTTCTTCCATAAGCCCCATTAATATTGATAGCTCCCCATCAAATTCCATTTCGTTCGCCAAGTTGTTTCCAAGGAGTCCCTCGCCTGTCAAATGGGAGTGGGACTCCATTACTCCCATAGGTCCGAGGCTTGCTTAAAGTGTTCTGAGCTCGGTAAATTCATGAAGCAGGATGCTGCCCTACTTGGTACTTATGTGTGCATTATTACGTGCTGCCTACAGAACGGCCTCTTCGGCTTCACCCGATGGAACGGGCCTATCGCGGACTGGTGGCTAGTTGGAAATTACGCCTGTTGTCCTTAGGCGTCTTTCAACATGGCAGAATGTCGGAGTGACTGGGTGTTGCCTTTCGGGATACCGTTCTTGGTATAGACGTAGTGCCTCGCACACTTTTTGTCTTGCTTCCTCAGAAATGAGGGTCATGTCAACGTATTCCACTGTAGAAAACATGCCGAATGACAGTAGAGATTACAGTAGATTCAGGCCCTAACCAGTGGAGTATGCGCAGGGTACAAGATGAATAACAGCGTCATTCTACTGTTTGAATGTGGCAAACGTCGGCCTGTGTTTATGTAGTCAAACATCATACCGATGCAAACAAATTTGAACGATACAGGATTCGAACCGTCGCTGGCACATTCCGTCGACTGCAAGGCAATCGCCTAACCACATCCGCTATGCTACATTGCTGGAAACACGCTGGTAGTACGACGAGAGCAGAGTACATACGCCATCCGGTTCGGTGTTTAAGACATCAATTACTGCACTGTTACCTAGTTTTGTGCATTGAATTCCCCTCTTCGTTATACCCGGTCGCGAGACATGACAGATTAACATACAGTAGTTACATGGTAAAATGACGTTGCTACATGATTTTTTTTACTATTGGCTTTACGTCGCACCGACAGAGATAGGTCTTATGGCGACGATGGGACAGGAAAGGCCTAGGAATGGGAAGGAAGCGGCCGTGGCCTTAATTAAGGTACAGCCTCAGCATTTACCTGGTGTGAAAATGGGAACACACGGAAAACCATCTTCAGGGCTGCCGACAGTGGGGTTCGAACCCATTATATCCCGGATGCGACAGGTTTTCGGTGTTAGTTTCATTCGGTTACTCTTAAGCCGCGTACACAGCGAGCGCGCTTCTCATAGTGTGTCGCGTGTAGCGTGAAGTGCTATGTAAGCATAGGGCAAGGCGTGCTTCCTTTTCACGTCGAAATCTCTACGTCCTGCACTCAGCTTAGTGTGGCGCGAGGCGTTTTAGGGTGGTCACAAACTAATGCCGTGATCCAAGTTCACTAGAAACATTTTATTGTTGGATAACAGTTCATTAAAATAGAAAATTAGAAATAAGAATCGAAAGTGGATTCATGAATTTAATGAAGAACGAATTACATTCGGAGAATTCTATCGTTTGTACAGAGATCCAAGACCTCATCGCGATAAATTTTATAATTACATAGGAATGACAAAAAATACCTTTGACCTACCAAACCCTGCAACTGAAATGTGGCGACAAGTAGCAGAGAAGTATTGGGAGAAATTGAATTTTCCCAATTGTCTGGGAGCACCGGGCAGCAAACACGTGGAAATTAAATGTCCGGCTAAATCACGCTCTTTATATTATAATTATAAATAGCATTTTTCATTTTTGTTACAAGCTTTTGTTGATGCAGATTGCAAGATTGAGGAAGATGGACATCAAAGTGATGGAGGAAATTTTAGATTAACCCCGTTACACAAATTATTGGAAAATACACACTAAATGTTCCACCAGCGCGAGAACTCACACAGATTCAGGATATCTGTAATGGCACTGGATCTGTAGCTTGGCAGAATAATTACACTTAGCATATACAGTTTATCACCGTAACAAAATTGGAGTAAATTTGTGACAAATAAAATAATTCATAAAAACAAATATTTACTTCCAAGCCCAGTACTAGCCTGCAGAGTGATATTAGGCCTATTCTTCACGTTACCACCCTCCGTTGGCAAAATTATAAACCGATATGACAGAGTCTGGAAGATTCTATACACTTTGTCACAAAGTGCCCGGCTCCATGGCAAAATGGTTTGCGTACTGGCCTTTGGTCACTGGAGTCCCGGGTTCGATTCCCGGCAAAGTCGGAAATTTTAACCGTAATTAGTAAATTCCGCTGGCACGGGGGCTGAGTGTATGTGTCGTTTTCATAATCATTTCATCCTCATCACGACGCAGGTTATCTACGGGAGTCAATTTAGAAGACCTGCACCTGGCAAGCTGAATTTCTCCTCGGACACTCCCGACACTACAAGCCGTACGCAATTTAATCCTGACACGATGCTAAAAGCCCAGTAAAGTGTGACAGTGGAAGAAATATTACTGTAGGAATACGATAAAACTGTTGTAGATACTTCAGTCCAGTTATTTTGCAAAACAGTTACATTTTTGTCGTTTTTGTGACTTAGGTTCCAAATTTCTTCTCTTTGAAACACTGCATGAAAAATTTCTTCTTCCATAGCTTCAGAACCAGCTAAGTAACGCTAACCAACACTGCTCGTTTTCTGGCGCTTCGCTTAGCTTCAAGGTGGGCGTAGTGCGTAGCAGAGCGTGGATGGTGTGAACACCTGGCTCGGGAACAAAGCACTGGTTATGCTTAGCGTAACGCTTAGCATTGAGCAACACGCTACACACTATACAAGCGCGCTCACTGTGCACGGGACTTAGCATTGAGCAACACGCGACACACGATACAAGCGCGCTCACTGTGCACGCGGACTTAGCATTGAGCATCACGCGATATACTATACAAGCGCGCTCATTGTGCACGGGACTTAGCATTGAGCAACACGCGACACACGATACAAGCGCGCTCACTGTGCACGCGGACTTAGCATTGAGCAACACGCGACACACTATACAAGCGCGCTCACTGTGCACGTGGACTTAGCATTGAGCAACACGCGACGCACTATACAAGCGCGCTCACTGTGCACGCGGACTTAGCATTGAGCAACACGCGACACACTATACAAGCGCGCTCATTGTGCACGGGACTTAGCACTGAGCAACACGCGACACACTATACAAGCGCGCTCATTGTGCACGCGGACTTAGCATTGAGCAACACGCGACACACTATACAAGCGCGCTCATTGTGCACGGGACTTAGCATTGAGCAACACGCGACACACGATACAAGCGCGCTCACTGTGCACGCGGACTTAGCATTGAGCAACACGCGACACACTATACAAGCGCGCTCACTGTGCACGTGGACTTAGCATTGAGCAACACGCGACGCACTATACAAGCGCGCTCACTGTGCACGCGGACTTAGCATTGAGCAACACGCGACACACTATACAAGCGCGCTCATTGTGCACGGGACTTAGCACTGAGCAACACGCGACACACTATACAAGCGCGCTCATTGTGCACGCGGACTTAGCATTGAGCAACACGCGACACACTATACAAGCGCGCTCATTGTGCACGGGACTTAGCATTGAGCAACATGCGACACACTATACAAGCGCGCTCACTGTGCACGCGGACTTAGCATTGAGCAACACGCGACACACTATACAAGCGCGCTCACTGTGCACGGGACTTAGCATTGAGTATCACGCGACACACTATACAAGCGCGCTCATTGTGCACGGGACTTAGCATTGAGAATCACGCAACACACTATACAAGCGCGCTCACTGTGCACGCGGACTTAGCATTGAGCATCACGCGACACACTATACAAGCGCGCTCATTGTGCACGGGACTTAGCATTGAGCAACACGCGACACACTATACAAGCGCGCTCATTGTGCGCGCGGACATAGCATTGAGCATCACGCGACACACTATACAAGCGCGCTCATTGTGCACGGGACTTAGCATTGAGCATCACGTGACACACTATACAAGCGCGCTCATTGTGCACGGGACTTAGCATTGAGCAACACGCGACACACTATACAAGCGCACTCACTGTGCACGGGACTTAGCATTGAGCAACACGCGACACACTATACAAGCGCACTCACTGTGCACGGGACTTAGCATTGAGCAACATGCGACACACTATACAAGCGCACTCACTGTGCACGGGACTTAGCATTGAGCAACACGCGACACACTATACAAGCGCGCTCATTGTGCACGCGGACTTAGCATTGAGCATCACGCGACACACTATACAAGCGCGCTCACTGTGCACGCGGACTTAGCATTGACCAACACACGACACACTATACAAGCACGCTCATTGTGCACGCGGACTTAGCATTGAGCAACACGCGACATACTATACAAGCGCGCTCAGTGTGCGCTCGGACTTAGCATTGAGCAACACGCGACACACTATACAAGCGCGCTCACTGTGCACGCGGACTTAGCATTGACCAACACACGACACACTATACAAGCACGCTCATTGTGCACGGGACTTAGCATTGAGCAACACGCGACACACTATACAAGCACGCTCATTGTGCACGAGACTTTGCATTGAGCAACACGCGACACACTATACGAAGCGCGCTCATTGTACACGCGGACTAAGTGTGTCACTGTAGGATCAAACTTATCATCACGGCCTAAAAGACCAGAGTGATCACTCCAGGCTACTGGTGGATACCTATGTAAAAGTTCTTGTCTTTGTTGAAACAAAGAAATACTTCATATATTTTACAAGAAGCCATCGTGAAACCATTGCAACCAGGAAACTTGAATTGGTTCCGTTTGTTATTTAACTTGAGCCAATGCATAGTTAAGGCTTTAGTTTTCAGAACTGGCTTTTAGTGACGCAAAACAAATTCGAAACTTAGACTCAATATAACTTCCTGGACTTTGTAGTCACTGAGAAGGTACTTGTTAGTTTTGGAACTACCCTACCATTCCACTCCCTAGTGGTTTCTTTAATCCATACTATTCAGGTAGGTTTTTTGAAGAGATAATCAGAAAGCACAAAGTATGAACTCCTCATGAAAATGGTGAATACTCCTGTTGCAATTTCAGATTTATTTGGAAAACCCTCTTTTCTAGTATCCGCTTGCAGATTAGGGATTACCTGTGTGTTAACTCCAGCGTCCTAGGTCTTCTAGTCTTTGAGATATTTGTGTCTGGACAGAGAAACTAGCTGACACAATTTATGTTGTGTTCGATGCATTAGAAACTTCCCACACACTGAAAAGCTCGGCTTCTAACAAATTAAAATTAAAACAAATGCCTTTGTCTGCCACTGTGGTGTAGTGGTTAATGTGATTAGCTGCCACCCCCAGAGGCCCGGGTTCGATTCCCGGCTCTGCCACGAAGTTCGAACAGTTGTACGAGGGCTGGAACGGGGTCCACTCAGCCTCGGGAGGTCAATTGAGTAGAGGGGGTTCGATTCCCTCCTCAGCCATCCTCGACGTGGTTTTCCGTGGTTTTTCCACTTCTCCTCCAGGCAGATGCCGGGATGGTACCTAATTTAAGGCCACGGCCGATTCCTTCCCTCTTCCTTCCAGTCTTCCCCTCCCCTCACAAGGCCCCTGTTCAGCATCTCAGGTGAGGCCGCTTGGGTGAAGTAATGGTCCTCCTCCCCAGTTAATCCCCGACCCATAGTCTCAAGCTCCAGGTCACTGCACTTAAGGTGGTAGAGATGGGATCCCTCGCTGAATCCGAGGGAAAAACCAATCCTGGAGGGTAAACAGATTAAGAAGAACAAATGCCTTTTCTATGCCTGGACGTTGGCAACCTAGTCAGTGTCTCCAGCTAGACCAGGGGACAATGATGAGGCATCCTGAGTCGGAGACTACTTATAGTAGGGTGGTCAGTTCCTTTCCGCCTCTCCTCTAAACAGCAGCGGGTGGCTACCCATCCTAATGCTGACGACGCCCAATGTTGCTGAACTTCGCAGACCTTTGAGAACTGGTGTTTCAATATGGCCAAGCCGTTGGCTCTAACCAATTAGATCCCTTCAATTTATCTACATTTAAGGAAAGACGAAATACTTGAAAATGATCTTGTAACGCACCATTACATCTTATGAAATGTGTCTCGAAACTAAACTCTGTTAAATGGGATCTGGCTCTCCAGGATACGATCCTGCAATCTTGAGCGTAGAAGTTGAGTGTCCAATGAACTATGCCGCACAACCTGTCCCATTTCTCGCTAATATAAATGCAAATATTGTGCAATGATGGATTTTTAATGCTATATTTTCTCGCACCATTATTTTCCTGCTGATAGCGTAGGCTTTGTTTAGCAACCTACAGGGCGTCCGCTTTGAAAGTACGAGCTTAATTGCCTTTATTATTTCCCACGTTCTGCGCCCGGAGCTACCACTAATAAACAATAACGAGTTGAATGTTTCATGGTGAATATGTTATGTTCTGTATTGTAATACGGAAACTAATTATTTCATCCAATTCATGTTCGAAGAACCCATTCCATTTCATAACATTATTTCTGCATCTAAAACTCTTTGTTTCGGAAATATATACCCTCACCGTATATTGGCAATATGAGCTCTAAAAGAGATTCAGACAATTATTTTACACACAGTGCAGAACCACTGTGCGTTATGCGGTTGTTCGTCACAAGCGCAGTCGCAAACTCCCCCTTACCATTCACACCTGCCTCCTTGTGATTGTTATGGGAGATTGGAATGCAGTGGTAGGCCAAGGGAGAGAAGGTAATGCAGTAGGAGAATTCCGATCGGGGCAAAGGAATGAAAGAGGAAGTCGGCTGGTTGAATTCTGAACCGATCATAATAAGAGTCTTCTTGGTTCAAACACCACAAACGATGGCTGTATATGTGGACGAGACCTGGAGACACTGGAAGGTATTAAATAAACTTCATTGTGATAAGGCAGAGCCCGCCTCTGTGGTGTAGTGGTTAGTGTGATCAGCTGCTACCCCCGGAAGCTCGGGTTCGATTCCTGCCTCTGCCACGAAATTTGAAAAGTGGTATGAGGGCAGAAACGGGGTCCACTCAGCCTTTGGAGGTCAACTGAGTAGAGGGGGGTTCGATTCCCTCCTCAGCCATCCTCGAATTGGTTTCCCTTGGTTTCTCAATTCTCCTCCAGTCAAATTCCGGAATGGTACCGAACTTAAGGCCACGGCCGCTTCCTTCCCTCTTCCTTGTCCATGCCTTCCAATCTTAATTACTGTAATTGCAAGTTGCTTTACGTCGCACCGACACAGATAGGTCTTATGGCAACGATGGGACAGGAAAGGGCTAGGAGTGGGAAGGAAGCGGCCGTGGCCTTAATTAAGGTACAGCCCCAGCATTTGCCTGGTGTGAAAATGGGAAACCACGGAAAACCATCTTCAGGGCTGCCGACAGTGGGTTTCGAACCCACTATCCTCCGAATACTCCCTTCCAATCTTCCCATCCCCAGCAAGGCCCCTGTTCAGCTTAACAGGTGAGGCCCCCTGAGCGAAGTGCTGGTCCTCCTCCCCGGTTGTATCCCAACCGAATATCTCACGCTCCAAGACACTGCCCTTGAGTCACTAGAGTTGGGATCCCTCGCTGAGTTCGGGGGAAAACCAACGCTGGAGGGTAAACGGATCAAATAAATAAAAAAATAAATAAATAATGATTAGGCAGAGATTCTGAAACCAGGTGTTGGATTGCAAGACTTTCCCAGGAGCAGACGAGGACTCTGACCACAACCTCCTGGTCATAAAATGCCATCTGAAGTTGAAGAAATTGAAGGAAAGAAAGAAAGAAAGAAAGAAAGAAAGAAAGAAAGAAAGAAAGGAGATGGGATCTAGACAAGTTGAAAGAAAATTGTGTGGGGGGTGTTGCAAGGAACATTTTGCACAATGATTAAATGAAAAGGCTGTAGGAAACACAATAGAGAAACAATGGACAGTTGTGAAGAACTAGATCAGTAGGGCTGCTGAAAAAAGGTTAGGAAGAAAGGAAAATCAACTAAGAATCAGTGGGTAGCTCAAGAGATACTAGATCTGATTGACGAAGTTCAAAAATTCAAAAAATGAGGAAGGTAGAAATGACACGAGGCGATTAAAGTTTGAAGTAGTTAGAAAGTGCAGGACAGCTAAGGAAGAATGTCTGAAAGAGAAGTGCAAGGATGTTGAAGGTAATATTGTCGTAGGAAAGGTAGATGCTGCACACAGGAAAATCGAGCACACCTTTGAAGAAAGGAAAAGTAGGTGAATGAATATTAAGAGCTCAGATGAAAGACCACTTCTAGGGAAAGAAGACTAGGCAGAAATAAGGTAGGAATATATCTAACAATTAAATCAGTGTGAGGAACTAGATGACATGGTTCTGGAACAAGACGAGGCTGTTGATGCTAATGAAATGGGAGACTTAATTTTGAGGTCAGAATTCGACAGATCTTTAGAGACCTTGATAGGAACAAGGCACCTGGAATTGATGACATACCGTCAGAATTACTGACTACCTTAGGGGAAGCCAGCGTGGCGAGATTATTCCATTTAGTGTGTAAGATGTATAATACAGGAGAAGTACCATCCGATTTTTCGATAGAATGTTGTGTCAAAACTACGGCACCATTAGTTTAGTATCTCACCCCTACAAAATTTTAACATGTATTATTTACATAAGAATGGAAATACAAATTGAAAGTGACTTGGGAAAAGATCAGTTTGGCTTAGGAAGAAATGTAGGACGTGGAGCAATCCTGGCTTTACGTCTGATCTTAGTGGACCGAATTAAGAATTGCAAGCGCACGTACATGACGTTCGTTCGTAGATCTAGAAAATGCATTTTATAATGTTGACTGGACTAATCTATTTGAGATTCTGTAGGTGAACGGGATCAGATACCGAGAACGAAGAATTAGCCACAATCTGTATAAAAATCAGTTTGCAATGATAAGAGTCGAGGGCTTTGAAAACGAGGAGTGAGGCAACCCTGAAGTTAGTCCCCCCTCTTTCAATGTTTATATAGAACGGACAGCAAAGGAAACACAAGATGAATTTGGAAAGGAAATCACAATCCAAGGAGAGGAAATCAAAAGCCTGAGATTTGGCGATGATATGCAGAAGATATAGAGAAACTGCTGAATGGTATGGACACAGTTTTGGGTAAGGAGTGCAAGATGAAAATAAATAAGTCCAAAACAAATCTAATGGAGTGCAGCTGAACGAAGTCATGTGATGCAAGAAAAATGAGATAAGGACATGAAGTCTTAAATGAAGTAGATGAATATTGTTATGTAGGTAGTGAAATAGTTAACGAATGCAGACTAGCATATGCAAGGAAGACCTTTCTTAAGATAAATATATTTGCTCACATAAACATGGTATAGGAATTAGAAGGATGTTTTCGAAGACTTTCGTCTGGAGCGTGACATTATATGACGATAAAAAGCTCAGAAAGAAAGAGAATAGAAGATTTTGAAATGCAGTGTTATAGAAGAATGCTGAAGGTGAGATGGGTCGATCGAAAGACGAATGAAGAGATACTGAACCGAATTGGTGAGAGGAGATCGATTTTGCTAAATTTGACGAGAAGAACGGATAGAATGACAAGACACATCTTAAGACACCCAGGACTTGTTCAGCTGGTTTTAGAGGGAAGTGTAGACGGTAAGAATAGTAGGGGTAGACCAAGGTGTGAATATGACAAGAAGCATAGAGAAGATGTAGGATGTAGTAGTTACATAGAAATGAACATATTAGCACAGTATAAGGTGGCATGGTAGGCTGCATCACACCATTTTGTGGACTGATGACTCAAACAACAACAACAACAACAACAACATCTCTGCAAATACGTACTTCATGGAATAATGGTTACTTTCTACAGAAACATTGCGTTTACTACAGTAGTCATGGCATGAGCCGATGATATTTACGGCCATCTATATGATAATAGTGATTCTGACGTTGATTTTTCGTCTCCAACAGAAATTACACATTACTGATGCTCAAGAGGGCAAGAAAACAAAGGATTGTGCTGTACGTTCAGAGCGGAATGTGAAAGGTTGTAGACATTACTTTCTTTTCTTTGATGAACCTGCCCAGGGTACTCAGGACTCCACCTCACAACGTGTTTCCAAATTTCCAAATGAGGAAAAAAAATCGCTACTGGTGTCCGTGACTGATTGACAACATAAAATGTCTACAGATGTATTTTAAAATTCTTAATCACATAGAGTAAGATTTTCTGTGTCATTTTCCCATGTTCGACTGTTTTTAAAATTGGACGTGCCAGAGATGCGAGTGAAAATATAATTGCACATCAAAGGGTTAACCACACCTTTTCTGTGCCTGAATGGTTGAAACAAAGAATCAGCAATATTTTAGGATGATGTTAATTTCCGAAAAGCTTCATACTAATTCTGTGGTCCTTCTTAATATTGACAGAGAATAACAATAATTATAGTAAAATTGGCGTGTGGCCTCTGGAGAGGCTTGATGCAGATTTTTCGAGTTGACACCTTATAGGCAACATGCGCGTCTGCGAGGAAGGGGCCCCATCTATAATGAACACATCCAGTCCCTGAGCCATCGGAATTAACCAATTAAGGTTAAAAGTCCGGCCCAGCCGAGAACCGAACCCGGGACCTTCTGGACCAAATGTCACGACGCTAACCATTTAGTCATGAAATTGGATATCTCGACTGAGTGAAATGTTACCATTATGCACGAGACTAGTGACTCATTCCTTTTGGTCGGCGAGAAGAACAATCACAAACAAACCCATATTTGATTCATCCGAAGTTAATAAAATGTCTATTGAACCCATAAATCTCCTCAAAATTATGGTTACACTATATAAATAAAATCATTATAATGTTGTGTGTATATTTTACATTTTTGCCTCATACTCCGTTTTTATTTCGGGTGAGGTACACAAAATTCGAAAGTAGTATCAGTCCAGTTTCTGCGTATCTTCTTGTTTGTTTGTTTGTACGAAATCACGGAAAAATGTTGAATGGAATTTCTCAGAACTCGGTATTATAATTCAGGGAGAGCCTAATTTTGCACTAGGCTATCGTATACCAGTTCTATCAGCTGTCCCTACTAATATTTTGTTCTGCAGCCCAATAAACGTGCGAGATCGTCTTGAGGTCGATATTTTTCTGCTAGCATCTCATGTAGTTCTGAAAATGAAATGGCGTATGGCTTTTAGTGCCGGGATGTGTCCAAGGACTTCGGCTTTTATTTGATGCCCGTAGGTGACCTGACATATAGTTCTAATGTGCTGCAAACACATCCTCGGAACGATTCTGAACATTGTTATCGTTCCTACCGTATCTCTACAGACCGTAATATACACTGACTGACAGAGCAAATGCAACACAAAGAAGGAGTGGTCAGAACTTTATGCCAATTGCAGGGTAGACTGACGTCACTGAGGTATGCTCATAATGTGAAATGCGCCGCTATGCTGCGCACGTAGCGAACGATAAATGGGACACGGCGTTGGCGAATGGCCCACTTCGTACCGTGATTTCTCAGCCGACAGTCATTGTAGAACGTGTTGTCGTGTGCCACAGGACACGTGTATAGCTAAGAATGCCAGGCCGCCGTCAACGGAGGCATTTTCAGCAGACAGACGACTTTACGAGGGGTATGGTGATCGGGCTGAGAAGGGCAGGTTGGTCGCTTCGTCAAATCGCAGCCGATACCCATAGGGATGTGTCCACGGTGCAGCGCCTGTGGCGAAGATGGTTGGCGCAGGGACATGTGGCACGTGCGAGGGGTCCAGGCGCAGCCCGAGTGACGTCAGCACGCGAGGATCGGCGCATCCGCCGCCAAGCGGTGGCAGCCCCGCACGCCACGTCAACCGCAATTCTTCAGCATGTGCAAGACACCCTGGCTGTTCCAATATCGACCAGAACAATTTCCCGTCGATTGGTTGAAGGAGGCCTGCACTCCCGGCTTCTGCTCAGAAGACTACCATTGACTCCACAGCATAGACGTGCACGCCTGGCATGGTGCCGGGCTAGAGCGACTTGGATGAGGGAATGGCGGAACGTCGTGTTCTCCGATGAGTCACGCTTCTGTTCTGTCAGTGATAGTCACCGCAGACGCGTGTGGCGTCGGCGTGGAGAAAGGTCAAATCCGGCAGTAACTGTGGAGCGCCCTACCGCTAGACAACGCGGCATCATGGTTTGGGGCGCTATTGCGTATGATTCCACGTCACCTCTAGTGCGTATTCAAGGCACGTTAAATGCCCACCGCTACGTGCAGCATGTGCTGCGGCCGGTGGCACTCCCGTACCTTCAGGGGCTGCCCAATGCTCTGTTTCAGCAGGATAATGCCCGCCCACACACTGCTTGCATCTCTCAACAGGCTCTACGAGGTGTACAGATGCTTCCGTGGCCAGCGTATTCTCCGGATCTCTCACCAATCGAACACATGTGGGATCTCATTGGACGCCGTTTGCAAACTCTGCCCCAGCCTCGTACGGACGACCAACTGTGGCTAATGGTTGACAGAGAATGGAGAACCATCCCTCAGGACACCATCCGCACTCTTATTGACTCTGTACCTCGACGTGTTTTTTCTGCGTGCATCGCCGCTCGCGGTGGTCCTACATCCTACTGAGTCGATGCCGTGCGCATTGTGTAACCTGCATATCGGTTTGAAATAAACATCAATTATTCGACCGTGCCGTCTCTGTTTTTTCCCAACTTTCATCCCTTTCGAACCACTCCTTCTTGGTGTTGCATTTGCTCTGTCAGTCAGTGTATATATATACTAGCAAGATACCCGTGCTTCGCTACGGTATTATACTGAAATTTATAATTGAATGTTTATCGTTTTATATATAACCCACCGATATTCGCGATCTGACTCGTTTTCTTAGAGATTCCGCCACAATTCGTGATCTGACTCGTTTTCTGAGAGATTACGGCAACGTTCCTCCCATTTTTCAATCTTTTCTCCAGCAATCGATTTCGTACTTCCCGCGATAGGTCCAGGTATTCCACCCGGTCGGTTGGGTTCCTAAATCTTTGCCATCTTTTCCTATAAGCATTTTTAATGTGGATCAAATCCTTGAGGAGATCCGGCGTGGTGTCGTCTTGGGTGCCTTGGCTGTACTGAACCTCTACTTGGCGGTAAATTACGTCTGCTGCCGTTGTCATTGATGACAGTATGACCAGCACCATTGTCGCCCGTAGGCAAGTGCGCAGGACTTCTGGCGATACGAATGACATACATCCGTGCATTATTGACCTTATTACAAAGGTGAACAATTACACGGTCAATCATATATCTATCGTTTATTTCAAATATGTTTAAGTTTTTGTTTACATGCCAGAAGAACCTGCTGTAATCTAAGAAGGTTCTCCAAAGGAAAATATGGCTCTTGAAAACGAACCCAGGAGAGATTAAAAATGAACGGTTTATGATCAGAATACGTACATTGAAAATCCACAGCCTGTTTCCAGTCATTCAACCGGGTCAGGAATGGAATGAATAAACCCTGCCGAAGCCTGTCGCACTCCACTGGGGCAATGATTAAATGAATGACAAATGAAATGAATGAAATGATATTGGAGAGTGTTGCTGGAATGAATGATGACGGGGAAAACCGGAGTACCCGCAGAAAAACCTGTCCCGCCTCCGCTTTGTCCAGCACAAATATCACATGGAGTGACCAGGATTTGAACCACGAAATCCAGCGATGAGAAGCCAGCGCGCTGCCGCCTGAGCCACGGAGGTTCCTTATAAGTACATTAGGAACAGTAAAATCAATTGGTCTCACCTCCGTTCTCACTCCACCGCGGTTAAGTTGATTTACCTCCCCACCAAAAAAAAAAAAAAGAAAACGTGTTTCTTTATGTTTAAAGGAGATTCCAAATACCAATGTTCACGTGTGTTACCTTCAGTTTTGAGATATAAGTATTCCCATAAAAATGATTCACTTTTTCACTTACTTTCACAATCCCCGCCCCCCTTAAGTGAATTTTCCGGCAAAAAATACTTGTTTCTTTAATAGTAAAGGATCTTCTAAATACCGATTATCTTCAGTTTTTGAGATATGTGTCCTCATGAAACGAATTCAACTCCTTTTCACACTCGCCCCCAAAAATGATTCTCTGCCCCCCCCCCCCACAAAACGCGTCGTTTTATTTTTATAGAAGATCTAAATACCAATTTTCACGTCTGTAACAATAGTTTTTATTAGATGTAAGTATCCTCATACAATTAATTAAATACATTTTTCAATTTTTCACCCTCCTCCCAACCTTCATTGGATTTTTGCGACAATACCTGTTTCATTACTTTAACAGGAGATTCCAAATGCCAGTTTTTACGTCTGCAACATTTTACGTTTCTGAGATATACTGTTGATATAGTCTTTCTAAAAATTCACCCCAATTTGTCACTCCCGTTTAACCCCCATTAATTAAATTTTCCCAAAACAAACAATGTTTCTGTATATTTAAAGGAGATTCCATATACTAACTGTCTGGTCTGTAATATCTTCAGTTTCTGATATACAGGGTGAAGCGTAATTCGCGCACTCGAGCGTCACAGCGCGACTCCTCACATGCCAGTAATAAAAAAATGTCTCTTACAAATTTTCGTCTTGCGAGTATATCCGGTAGAAAACGGACGTTGAAGAGTAGCAATCTGGCAACAGTGTAACCATATGTAGGGTAACTGCCGCTGTCAGCACAATCTCGTTGTGCTGTGCAGTTGGTGCGGTGGGTAGAGTTTTTGGTTGGCATGCAGGAGGTCGATGGTTCGATCCTGGGTTGAGGCGAATTTTTTATTTGCTAATTTCCATCTGACATTACCTACTGTAATACAGTAAGACACCGTTTCTGAGGTCACATGTATCCTACATTTACAACATTTTGTATCGCTGAAACAACAAATACATGGTTAGACTAATAAGAAATAGGCAGCTGAAACAAACAGGTTTCACATCTAGTAGATGAAGTGGTGCGAATAAATTCACGCCCACGGCGTGGAAAGGGCGCCTTTCAAAGCTGACCAATGAAAACGATTGTTCGTCCATTTCTACGATCGTAGTATGTAAGTGCAAATGGTTTCTAGAGGACCCACTGCAATCGCTGTTGACGATTAAGATGCCAGATACTGTACCACCTGGACTACATTTACGAAATAACAAACATACGTCTCAACCCACTCGACCTCCTGCATGCTAACCCAAAACTCTATCCACTGCACCAAGTGTACAGCACGACTATCTTCTGCTGACAGAGGTAGTTACCCTACATGTGGTTACAGTGTTGCCAGATTGCTCCTCTTCAACGTCGTTTTTCTGCCGGATATACTCGCAAGACGAAATTTTGTAAGCGATATTTTTTTATTGCTGGCATGTGAGGAGTCGCGCTGCGACCCCCGAGTGCGCGAATTACGCTTCACCCTGTATAAGTATCCTCATTAAAGACATTCAACCCCTTATTCACACTTTTCACCCCTCCTATTGGGATTTTCCGAAAAAAAAACGTGTTCTTTTATTTTTAAAGGGGATTCTAAATATTTATTTTTACATCTGCAAACTTTTGAAGTTTTGAGATATGGATACACTCTTTTTTTAAATACACCCCTCTTCACCCCCCCCCCCACCACCACTATTTGGATTTTCTAAAAAAAAACATGTTTCTTTATTTATAAAGGAGATCCCAAATACCGAATTTCAGGTCTGTAACATCTTCAGTTTCTGAGAAATAAGGATCCTTATTAAAGGCATTAAACTATTTTTCACCCCTTTTCACCCCTCCTATTGGGATTTTCCGAAAACAACAAACGTGTTTCTTTATTTTGAAAGTAGATTCCAAGTACCAATTTTTACATCTGTAAGCTTTCAAAGTTTTGAGATATAGATACACTCATTTTAAAAATTCACCCCCCTTTCAACCCTCCACTATTTGGATTTTCCGAAAACAAAAAGTACATGTTTCTTTATTTTTAAAGAAGATCCCAAATACCTTTTTTCAGGTCTGTAATATCTTCAGTTTCTGAGATATAAGTATCCTCATTAAAGGCATTCAACCCCTTTTCACCCCTCCTATTAGGATTTTCCGAAAACAAAAAATACATGTTTATTTATTTTTAAAGGAGATTCCAAATACCAATTTTTACATCTGTAAACTTTTGCATTTTTAAGATGTAGACACACTCATTTTAAAAATTCACCCCCCTTTTCACCCCCCATTATTTGGATTTTCCAAAAACGAAAAAATACCTGTTTCTTTATTTTTAAAGTAGATCCCAAATACCAATTTTTAGGTCTGTAATATCTTAAGGTTCTGAAATATAAGTAGCCTCATTAAAGGCATTCAACCCATTTTCACCCTTTTCCACACTTCCTATTGGGATTTTCCGAAAACAAAAAAATTATGTGTTTCTTTATTTTTAAAGGAGATTCTAAATACTAATTTTTACATCTATAAACTTTAAAAGTTTTGAGATATAGATACACTCATTTTAAAAATTCACCCCCCTTTCAACCCTCCACTATTTGGATTTTCCAAAAACAAAAAGTACATGTTTCTTTATTTTTAATGAAGATCCCAAATACCTTTTTTCAGGTCTGTAATATCTTCATTTTCTGAGATATAAGTATCGTCATTAAAGGCATTCAACCCATTTTTCACCCCTTTTCACCCCTCCTATTGGGATTTTCCGAAAACAAAAAAATACGTGTTTCTTTATTTATAATGAAAGTTCTAAATACCAATTTTTACATCTGTAAACTTTCAAAGATTTGAGATATTGATACACTCATTTTAATAATTCAGCCCCCTTTTCTCCTTCCCATTAATTAGATTTTCCAAAAACAAAAAAAATACGTGTTTCTTTATTTTTAAAGGAGATCAAGTGTACCAATTTTAAGGTCTGTAATATCTTCAGTTTCTGAGATATAAGTACCGGTATCCTGATGAAAGGCATTCAACCCCTTTTTCATCTTTTTTCACCCCTCCTATTGGGATTTTCTGAAAACAAAAAAAATACGTGTTTCCTTATTTTTAAAGAAGATCCTAAATACCAATTTTTACATCTGTAAACTTTTAAAGTTTTGAGATACAGATACACTCTTTTTAAAATTTCAACCCCCTTTTCACCCCCTTAGCGACGGAATATCCAAAAATCCTCTCTTAGCGAGCACCTACATCTTAGTATGAATGTATCCACAAAATTTCATTTTTTTTATGTCCAGTAGTTTTGGCTCGGCGATGATGAATCAGTCAGTCAGTCAGTCAGTCAGTCAGTCAGTCAGGACAAGTTATTTTATATATATAGATGACTTCCTTTCAAACATCTACCGTACGTCAGCCTAGCATTAGATTATGTTAAGATGCCATACCAAGTTACCGAGTTTGGCAAAACCTGAAGTTAACGTTTAAAGCTACGATACAGTGACGTGGAGAGCGTATGAAACAGCGAACTGGAGGAGTAACGTCCACGATCGCCGCCGCTGTGACGTAGCACATGTGGCCAAATACTAGGTTATCAATGCACACAGCGTGCTATTGATAGTTCGAATTATTTTTTTACAACTATATCAGAGTTGCTCACGCTGGGCATTCCGTCCCGCAGGCCCCCAGTAATGTAAGTAGGCGGACTGACAGGCGATGAGCGCAGCGTAAGCTATTCAGCCACAGTGACGTTGTGGCTACGTCACAGGCCGTGACGTTCTCCCAGTCACTCTCGATCACTGCCGCGATACACGAGTTTGAATTGGAGGCAGAATTCCACGTCATTTTCAGTTTACGTCATAAGAAAAAAGTGATTTATATCCATTGCAGTTTATATATTTTGACCGGATACAATAAGGAGTTAGGCCTACAACCTCAAATACTTTTATAATGTACGTAATGAATTACAGTTTTCACTGTTACATTCTAAGAAGTGCTTTAGAAACAGTTTGAATATACAGTAATACGGAGTTAAGGTGGATAGGCTGTTCCTTGTGGCTGTTTGGGTTTAAATTATCTGACAAACTCATCAACAGTCCAATCATGCTTACCGGGAATAACATCAATGAGGTTATTTATTTCAAGGCATACTGTACATCTACCTGGGTGATATATTTACGAGCCGGGCTGAGTGGCTCAGACGGTTGAGGCGCTGGCCTCCTGACCCCAGCTTGGCAGGTTCGATCTTGGCTCAGTCCGGTGATATTTGAAGGTGTTCAAATACGTCAGCCTCGTGTCGGTAGATTTACTGGCACGTAAAAGAACCCCTGCGGGGCTAAATTCCGGCACCTCGGCGTCTCCGAAAACCGTAAAAGTCGTTAGTGGGACGTAAAGCGAATAACATTATTTATTATTATATATTTACGCTGTTGTTGTACTTAAATCTTGGATAGTAAATATCTTTGTCCTCACTCGTGATGAAACTCACTCTCTCCATTTGGAGGCTAGCTATTATCACCGAATTCCTGTTAAAATTTAAATACTGTTTTCAGAATTTCAGTGATTGGGGAAAGTCACACAACACTATAACTCTGTGCAAAATTATTGTCCATTATATGATTATATTAATTTGTGCTTAATGAGTAACAGAAATTTTACTTAAAAAAAATGAAAATACTGTCATTCCCATGCAAGGAATTGTAAATCGTAGTTTGTATGTTTAAACCCTGTACCTCTGTAGATGGTGACACAAACATTATAACGTGTCAGTTTTCTTTGAATGAATACATATAAGAAAATAAAACTGACTTGTTATATCGAGCGCAGTATAAATCAAACCGGAATATCTTGAAAAGGTTCGTTTTTGTTGTTGCGATTGTGTAGTTTTATTTTAAATAATTTATTCCAATCAGCACTTCGGTGAGTAATGGAGATCTTCGTAATCGCAATCGAACGTCAATGCTCCCTCGCTTTCCTGCAAAGTGTGTTTGCTCTCTCGTTTCAATGTGACGTATGCTTGTTACGTAAATTGCCCGCATTTACGTCACGCCAGCCCAGTCGCACTGGGCTAGCCTCAACGGGCGCCCAGCTGAGCACCTCTAATCTATATGAAGCTTCAATGCTTAAACACAGATCAATGTGTGCCACACGCAAGCCGTAAAGCGCTGGTATTATATATGATGGAGAAAAATATTCGTTCGTATCGCCATTTATAACGCCTGTAAGGTATGCATAACCATCTAACAGCGTGGATGGACAAGTAGTCGGCGTAACTCCTAGCCATTCCAGTGCAAGGACAACCTTGTTATCACTGCTGTAGAGCAGGTTGCCGCCTTCCCAGGCTGAATATTCCTGCTGTATAGATACAATTGAAATGCACACTGCGCTGCTATATGGTCGGAATGAAGTCACTTCAGTCATTCACCATATATTCCACGGACAAACACATTGGCATGTTTCTGCTCTTAATCTAGGGGGAAGTAAGAGAGCGTTGCAGGCACCCGTATGTATCAGGAAGGTATGGTGTGGAATCATGGGTAATCACTTTTTTGGACCGTATTCCTTTGAGGACCATTAAACAAGCGCACTTTCCCGCCATGAACTGCCACTTCTGCTGGAGAATGTGCCACTCGGAGAACGTTTAAGAATGTGGTTTCGACAGGATGGAGCTCCACCACATTGGACGTTCGCCGTCTGTAAGCATCTGAATGACATACATCCAGGAAGAGGAGGAGTTTTTTCTTGGCCCGCCGGGTCACCGGAGTTAACGCCATTAGACTTCTTCCTGTGAGGGCATTTGAAACAGTTTACACCCAGGAGCAAGAAAATGCCAAACGCACAAGTTACAGTCAGCCCACTGAGTCCAACCGCGGACGGTAAATCACAAATCACACACTGGCACTGATTTTATAACTTCCAACATTTCACCGGGTACTGCAACCGGCGTTTTCAAGGGTTCACTATCTCAGGAAGTCCGTAACAGTTTTACTAGGGCTGATTACGAGAGAAGTATTGCCTGTATTCCCGCTGATGCGTTTGATTCCCTTTTCCCCTGCGAGATCGCTTTACTGCTCCACGTCCGTCCCCTTCTCTCGCTAAACGTAGATCTTTCTGCCCAGAGAACATTAATTTATTTTTTCTTTCTTTTTAATTAGAAACAGAGATTTTCCGAAAGCCTAACTTCAGGATCGAATTCCTTATTATTATATTGTTATAAAATTGAAAGTATATTTTTCTTCTTCTTTTTCTTAATCTGCTTACCCTCCAGGGTCGGCTTTTACCTCGGACTCAGCGAGGGATCCCACCCCTACCGCCTCAAGGGCAGTATCCTGGAGCTTCAGGTTCTGGGTAGGGGGATACAACTGGGGAGAATGACCAGTACCCTGCCCAGGCGGCCTCACCTGCTAAGCTGAACAGGAGCCTTGTAAAGGGATGGGAAGATTGGATGGGACAGGCAAAGAAGAGGGAAGGAAGCAGCCGTGGCTTTAAGTTAGGTACCATCCCGGTATTTGCCTGGAGGAGAAGTGGGAAACCACGGAAAACCACTTCCAGGATGGCTGAGGCGGGAATCGAACCCACCTCTACTCAGTTGAAATCCCGAAGCTGAGTGGACCCCGTTCCAGCCCTCGTACCACTTTTCAAATTTCGTGGCAGAGTCGGGAATCGAACCCGGACCTACGGGGGTGGCAGCTAATAACGCTAACCACTACACCACAGAGGCGTACGAAAGTATATTTTTGCTAAAAATAATTTGGTTTATTTAAAGACTGTCTAGAAATAATCAACTCAAACTTTTGAGAGATTTTTCCACTGGTTGGAATGTTTAAATGCTGGCCCCTTATGGTACATTTCTTTAACAATAGGATATAAATTTGTAGCCGGGGCCGATGACCTTAGATGTTAGGCCCCTTTAAACAACAAGCATCAATCCAAATCAAACCAAACCCCATGGCACTACAGCCCTTGAAGGGCCTTGGCCTACCAAGCGACCGCTGCTCAGCCCGAAGACCTGCAGATTACGAGGTGTCGTGTGGTCAGCACGACGAATCCTCTCGGCCGTTATTCTTGGTTTTCGAGACGGGGGCCGCTATCTCACCGTCAGATACCTCCTCAATTCTAATCACGTAGGCTGAGTGGACCTCGAACCAGCCGTCAGGTTCAGGTAAAAATCCCTGTCCTGGCCGGGAATCGAACCCGGTGCCTCCGGGTAAGAGACACGCACGCTACCCCTACACCACGGGGCCGGCTAACAAGTATCAAGCATCATCAAATTTGTAGCCGTCAGGTTTAAGTGCAGGCCTTAATAATATTCTTGGAATAAAATAACATCCGAAAACTAAAGAAATAGTCTATGACTTTACTCCAACTCATTTATAATGTATTTGTTGGGGTGGTTGTGGGGTGGGGGTGTTGAAGGGTGGTATGCACCTATTCCCCAGAAGAAAATCATTGCCTTTTAAATTGCCGGATATGTGAAAGAAAATAGAATAAAATATTTTACATCGTTATTCACATGCTATTCATATGTCACCGCCTTTAAATAAGGTGCAATTTAATTTAGAACAAACTTCATTTAGTTATTTTTGAGATGTTACAAAAAAATCCGAAAAGAAACTGGTCTTTATTCATTCTCCTCGGTATCAAGAGGTTATGGATTGCAAAAATGTAACGAGCGAGTGCCCATGTAGTGTGAGACTCAGCGTTTGAGTGAACGGGTACCCGGGTAATATGAGTACCCACTTCTTACTACCCAGGTATCACTAACCATCAATTGTCCCACTGCATGCAAGTTTATTAAACTACACATTCGTTTCCTAGACCTGTGCAAGGAAAATGAAAGTGCTCAATGTTGCTGGGACCTAGCAAGTGGCTGCTCGGTTTGGGTCGTGTATCTATCAGCTTGCATTCGGGAGATAGTGAGTTCGACCCCCACTGTCGGTAGCCCTGAAGATGGTTTTCCACGGTTTCCCATATTAACACCAGGCAAATGCTGGGACGGGACTGTAACTTAATTAAGGTCACAGCTGCTTCCTTCTCAAACCTAGCCCTTTCCTAAACAATCATCGCCATAAAACTTGTCTGTGTCGGTGCGACGTAATGCAAATTGTAAAAAAAAATTGCTGGAATGAGTGACATCACTTGTTACTCTGCTATTGAGATAGACATTCATCGAGCGAGTTGGCCGTGAGCAGATGTGAGCTTCCATTCCGGAGATACTAGGTTCGAAACCCACTGTCGGCAGCCCTGAAGATGGTTTTCTGTGCTTTCCCCATTTCCACGCCAGACAAATGCTGGGGCTGTACCTTAATTTAGGCCACAGTTGCTTCCTTCCCACTCCTCGCTCTTTCTTATCCCATCGTCGCCATAAGAATTGTCTGTGTCTGTGCGACGTAAAGCAACTTTTAAAAAAAAGATATACATTTCTTCACGAAGTTGTTGACTTGTTTGCTTCACCCTTGTTATCGGACCTCCACTCCCTCCAAGTACCCTCTACATACTCAAACATGTCCTGCATGGTTCTTCTTTCTTCTTCTTCTTTTCTAGCCTATTTCAATCCACTGCTGGATATAGGCCTCTTCCATGTGCTTCCATCGTCTTTGGTCTTGAGCCACTTGGAACCAGCGTGTTCCAGCCAACAGCTTTATGTCGTCGAGCCATCTCTTCTGGGGTCTTCCAATGCCTCTCTTGTGTCCCCATGGTCTCCAGTGAACAATCCTAGAGGTCCACCTGTTGTAGTCTTGTCGAGCTACGTGTCCTACCCATTGCCATTTTAGTCTTGCTACTATCTCTAGGATGTCTGTTACATTAGTTCTTCAACTGATGTCCTCTGAACAGATCTTATCCCTAAGGCTGATCCCTAGCATCTGTCGCTCCATGGCTCGTTGTGTTCGCTGAAGCTTGCGAGCACTTTCCTTCGTCAGAGTCATCGTTTCCAGACCGTAAGTTGTAACTGGCAGCACGCACGTATTATAAACCTTGGTCTTCAGGTTAATTGGAACATCCTTGTTGGTGAGGATGAATCTTAGTTTTCGGAATGCAGTCCAACTCATACCTATTCTGCGAGGAATTTCTGCACGTTGGTTGACTTTTCCAAGTTTTATCTTGTGTCCAAGATAGATGTACTCATCGACAGCTTCTATATATTGGTTTCCCATTTTAAGTGGTCGACTCTCTGGGCTTAGTATTTTCGTTTTATTAATGTTCATTTCCAAACCAATCTTAGCAGAAACAGTTTTTAATTCTTGGATCATGCTTTCTAGCTAATCTAGATTTTCACTTATGAGCACAATGTCATCGGCAAAACGCAGGTGGTTCAAATATAACCCGTTTATTTTTATTCCTTTATTATCCCAATGAAGGGTTTTGAATACATCTTCCAAGGCAAGGGTAAACAGCTTTGGAGAGATTGTGTCACCTTGTCGAACTCCTTTGCCAACTGGGATTTTATTGGTGATGAGGTCTTCGTCCACTCTGACTACCATTGTTGCTTGATCATAAATCTTTTCCAGAAGCTTTATATACCTTCAGTTTATCATGGCATTTTGAAGTGCCTTCATGATTGCCCAGATCTCCACTGAGTCAAAAGCTTTTTTATAATCAATGAAGGCCAGATGAATCTTGATGTTGTACTCAGTGGTTTTCTCAAGAAGAAGACGAATAGTCTGGATGTGTTCAACAGTTGAGAAACCTTTACGAAATCCCGCTTGCTCGGCAGGTTGATAAAAATCCAGTTCTCTTGTGAGGCGGTTGGTTACAATTTTAGTCAGGAGCTTGTAAAGGTGTGATAACAAATTCACAGGACGATAGTTCTCTAAATTTTCCTTATCACCTTTCTTGAAGAGAAGTATCACTTCAGCATTTTTCCAATTTTCTGGTATTCTTCCAGAGTTAATACACTTGTTCATGAGTATTCTCACGGCTTCTAGCAGATCTCTTCCACCTAATTTCAGGAACAGTGATGGAAGATATTGATTGAGGGCTCTTTAATTAACGTGATGTGTTCTTGTGTCTATTGTTTACCAGATATACGAGCGTGTACCAGGGTATGTATTTATTCCCGTGAAAATAGTGGTGTGCGTCAATGCCTCTACGTCCACTTTGTAAATTTATAGAGAAACTTCAGATTTATATACATATTGTTGATCGGTATGGTAGTACTTACGTAAGAAATTGGTTCCAGAAGAGATACATGAAGAGGCGGTACAATTCATCCTTTATTTTATTTTGGATTTTAATTAATTTGTTACGTAAGTGAAGTAATGGAAGAAATACGAACCGCGTGTCCACAATTAAACTGACGGTGTTCAGCGCCGTACACCACAGTCTATAATGATCGTAGGAGTCTGAGATTTCGTAGATATGTTAACTAAGCAAAGCGTTCGCGATTTATGTCACAAATTTTTTAGTTCCAAGTCTTGTCACCAGGCGAAAATATGACGCTTTAAATAGTGGTAGGGTAGCAAAAAAGGGCAGCAAATTTATAAAAAAATTGCTAGTGAACGGAATAGACCTTACAGTAGTCGCAATATGTGGTCTCGTGAGACATATCCTTCACAACATACTCCTCCGCCCCCTTCGCTTAGCTTACAAAAAAGTCTCGTGGTGTTGACTCCTATTCCCTTCAAATTTTGCATGTTGCTAGCTGAGGTAGTTTACATTCCTAAAGTGAAAATCGTATGTGCCCAGATCAATATTTTTGGGGATTTCTAGGAAAAGCCCAATCAGCTAGTGAATAAGTAAGAAAGGGATTTATTTATTTATTTATTTATTTATTTATTTATTTATTTATTTATTTATTTATTTATTTATTTATTTATTTATTTATTTATTGTTGGGATACAAGATAGATTGATTCATATTTTCGTCATAAGGCTCTTATGACTTCCAGTAGTACACGTGAGCAATCCACTATCAGAAACGAATGCATACAACTCAAGGTAGGCATATTGGTCAGTTTTATGGAGAATTGACGAAAGAATAGGTTGTAATTGGTATCCCAATGACAATACTTTTTGTAGTAGACAAGAAGTGCGAACAAAGTGGTGTGGACATCCAAGTAATACCTACGTGATTAAGATCTGCAGCTGTATCAGCTGAACTTGATCGTTGGCTGAACGGTCAGCGTACTGGCCTTCGGTTCAGAGGGTCCCGGGTTCGATTCTCGGCGGCCGGGTCGGGGATCTTAACCTTAATTGGTTAATTCCAATGGCACGGGGCTGGGTGTATGTGTTGTCTTCATCATCATTTCATCCTCATCACGATGCGCAGGTCGCCTACGGGAGTCAAATAGAAAGACCTGCACCTGGCGTGTCGAACCCGTCCTGGGATATCCCGGCACTAAAAGCCATACGACATTTAATTTCATTAGCTGAACTTGAACAGAACGGAGATCGTACGTAGTACTTGGATTTTTTGGAGGTGCTGAGGCAAACAACCGTGATGAAATTTCATTCTTGTGATTACTCTGATGAACTGGGGCGAGTAGGGATGCTTGCGGTGCCAAAATACGCTCGGAACCAGATCAGAACTTAATTTGTTTATTTAACGCTGAAAGTTGTGAAAATACGTGCGTAAACGTGAGGTTCAGTAACGAGCGACCAAGGTAAGGTTGAGAGAGGAGAGTCACAGTCATAGAGTTGGCTAGGTTCTGTGGGAAGAGGAGCATTTGTCGATGAGCAAAGCATTATGGCAAGTAATATTGTGTGACCATGAGACAATATACACAAGTGGTAACATTTGAAACTGTACATTCATAGCGGCGTGTGTTCGTCCCACACCCACACAGCATTCTCAGATGACAAGGTGTTAAATCCATAGCTATTTTTACAACTTTCACCTTAAATAAACAGCATTCAGTATTAATATTTTCTATTCTGAAATACACACTAGCTCAGCTACCCTCATGTCAAATTTTAACGGGATCGGTATGTAACACCACGAGGACTTAATCAGTGCTGTTCTAAGATTTTGTGTGCTGTGTAGAGATTACGCTATCTTCTGAAATGTCGGTTTCAAATAAATACATACACTATCATTATAGAACGTGATGTCTTTCAGTGTTCAATCTGCAAACCTCTTTGAATGTACTAAATGTCACCACAATCCTCTATTTGCAACTAGTGCTATGGCCTCATTTAGTTCTATACCTCTTATCTTTAAATCGTTAGAAACTGACTCTAACCATCGTGGTCTTGGTCTCCCTCTACTTGTCTTACCCTCCATAAGAGAGACCATTATTTCCCTAGGTAACCTATCCTCCTCCATTCGCCTCACATGACCCCACCACTGAATCCAATTTATGCGTAAAGCATCATCTATTGAGTTCATTCCTAACTTAGCCTTTTATCTCCTCATTCCGAGTACCCTCCTGCCATTGTTCCCACCTGTTTGTACCAGTAATCATTCTCGCTACTTTCATGTCTGTTACCTCTACCTTATGAATAAAATATCCTGAGTCCACCCAGCTTTCCCTCCCGTAAAGCAAAGTTGGTCTGAAAACAGACTGATGTATAGATAGTTTCGTCCGGGAGCTGACTTCCTTCTTACAGAATACTGCTGATCGCAACTGCGAGCTCACTGTATTAGCTTTACTACACCTTGATTCAATCTCACTTACTATATTACCATCCTGTGAGAACACACAACCTAAATACTGTACTTGAAATTATCGACCTGTTCTAGCTTTGTATCACCAATCTGACATTCAATTCTGTTGAATTTCTTACCTACTGACATCAATTTAGTCTTCGAGAGGCTAATTTTCATACCATACTCATTGCACCTATTTTCATGTTCCAAGATATTAGACTGCAGGTTTTCGGCACAGTCTGCCATTAAGACCAAGTCGTCAGCATAGGCCAAACTGCTTACTACATTTCCACCTAACTGAATCCCTCCCTGCCATTTTATACCTTTCAGCAGATGATCCATGTAAAAGTTACAGCCTTGTCTAACCCATGTAAGTACCCTGAACAAAGAAATCATTCTATCATCAATTCTAACTGAAACCCACTTTTAAACATAAATGCCTTTGATTGACTTTAGTAATCTACCTTTAATTCCATAGTCCCCCAGTATGGCGAACATCTTTTCCCTCGGTACCCTGTCATATGCTCTCTCTATATCTACGAAACATAAACACAACTGCCTATTCCTCTCGTAGCATTTTTCAGTTACCTGGCGCATACTGAAAATCTAATCCTGACAGCCCTTCTGTGGTCTGAAACCACACTGGTTTTCATCCAACTTATTCTCAACCACTGATCGCACCCTCCCTTCCAAGATGCCAGTGAATACTTTACCTGGTATACTAATCAATGAGATACCGCGATAGTTGTTGCAATCCTTCCTGTTCCCTTGCTTATAGACAGGTTCAATTACTGTTTTGTCCAATCTGAAGGTACCTTACCAACACTCCACGCTAATCTTACTACTCTATGAAGCCATTTCATCCCTGCCTTCCCACTATACGTCATTATTTCATGTCTAATTCCATCTATTCCTGCTGCTTTATGACAATGGAGTTTATTTACCATCCTTTCCAGTTCCTCAAGCGTAATTTCACCAACATCATTTTCCTCCTCCCCATGAGCGTGGCTGTTCGCTACACCACCAGGAGATTTCCTTTTATGTTGAGATGTTCAAAATATTCCCTCCACCTCTTCAGTGATTTCCCGGGTTCTATTATGAGTTCACTTGAATTACCCAAAACACTGTTAATTTCCTTTTTTTCTCCGGGTAAGAGGCAGGCACGCTACCCCTACACCACGGGGCCGGCCTTATGGTGAGAATGGGACAGGATAAGGCTAAGTGTGGGAAGGAAGTATCCGTGGCCTTAATTATGGTACAGTCCCAGCGTTTGCCTGGTGTAATAATGGGAAACCACGGAAAACATCTTCAGGGCTGCCGACAGTGGGGTTCGAACCCACTATCTTCCGAATGCGAGCTGATAACAACGTGTCCCAAACCACACAGCCACTTGCTCTGTGAAAATTCTTAAGATCTGGTAACTTCAAACACATGGAAAATAATTTCTTGCATTTTAAAATCCCCTGATTATAGGCATAATGAAAGTAAGACTAAACTTACAATCTGGAACTTGTTGACCTGCAGAACGACACGTTTGTAAAAAGTAAGTAGGAATTTTGCAGATAAGTTTATTAAAAAAATATCGACTCCTCGCAATACCCAGTTCTCAGGCAATTTGCTGCCTGAATCGCAGCTATGCCGGGGTCTACGAACATTTGTGAACAGCTTTCAGAAATGAACATCCTGACCTCACAATAGAGAACTCGCTTAAAATATCCCTTCGCTCACAGTTAACAAGGGCTAGGTATGAGTTAAGTCCTAATTTTGATAGTCTAATGAGGTCAGACGCATGTTATGTAACAATGACTAAAATATACAATTAAATGAAAAAGAAACAAGAAAAATACTGAAAACAAAATAATGTATGTCTAATAAATATGTTTTCATTCATTCCCATTTTATTTGTTTGTCGTGAACACTGGCGGTAGACACGATGGTCATCGTTACCTTCTCGCTCACGAGGACGAACGAACCCCACCTCTAGCCTTTATTCTGTGTCGAGCGGGTGGTATTCACAATACGCGAGGTCGCCCATAAACGTCAACTCGAAAGACCTGCACAAGGCCTCTTTGAAAGCCACACGTCATTATCACAATACGCCATTAATTTGGATATTTTGAGACCACTAATTAAAATGTACCACTGCATGTTGTGTAAAATGAATGTGTATTTCAACTGTCATACGGAATTCTCATACGATTCTAGAATAATGTATAACATAACATATTCCAATACCATAAGCTTCCTCTTTATGAATGCCTTTGCTGGAGAGATGTAGTGTTTATAGTGAACTATGCCTTTTGGTATGGACTAGAATAAATTTATTACCTTCACTGACCTGTCTCAGTCACATCCTTGGCTTTGACAATGTGAAAGTGACCCAGGTACATGCGATGCTAGTAATACCATTTCTTATGCAGCCAGTCCCTGCTATGAATTGTGTGAAAATGTTGCTGATAGGGTTGGTTGGTGCATGCATTTCAGTGGGCTTAGCAGACTGTCGTGTAATAGAAAAGTCTGGCTCGGTGAGGAAAGCAACGGGAAACTACCTCACTCCTCATTTTCCCAGGCGAGTTGGCCGTGCGGTTAGGGGCGCGCAGCTTTGAGCTTGCATCCGGGAGATGGTGGGTTCAAGCCCCACTGTCGACAGCCCTGAAGACGGTTTTCCGTGGTTTCCAATTTTTACCCCAGGCAAATGCTGGGCCTGTACCTTATTTAAGGCTACGGTCTCTTCTTTCCCACTCCTAGGCCTTTCCTATCCTATCGTCGCCAAAAGACGTGTGTGTCGGTGTGACGTAAAACAAATTATTTAAAAGCTACTAATTTTCCTAGCATGCATCTTCGGTGACGCCTATGCTATCTATGGCAGCTGCTAGCTGAGCTGTTCAGGATCAAGCCAGCCTTCAAGCTGAGTAACCAACCCCTTTATTAATCACCTTCCGTAAACACGAGGAAACATGCGATTATTCTTTCTATCTAATGTGTACGACGTGAGACATATTTTTCACTTTAAGTAATCTATTGAATATTACAGGGGCTGCCTGGCCGAGACATTAATGGCGTGTTTGCTTCACTTGAATTGACGTGGGTTCGATTCCCTGTCAAGTCATCGAAAAATTTAAGAAAAAAAATTCTACTTCCGAAGGAGCATATGACCTTGAAGTTAATTCAGCATACACAGAAATGAGTACCGGATTAATTCCTTGGGGCAAATGCGGCTGGACGTAGAGTTAACCACGCCCACCAACCACCGAGCTTACGGATAATGGAATCCCTACCTTCCACTACTCTAAGCATTAACATAGCCTGGGCAGAGATGACTGCTTTTCACTGTTCATGATAATGACATAATCATAGTATAGAAAACATAAATGCTCAAGTTTATAGTACTGACACATAACTTGGGACATTTTTGGGATATGAAAACATCACTTAGTAGGAGATTCTTGGAACAGATGTCATACTTTGCTGAATATTGGGCTTTATCAAGCACTGGACAATTTCGACTATAGGAAATATTGGTTATTTTCATGTTGATATTCTTTGTTTTTCGAATCAGTCAATCATGGATTAAATGTCCGCGGAAGTTGGCCGCATGGTTAGAGTCGCGTAGCTGTGAGGTTGCATTCGGGAGATGGTGGATTTGAATCCCACCGTCGGCAGCCCTGAAGATGGTTTTTCCGTGGTTTTGCATTTTAACACGAGGCAAATGCTGGGGTTGTACATTAATTAATGCAACTGCCACTACTTTTTCAACTGTTGCCCTTTGCCATCCTTGTGTCGCCGCAATACCTTCAACTGTGTTTGTGTGACATTAAAACAATAACACAAACATCTTATAAATAAAATTCTAGGGGGCTGTTGTCTGTAATGTCATTTATTTCCCCAAATTTGTACATATTCATCTGTTTCAGGTCAATTCAAGATCGTATCATTAGTTTTTAGGTTTCGTGTCTGTCTGTTTGTCTGTTTCACTATCACGGGCAAACGCCTGAATAGAACTCAACCAAACTTCATATTTAGAGTCTACTCCTCCGGGAGCAGGTTTCGATATGCATGTAATTTAAAAATTACAGAATGGACAGGAGGTTGATAGGAAGACCAGAAGAGCCTTTCTCAATTTTCTCTTACACTATTAAATATATCTCGAGTAAACTTCATATAAAGAATCTACTCATTCAGCAGCAGGTTTCGATATGGAAATCATTTAAAAATCACTGAGTAGACAGGGGGTTTATAGGAAGACTAGAAGAGTTCTTTTCAATTTTCTTTTACACTATTCAATATATATATAGCTCCAACTTCATATTTAGAGTTTACTCATTCACGCACAGGTTCCGGCATGCATATCATTTAAAAATCACTGAACAGACTGGGGGTTTATACGAAGACCAGAAGAGTTTTTTTATTTTTATATTACATTATTAGTTACATCCCCACCAAACTTCATATTTACTGTCTATTCATCCAGGAGCAGGCTTTGATATGCATATCATTTAAAAATCACTGAAGAGATGGGGTGTTTATATGAAGACCAGAAGAGTTTTTCGATTTTCTTTTACACTATTGATTATATATATCTCGACCAAACTTCACATTTAGTCTACTCATCCAGAAGCATGTTTCAATATGCGTATCATTTAAAAATCACGAAATAGACCGGGGTATACAAGAAGACTAGAAGAGATTTTCTAAAATTTTCTCTTACACTATTGATAATATGTAAAAATCTGTAGACTATATGTGAAACGTCTCTTCATTTTAAATAATTGTTGTACACAATTTCCCTTACTCCTCAAGTGACGGAGAAAATTACTGTTTCCTATGGGCTTCAAGGATATATCAAGGATCCATAACAGGAGAAAATCAGAGGATGCATCATATTTCTCTCGGCTTTAAAATTACCCTCACCTAACGTATCTGATCACCGAGATAGAACTTTTCCCTTTGGTGTCTCTCTGGTGTGGTATATTCCACACCGAGTATTTTTCCGGGAACTTCTTCAAGCACGGGTAGTATAACTAGACCGATAAGGGCTCTACATTCATTCATAACATTCATTTGCATGTCTGATAGAAATTTCTAAGATATTTTACCATCTGTTGATAGTCCTTCTTGCGGAAAATCACTTACATACAGTCTTAATTTTACAGGTAAGGACTTACGATCTGGTGGAATTTCAACTATTTAATACACCGAATGTACAAATATATAAACCACATTGAATATGCACTCAAAGCTCATACATGACTGTTGATGGTTCATGAAGTACTGAATAGAAGAGACTGATGCTAATGCTCCACTAATTGCCTGGATCAGACCAGCTCTGATCAAGTACAATGAATTATTTTTTTTTGCTAGTTTCTTTACGTCGCACCGACACAGATAGGTCTTATGGCGACGATGGGACAGGGAAGGGATAGGAGTGGGAAGGAAGCGGCCGTGGCCTTAATTAAGGTACAGCCCCAGAATTTGCCTGGTGTGAAAATGGGAAACCACGGAAAACCATTTTCAGGGCTGCCGACAGTGGGGTTCGAACCTACTATCTCCCGAATACTGGATACTGGCCGCACAGCTATCGAGCTCGGTGCAATGAATTCTATTGTCAAGAGGGTTGGCTGACAAAGCCAAAGCCGAAACCAAGCAATAAATAAAAGAATGTGCATATCACACAACTTGTTTTCAATATTCCATGACAATTCAAAACCCACCTTTTATATACAGATGCTAATAAAATTCATTTTAAACACTTACCTGACAAGAATAAGTTTGAAACCATAAAATATGGAATATTTAAAATAAAATAAAGGAATCATTATTATTATTATTATTATTATTATTATTATTATTATTATTATTATTATTATTATTATTATTTGAGGATTACTGAACTAAATATCAATATTTGAGGTGGCCGGCGACTGGATTTGTAGTGTTGCTGAATGAGTACGACGTATTCTGGCATGGGAGCACTGACGATTATGTGAAATAATAGCAAGCTTACGCTGCCTGGTTAGATTCCCGTGCCTTTGCTTTTAGTCATGGTCTGAAGGTTCCAGCGCATCAATTGCATTTCCAGGAAATCCAGCTAGAGATATTAATTGTTCCATTCTATAATTTATTCTTCTTTCTTTCTTTCTTAATCTTTTTACCCTCCAAGGTTGGTTTATCCCTCGGACTCAGCGAGGGATCTCACCTCTACCGCCTCAAGGGCACGTTCCTGGAGCGTGACTTTCGGTCAGAGGATGAAAATGGGGAAGAGGACCAGTACCTCGCCCAGGCGGCCTCACGTGCCATGATGAACAGGAGCCGTGTGGTGGGATGGGAATATTGGAAGGGATAGACAAGGAAGAGGGGAGGAAGCGGCCGTGGCCTTAAGTTAGGTACCATCCCGACATTTGCCTGGAGGTGAAGTGGAAAACCACGGAAAACCACTTCGAGGATGGTTGAGGTGGGAACAGAATCCTTCTCTACTCAGTTGACATCCCGAGGCTGAGTGAACCCTGTTCCAGCCCTAGAACAACTTTTCAAATTTCGTGGCAGAGCCGGGAATCGAACCCGGGACTCTGGGGGTGGCAGCTAATCACGGTAACCACTACACCAAAGAGGTGGACCCTTTCTATAATTTACTTCCTTTTTAAAAATATCGGATGCCATTTTATTACTATATGTTTTCTCCTTCAGGTAGTCTATACATTTATTTACTCAAAGTTAGTTTAGGCAGACTGATGGTCCGACTCCTTCGCTGAATGGCCAGCGTTTGAGGCCTTTGTATCAGAGGGTCCCGGGTTCGATTCCCGGCCGAGTCGGAAATTTAAATCGCTTGTAATTGTTTTGGCTCGGGACTGGTTGTTTGTGTTTGTCCCCAAACTCTCCTCTTCATATTCAGACAACACATAACACTACCGAACACCACAGAAACACGCAATAGAGATTAAAACCCTCTAGTTAGATTGGCATTAGGAAGGGCATCCGACCATAAAACGTGGCCAAATACACGCTGGTGACACAGTTCGCACCCGCGACCCCACAAGGTGTGGGAAAAGCGGTGGAAGAGGAAGAAGAAGGCGTTTCAGCAGATTGAAAAACATAAGAGTTATTAGAAAGAGCATCTTCTTGTTGTTCTTTATGTCCTATTGCTTTACCCATACCTTGCTGGGGTCGCGGGTCCGAACTGTGAACTTGCCCCTGTTTTCCATCCGAATGCTCTTCCCGACGCCAAACTATGTATTCGTTATTTCATGTTTCTGTGCCGGTTGGAAATGCTGTGTGTTGTGTGTTTTAAAGAGGAGTGTGTTGGAATAATCACGAACCCCAGTCCCCGAGTCAGAGGAATTAACCCCTTCTTTTCATTGTTTATATGGAACATGCGGTAAAGCAAATCAAAGAGAAATTTGTAAAGGAATCACAATCCAAAGAGAGGAAATAAAACCCTGAGATTTGCCGATGATATTGTTATTTTATCTGAGACTGCAGACGAACTGGAGAAATGGCTGAATAGTATGGACAGAGCCTTGTGTAAGGAGTTCAAGATGAAAATAATTAAGTCCAAAACAAAAGTAATTGAGTGCAGTCGAACGAAGTCATGTGATGCAGGAAATATTAGTTAGGAAATGAAGTCCTAAAGGATGTAGATGATATTGTCACTTTGGGTAGTAAAATAACTAATAATGGTAGAAGTAAAGACATAAAATGCAGACTAGCACAAGCAGGAAGTCCTTTCTTAAGAGAAGAAATTTTCTCACTTCGAACAATGATATAGGAATTCGAAAGATGTTTTTGAAGACTATCATATGGAGTGTGGCATTGTATGGGAGTGAAACATGACAATAACTAGCTCAGAAAGAAAGAGAAGAGAAGATTTTGAAATGTGGTATTGCAGAAGAATGCTGAAGACACTCTCTTAGTGGCCAGCATCCTTGACAAGCCTATTATATTGGAATCCACGTGCTACTTTCAAAGTCTTCAAAACAGTGTGATTTTATCATATCGAATCAATAAATGTAAGAGTTCTGTAGAGGGCTAATAGCAGAACGTTTTGCTGCACAACTTAATTTCGAAAACAAGACGATGTCCGAAAACGAAAAGGTTACATTTCAAAATCTATGTTTATCAGGAGAAGAGTTTAATGTTTTAGCAGTTTACATCATCGCCTCTCAAAAATACACTGTTACACACATTTTGTGCAAATTGGTGTGTGCATAGTTCTTAGATAATTTAATACAATCTGCAAAAGTTTTAAAAATCAAAACGATCCTTTCAAATTAAGCAAAGCGTCTAATGTCATAACACCGAAAACGGTTAGTTTTTCCTACGTTAGAGTTTTGTTATTACAATTTCAGAGGATTTAAAGATAGAAATAAGACGGTAATATATGAAAAATGCAGTTTTTGAGTTGTAACCCTTTCTTCTCATCCATCAAAGAGGATTTTGCTCATTTTGGTAGCAATAACCTCACGCTTGTACACTACTATCGACTCAGTGATCAGGGCTCTCTCCTACCGTGTGAAGACCCAACGAGCTCGATAGTTGCACTGGGATCCAATGACCTGCTCCACAGCACACGTCACCAGAGGTCGCTAACTCCTTTCAAGTGTTAAGGCTCATTTCCGGCCATTGATTCAAGGTAGTTTTTGTTTAATGAGATTTCTTGCCGATAGCCTTAAGAAGACTAATCTTGCGACAATTGTACACACCCTGAACGCTGCACTTGCTGTGCGTTCGGTTGCCTGCCAGTTTTGTATACTTCATTTTATTTTGGGCTATTAAATAACTTACAGTAATAGAAGAAGTGAATTATTTAGATTTTGGAACATTTAATTTCGTGTGGCTATTGCTAGCCTGGTAAGGCAGATCCTCCGACGAGGGTGGGCGGAATCTGCTATGTATAGGAAACTGCGTGTTATTGTGGTAGAGGATATTTTTGTTTGTTGTGTGATGTGTGTGGGTTACAGGAACGTTGGGGATAGCAAAAAACACACAGCCCCTGAGCCAAGGGAAGAAGCGAAGGAAGCAAATAAAATTAAAACGCGAGAAACACGTGCATTTGGAGAAAATTTTTACTGAATGGCTTCATCAGTCCAGAAATTTATCAGTACTTTGCATATCTGATTGTACTGTACGAACAGTTGGTTTTCTTTTTCTTAATGCGCGGTTAACACGCGATTCCCTGAGAGTGATTTACCAGGGTTATACTTCTTTCATTCTTTCTTAATCAGTTTACCCTCCAGGGTTGGTTTTTCCCACGGATTCAGCGAGGACCCCACCTCTACCGCCTCAAGGGCAGTGTCCTGGAGCGTGAGACTTTTGGGTCGGGAATACATCTAGGGAGGAGTTTGATTAGCTGCCAAACCCGGAGGCCCGTGTTCGATGCCTGGTTCTGCCACGAAATTTGAAAAATGGTACGATGAGTGGAACGGGGTCCACTCAGCCTCCGGATGTCAACTAAGTAGACGGGTTCGATTACCACCTCAGGCATCCTCGAAGTTGTCTTCCGTAGTTTTCCACTTCTTCCCCATGCAAATGTCGGGACGATCCCTAACTAAAGGCCAGGCCGATTCCTTCCCTCTTTCTTGCCCACCCCTTTCAATCTTCCCATCCCCCCCTAAAAGGGCCCTGTTCAGCATGGCGGGTGAGGCAGCTCGGGCAATATAAAGAAAGAAATGGCGTATGGCTTTTAGTGCCGGGAGTGCCCAAGGTCAAGTTAGGCTCGCCAAGTGCAGCTCTTTTGATTTGACACTCGTAGGCAACCTGCGCGCCGTGATGAGGATGAAATGATGATGAAGACGACACATACACCCAGCCCCTATGCCAGCGGAATTAACCAATTATGGTTGAAATTCCCGACCCTGTCGGAAAACGAACCCGGGACCCCTGTGAACAAAGGCCAGCACGCTAATCATTTAGCCATGGATGGAGTCGAACAGCGTGGGCAATGTACCGGTCCTTCTCTCCGGTTGTATACCCGACCAAATGTTTCACGCTCCAGGACACTGCCCTTGAGGCGACAGAGGTGGGATCTCCGGCTCAGTCCGAGGGAAAACCAACCCTGGACGGTAAACTGATTAAATAATAATAATAATAATAATAATAATAATAATAATAATAATAATAATAATAATAATAATAATAAAATGAAATGAAACGGCGTATGGCTTTTAGTGCCGAGAGTATCCGAGGACAAGTTCGGCACGCCACATGCAGGTCTTTTGATTTGATGCACGTAGGCTACCTGCACGTCCTGATGGTGAAGAAGATGATGAAATAACTATGAAGACGACACATACACCCAGCCCCCGGTCCAGTGGAATTAATCAATTATGTTTAAAAATTTCCGAACCTGCCGGGAACCGAACCCGGGACCCCTGTGATAAAAGGCCAGCATGCTAACCACATAGACATGGAGCCGGACTATAATAATAATAATAAAAAAAACTCGTGTCCTCATCCTGAGGTGGTGCAACTCTTTTCAGGCACACCCCCATTGGAGGTGAGCTGCATGTACCATTTCAACCACATACCAGCCCTCCTGCCAATTTTAAATTCCTGGCAGTACCGGGAATCGAACCCGGGCCCCCGAGGACGGCAGCTAATAACACTAACCGTTACGCTACGGAGGCGGACATAATAATAATAATAATAATAATAATAATAATAATAATAATAATAATAATAATAATAATAATAATAATAATAATAATAATAATAATAATAATTTTACATCCCACTAACTGTGCGGTTCCATGGCTAAATGGTTAGCGTACTGGCCTTTGGCCCTGGGGGTCCCGAGTTCGCTTCCAGGCCGGGATGGCGATTTTAACCTTCAGTGGTTAATTCGGATGGCTCGTGGGCTGAGTGTATGTGTGCCGTCTTCATCATTAGAATTGTCCGGCTCAATGGCTAAATGGTTAGCGTGCTGGACTTTGGTCACAGGGGTCCCAGGTTCGATTTCCGGCAGGGTCGGGAATTTTAACCTTAATTGGTTAATTTCGCTGGCGCGGGGGCTGGGTATATGTGTCGTCTTCATCATCATTTAACCCTCATCACGACGCGCAAATCAAAAGACCTGCATCTGGCGAGCCGAACTTTTCCTCGAACACTCCCGGCACTGAAAGCCATACGCCATTTCATTTCATCATTAGAATTCATCTTAGGTAGGACCCCATACTCACAGACGCGCAAGTCGCCTATACGGCGTCAACTCCAAAGATCTGCACCAGGCCTCTTCGCAGGCCACACGCCAATATTACCTCACTAACTGCATTTAAACGTTTTCACTGCAGCTGGGGTGCGAAAAGTTCGTCAGGTAGTTCTTTTACCTGTCAGTAGATCAACCGACACGAGGCTTGCGTATTTGAGCACCCTCCAATGCCACTGGACTGAGTCGTGATCGAACCCACCGCCTTGAGCTCAGAAGACAAGCACTCTACCATCTCAGCTACTCAGTCCGGCAATGATAATAATAAACATCGGATGATGATGATCATCATCAACTTGTACTTATCGACCCAACAGAGCACATAAGGGTGGTGCGAGTTCACACTTACGCTTTGTGTATCTCTTGAATATTTCATGCACGCACTTCCTAAGGGATATAGCACAAAGAACAATTTTATAGATCATAAGCTATTAATAAACTAAAAGCCCACGTCAGTCCTCTGCACGAAGATCAAAGTGAATGTGGTAATTCCGTAATCACCATGCAATAGCTTTAAAGTAGAGTAATGTGCATTAATTCCTTGATGCCTATTGTACGTGTAACTAAAATCTGGTATTTAATGTTCACATTCCTGGTCTAATCAACCGTGCGACTGTTTATCATTACTGTTTAAATGAGTAACAGTTCAGTTATATTTCAGTGAGATGCGTGGGAATACCAGTGACGGATTCATGTTACTCTTAATCTTGCTTTTGTAATAACACGATTACGATGTATCATATGTCTATATTATCTAGGTATATATTTGTAAGCATAATTTAGTAATATGTATGGAATAAATGACATAGGCCTATTTTTATACTTTGGTCGTGCGTTTAGGGGCCCACAGCTGTGAGCTTGCATCCGAGAGATTGTGAGTTCGAATCTCACTGTCAACAGCACTGAAGATGGTTTTCCGTTGTTTCCCACTTCCACACCAGGCAAATACTGGGGCTGTACCATAATTAAGGCCATGGCAGCTTCCTCTCCACTCCTAGGCCTACCCATCGTCGCCATAAGCCATATGGATGTTGGTGCGACGTAAAACAAATTTTATCTATATACTGTAACACGGTACTGACCATGAAACCCCTTGGAGCAGTGGAAGGTAAAGGACTTAACCTGGTGGCCGACCCTGTGGTGTAGGGGAAACGAGTCTGAGTTATTCCGGAGACCTGGCTTTGCCGGTTAGTCCAAGGATTTTAATTGTGCATTAAATGTTGGAACGATGTTCATTCATCCTGATGAGTTCAGATGAGAAGGTATTGAAGTTGATGTTTGGGTCATCTGTCCATAGACTGGTTTCATGCAGCGCTCCATGCCAAATGTGCTAACCTTTTCATTTCCATGCAACTGCGACATTCTACATCTGCTCTAACCTGCTTGTCATATCCATACCTTGGCCTACTCTTACCGCCTACACCTCCATCATTATCTTTCTAATTCCTATATCAATGTTCGAAGTGAGCACATTCCTTTTCCTAAGAAAGACCTTCCTTGCATGTGCTAGTCTGCAGTTCATATCCTTCTTATTTCAGCCGTCTTTAGTTATTTTTTTACAAGCTGCTTATCGTCGCACCGACAGAGATAGGTCTTAGGGCAACGATGGGATAGGGAAGGGCTAAGACTGAGAAGGAGGCGATCGTATCCTTAATTAAGGTACAACCCCAGCTCTTGTCTGGTGTGAAAATGGGAAACCACAGAAAATTATTTTCAAGGCTACCGACAGTGGGGTTCGAACCCACTATCTCCCGGATGCAAGTTCGCAGTTGGGCGCCCCTAACCGCACGGCCACCTCGCCTGATGTTAGTTATTTTACAACCAAAGTAACAATATCCATCTACTTTCTTTAAGACATCATTTCCTAATCTACTATTTCCTTCATCACCTGACTTCGACTGTACTCTATTACATTTGTTTTGGTCTTATTTATGTGCATCTTGTGCTTCTTCTCCAGGACTCTGTCCATACCATTCAGCAAGTTCTCCAGATGTTCTGAAGACTCAAAGAATAGCAATTTCCAGTCCGGTTTCCGACAAGGACATAGAACAACTACAACCTTACTCAAAGTGATTAAGGACGTTCGACAAGCAATAGGCAGAGGACGAGTCACAGTTCTGGTACTACTAAATTACAGTATAGTTTTCGACATTGGCATATTACTTGTAAAACTGAAGGCTGTACATTTTTCTCAGAGAACGATTGCTTGGATGCATTCCTATCTTCACGGATGTCAACAATGTGTGAAAGGTAATAATGGAATCGTTTCCTCGTGGCGCCAAGTGCATTGAGGAGTCCCTCAAGTTTCTGTACTTGGACCTCTTCTTTTTGCACTCCTTGTGAATGAAATATCATCGAATTTAAGACAATGTAAACACCACATGTACGCTGACGACCTTCAAATCTACACGGACTCTACAGCACGAGACCTTCAGGAAAATACAGACTTACTAAACATTGACTTACAGGCTCTTAGTGACTGTCTGCTGCCCACGTCCTGCAATTGAATTGCAATTGTGGCACTTTCACCACACACTTGGTGATGAATGCCAGCTAGTTTAATGTTTTGTGCATTCAAGAAATGGATCACGGACCGTTTCTCAGAGTCGGCGGGTTGACCCATTATCTTGAACATTTTAAACATACAATACAATACAAGATGGCCACACTTTGTAAATGTCTCCAACATTGCATGTGGCGTGTCAGCGTATGAAGGAAGCCATTGCGCATGCTTAATATCTCAACCACAGAGCTGCACCGGAAATATACGGAAAAGGTACTTACTAAAAAGTCCCTGCCACTAAAAAAGTTCGTGAAATCAAATATTTATATTCAGTAGGTAACTCGCAATAATAACTGTAATGGTTACTGATTTTGTGGTTCATCAAACAGGAAAGTAAAGATAGAAATGTCGTATGGCCTCCGGAGAGGCCTGGTTCAGGTCTTTTGATTTGTCTCCCGTAGGCTATCTGCGCGAAAAAGACAGTGTATGGACCAATATCATTAAAACGTTCAAAGTCCCTTTTTACCACACAGACATCGTACGTCATGGAGTGCCGAATGAACTTTTTTCCGCCCTTCAAAAAATAGATTCCCTCTGATGGGTTTTGACAGTCGTGAACTTGGATTTCGATGGCAGACACTCTCTCACTAACCCACAGAGGGAGCATGAAGTGCACATTCCTAGTTAATACTTATGCGAGCTGCAAATCTAGACCACAACCCTGTGGTCAACGAAGAAAATGGTCATCAGTGAAGTGAGGGAACTAGAGAGTACTGAGGTAGACTGTCGATAACAAAGAGGAGGTTGTTGACAACCTAGTGGTCAATGAAGAAAATGACCATCAGTGAAGTGAGGGAACTAGTGAGTACTGAGGTAGACTGTCGATAACAGGCGGTTGTTGACAACCCTGTGGTCAACGAAGGAAATGATCATCAATGAAGTGAGGGAACTGGTGAGTACTTAGGTAGACTGTCGATAACAAAGAGGAGGTTGTTGACAACCTAGTGGTCAACGAAGAAAATGACCATCAGTGAAGTGGAGGAAACCAGCTGGAACTTACGTAGGCTGTCGGTAATAAAGAGGAGGTTATTTGTTTATTAATTTAGGTATTTATTTATTTATTTATTTATTTATTTATTTATTTATTTATTTATTTATTTATCCTTCGTACACAACAGGGCTTATTATAGGCCCCAAATACAGCGTACTTACTCTGCTTATTGGTGATGCGTCTGTCGAATATAACACAATATTTTTCATAAACTCATATTACGTGCATTACCTGCTTTATATTAAATGAATAGACAAATTAACTAGAGTTACTTTAACCCAACTAGGCAAGGTAAGTGTGTATTCTGCCCGAAGGCAGGTCCGAACTTCCGCAGAGGTGTGCCTGAGCCGGAGTTTACGTACGGTAGGGTGGACAGTTCCTTTCCGCTCCTCCATTCCCATACCCCCCCCCACAACAGCGCGTGGCAACCCATCCAAATCTTGACCACGTCCAATGTTGCTTAACTTCGGAGATCTCACGGGATCCGGTTTAACCCAACTAAATGACAAGAAATATACATACATTATATTTGTTACAAACTAACGAACTTCTAGCTAACATACTAAGCAACCAACGAAATTGCTATCAATTCACACAATATTATCATTAATTATCTACAGTACATTCTTATGGCGACGATGGGATAGAGAAGGCCTAGAAGTTGGAGGGAAGCGGCCGTGGCCTTAATTAAGGTACAGCCCCAGCATTTGCCTGGCGTGAAAAAGGGAAACCACGGAAAACCATCTTCAGGGCTGCCGACAGTGGGATTTGAACCCACTATCTCCCGGATGCAAGCTCACAGCCGCGTGTCTCTAACCGCACGGCCAACTCGGCTGGCATCTAAAGTACATACAGTAATTTTGAACGCTAGAGATTGTCAACATTTCTCTTTATTTATGAAGTGTTTATGGTAATTTATTTATTTATTTATTTATTATTTATTTATTTATTTATTTATTTATTTATTTATTTATTTATTTATTTATTTATTTATTTATTTATCGTATGGCAAGTATACAAAAGAAAAAGAAAATTTACACTATATTCAAGGACAAGAATGTTGGTAGCGTTCACATTTACGAATCAATGTCCAGTTGCTGTAGCCATTCTAAGAAGGGGGGTGTAGTACTGATGACAACTTGGGCTGGTCCACCATCCTTCCTCAGAGGGCAATCCTCAATAATGTGCTGCATTGAGTGGAAAGGGGCTCCGCAGTCACAGGCACTTATGTAGCATGGCATTACATCTAACGTGGCCTGTTCTTAAACGGTTTTTTTATGGTAATTATGAAACTGAACATAAATTAGTGGAGAGAGGTACTAAAAATCTAGGCTCTGGTTTTTACGAACAGCTCTGTTGTACACACTGGACAGTGAATTCTCGTGTGAAGCAGTTCTTGCTACAGGGTTCTTATATGATACCATTGAACTTACAGGGAAAGACCGAATTATCAATTGTTGAATCTGAAATGTCTAGATTCTAAATCCCCTATATCCATGTTAATAAGTTGTTGAGAAATTACCTTTTTTCTTACAGAAGGTGTTAATTATACTGTATTGTACAATGTTTATTACCAGAATACGTATGGGAAATCCGGAAGCTATTATAATAATAACAAATACTTAAATATTTGTACAATATAGACCTAGTCAAATCCGTTTTAAATATGTATTGGTTTTAGAGGGTTTTAAATCTGAAGGAGACATTTACCCTTTTGTATACAGATTTCAGAGGCCTATCATTCATCTGTCTTCGATATTCCAAATTTTTCATATCAAAATGTAGTAGTAAATCCTCGTATAGTACGATGAAGGGTAAGCGCCTTTTGTTTTGAGATGCAGGAATCTGAGAAAGCGTTTCTGAACCTGCTCTATGCCTTTAATATGAATTCCCCGTGGTCATCAATGAAGTGGAGGAAATCAGTCGATAACAAAGACATTGTTAACATTCTTGCGGTCAACGATTAAAGTGGTCATCTCTGAAGTGGTGGGGACCGGCAAGAAATTGGTCATTCAGTAATTGACATCCCTGACGACAGCGATGATAATGATCGTCTGTGGAATGATAGGTCCAGTTGAATTCTTGTTCTCTCACTCCGTAAAGAACGACCTGGAAGATGTGAAAACAAACACACACACACACACACACACACACACACACACACACACACACACACACACACACACACACACACACACACACACACACACACACACACACACACACACACACACACACACACCAATACAATCAAATATCAAGTACACATATCTCTGTTTCTTAGGAAATTAGATTGTTTTCCAATTTGCTTTACGTCACACCGACACAGAGAGGTTTTATGGCGACGATGAGATAGGAAAGGGCTAGGAGTGTGAAGGAAGCGACCGTGACCTTCATTAGCTTATATCCCCAGCATTTGCCTAGTGTGAAAATGGGAAACCATGGAAAACCATCTTCAGGGCCGCCGACAGTGGTGTTCGAACCTACTATCTCCCGGATGCAAGCTCACAACTGCGCACCTCTAACTGCACGGCCAACTCGCCCGGTGGAATTAGAATAACTTCTTGGACAGTATCTACAGGGAATACCGTATCTTGGCATTACAGCATCACATTTATGAAAATTGTAACCATACTAGGTGAAATGAAGGATAATAATCATTGCAAATGTTGGGACATAGTACGTAGTTTGCCTACAACGCAACTGTACTCAGGTTGTCTTGCAACACTCATTTCGATTTTCCTGTTCCGTCATTTCTTTCATAGTTCATACACTGAAGTGTAATTCTCTCTTTGTACTGTTCCTACCTAATGTGTTCACATCTTGTAGTCTGTACTTAGTACTCATTCTCCGTATCACTGTACACATGACATTCCTCTTCTTCTTTATAGCGGAAAGTTTCAAAATTCTAATATCTTTAGAAAAATCCTCTTCCAACTGTATTTTATCTTGTGTCATTTCTAGATACTACATTCTGAATAATCTTGTTTTGCCAAGGGGCACGTTAACATTATGAACTGCGCGTGGTTTGAAAAGAAATACTTCTTCAAGAAAAAAATACCTTTTCTCCTTCATGATTCAGACTAGTCGGTCTGGAAGGTAGTAAGGTTAGGATAAACTATCTTGCACTGCTACCAATCTACTGTAACGTGCTTTCCAGGGTGTGCCTGGCCGAGGCAGTAAAGGCAGGACGTGGGATCGATTCTCCATCAGGCAGTCGAAAAATTTAAGAAACGAGATTTCCACTTCCGGAGGTGCACATGGCTCTTCCAAAAATGAGTACCGGGTTGATTCTTTGGGACAAAGGCCTCCGGGCGTAGAGCTAACAACTCCACCCCACCATGCGCCGTGGTTACGGATAGTGCACCCCCCTCCATTGCCTGTTCGGAGATGACTTTGCTTTTGTAATGTAGCTTTCCAGATTTGTGGAGCTCCACAGTTGGTGAGACTACGAAGGGGACATTAGGCAGTATACACAATTAAAAATGAAGTGTCCCTCGTTTTCTTGCTACTTGCTTTACGTCGCACCGACACAGATAGGTCTTATGGCGACGATGGGACAGGAAAGGCCTAGGAATGGGAAGGAAGCGGCCGTGGCCTTAATTAAGGTACAGCCCCAGCATTTGTTTGGTGTGAAAATGGGGAACCACGGAAAACCATCTTCAGGGCTGCTGACAGTGGGGTTCGAACCCACTATCTCCTGGATGCGAGCTCACAGCTGCACGCTTCTAATCGCACGGCCAACTCCCTCGGCATTGGCTACGTTAAAACCAATAAAAGATCAAATATTCAGATAATTGTGGAGTCAAAACAATCGACATTAAATGACTCGAATCACAAAGCATACAAGGGGGAACGTTAGTTTCATGTTTGTTTTAAATTATTTACTGTTTTATTTATTCATTTTTAACGGGGTCCACTCAGCCTCGGAAGGTCAACTGTACAGGGGCCTTTTGGGGGAATGTTAAGATTGGAAGGGATATACAAGGAAGAGGGAAGGAAGCGGCCGTGGCCTTAAGTTAGGTACCATGCCGATATTTGCCTGGAGGAGAAGTGGAAAACCACGGAAGACCAATTCGAAAATGGCTGAGGTGGGGATCGAACCCTCATCTACACAGTTGACTTCCCGAGACGGAGTGGACCATGTTCCGGTCCTCATACCACTTCGAAATTTCATGACAGAGCCGGGTATTAAACAGAGGCCTCCGGGGGTGGCTGCTAATCACACGAACCACTACGCCACAGAGGCGAACGAAAGCTATTTAATGAACATAATATATTTAATCTCCCATCCGACTCCGACTCCCTCACTGAATGGTCAGCGTTGAGGCCCTCGATTCAGATGGTCCCGGGTTCGGTTCCCAGCCGAGTCGGAGATTTTAATTGCGTCAGATTAATTCTTCTGACTCGGGATCTGGGTGTTGGTGTTTGTCCCAACACTTTACTCTTCATATTCAGACAACACACCACATAACCAACCACCACAGGAACACGCAGTCGTGATTACATCCCTCCATATGGGGTTGGTGTCAGGAAGGGCATCCGGCCGTAAAACAGGGACAAATCCACATGTGCGACACAAGTGGGGAAAAAGAGGTAGAAGAAGGAGAAGTATGTGTTCAGTCACCCATACAATATGAACTGAACGGAAGAGCTTTCATTTATAATTATCCGAAGGTTACAGTGTTCTGTTTTTACTGTAGAGAAGTTTGTACGTAGAGCATACTGACCTGGGACAATGTACGTCACTAGCTGCCGTTTGCCATGCTTGTCGGAATACTACACGGCCCCATAGACGGATCGTCAGTGCAGTTCTAGAATGACTGGTGAGATGGAAGAGGGTAAAGGCGTTCCGTTTTGCTGTCAGACTTCCGGTCAATTTTCGTGAGTCGTGCACGGAGTAACATGTTAGAGAAACTTTTAATTTAGGCCTATACCACTGTAGTATCAGCTAAAAAGCTAAAAGGAAAAGGAGCAGATCAAAATAGGGAAACGTTAAGCGAGATAAACTGTCACATATACATTTAACGAAAGATTTAACTCTCGAACTAAGGCCACAGCCGCTATCTTTTCTATCCCCTTACCCATCCCTGCGTAGTGGAAAACCTGACTGGTACAAGTGTTTGAGGAAGGACAGGGAAACGTACCTATCTACACCTCCTTCACACAGTAGCGCCCCTTATCAGAAAGTGTTACACTGCAGTGAGACGGGCAATAAAACCACATGAACCACTCAGCTTCACGCTTAGTTTCCTTGCAAACGGAAGAAGACAGGAAGATCTGAAATTGCCCGCTGCAGTTTCCATCCAGCCTTCGGCAGTAATTATTCCTGAGATCTGAGCTGCAATATATTGTATGAGGTGCTCAAGAAACAGTACTGAATCTCAAAGTAAGTACTGTACTATCAATTTAATCTTATACAAGAAAATATAATCCTTTCATTTTAATTTAATAATAATAATAATAATAATAATAATAATAATAATAATAATAATAATAATAATATGCCATCCGGAGAGGCTTGGTGCAGGCCTTTTTTCTAGCAGACGGCCTATAGGCGACCTGTATGTCTGTGAGGATGGGGCTCAACCTAAGATGATTTCTAAAGATGGCACACATTCCCAGCCCCCGAGCCGGACGTATTAACAAATTTAAGGTTAAAATACCCGACCCGACTAGAAATGGAACCCGGGACCCTCTGGACTAAAAACCAGCACGCTAACCATTTAGTCCGGGAGCCGGAATTTGATTTCATTGTATGATTTTCCCTAATAAGGTGCAGCCAAGAGACAGCCGTATATACAAGTTAGAGATATTTTAAAACATATAATGTAATCAAAATACAAGGGAAAACTTGACCATAGAGTTATTTTATACGATGTGCATGGATTACATTTTGTAAGGTGATTTTTCACAATGAGAGTTCCTTTTACGGCTGCGAGAGCTATTATGACACTATCTTTAATAATATAAAAGAAACTACATCACCATTATCAGTCAACAAAGGAACACTTTCTTTACTGGCTATATTTTTATGACCGGCTGAGTTGGCCGTGCAGTTAGGGGCGCGCAGCTCTGTGCTTGCAACTTGGAGATAGTGGGTTCGAACCTGACTGTCGGCAGCCCTGAAGATGGTTTTCCGCAGTTTCTCATTTTCATACCAGGAACATGCTGGGGCTGTGCCTTGATTAAGGCCACAGCCGCTTCCTTCCCACTCCTAGGCCATTCCTATCCCACCGTCGCCATGAGACCTATCTGTGTTGGTGCGATGTAAAGCAAATGTAAAAAAATCCACAGTCCGATTCCTTTGGACAAGCAACTGAACATTGAAAATGTTCCTTCACGAAATATGGAAAAGGGAACTTTTAGGACATGAAGATGTAAACCAAAAAAATTCGTTACAGTGATATTTGAAAGTTAATTATCTTCATCAGTTGTCTTTGTTGATCGCTCTACTATCACGACATTTTCATTCGATCTTGGTTCATCACTATATTTCACCACTTTAAGTTTTATTGCACTTTTCTAACCTATTATTTGCAACCAAACGACGTTTACGTGGCGCAGGACATACTCACCTGATTCATTGTTAGATAACATAAACTCAAACCGAAACAGTTTTTTTTTTTTGCTAGTGGCTTTACGTCCCACCGACACAGATAGGTCTTATGGCAACGATGGGATAGGATTGGCCTAGGAGTTGGAAGGATGGGGCCGTGGCCTTAATTAAGGTACAGCCCCAGCATTTTCCTGGTGTGAAAATGGGAAACCACGGAAAACCATCTTCAGGGCTGCCGACAGTGGGATTCGAACCCACTATCTCCCGGATACAAGCTAACAGCTGCGGGCCGAAACTCATTGGTTGACTAACTCTACCACTAGTAACGCTATTGTCACATCATACATGCCCACCTTCAAGTCGAACTGGAGACCTTAGTTTTGCGAAATTCAAAAATCTGGCACCGAAATGTTTTAACAAAGGATCAATCTATTTATTAATATATTTAGAATGAATATCGGATCATAATTGTGGAACAAGTTCGTTTTTAAATTTGACCTTTTTACGAGTTTTTCATGAATACAATTTTGACCGGATACGATTTCCAAAATTTCCTTTTTCCACTTGATAGAGCTCTCCAGATCACGCATTTCGAGACCTTCACAATTTCTTCACCTTCAATACTTTAGTCACAGTTGAGCGAAATACTTTACGTTTTTTCTAAACTGGGACCCTACTCTGTGCGATCTAAGAATAATTTTTAATGTTGAAAATATATGTTTTTACGAATAAGTTTTTCAACGTTTGGTGTTTTTAGCTGAATGTGTTCTTAGAATATGTTTAAGTTTCGGAACTGATAGTCTGGTTCTGTTGAAGGACTTGCATATTTTCATAGTGTTATTTTAGGTTGAATCTCTTAAACTGGCTCAAGGTTTTATGACAAATTAAACATTTTGCCAACACTTGACCTTCTATAAATAAATATAACACTTCCCATTCACTTAGGAAAGACAAAGGAGTCGTCTGCTTCTACAGTGAGTTCCATTATGTTAACTGAGAATACCACTAATGTAACCTATGGTCATGCAGAGCATTAAAACAGAGGTAATCAAACTTTTCGTTGGCGTACTGCTACCTTTCCACCCCACGCCATTTGCCGCATAGAACCAATTGACTGCATGATAATCCCTAAAATGTCGGGATACCGCCATATAGCACCGTACGCCAAGGAGGTTGATGGAAAGGGACCTTTTTAGTCTAGAGTCAGATGCCACCTCATCAGTAAGGAACGAAAAAGAATTTTTTTTCAGAAATGGTGGGTGAGCAAAAGCTCTTCCGACCGTGCAAGGGTCTACTGCACCCTTCCGTTCCATAGAATCAAACCACCGACCTCCCAAGGCCATGGTGCGTTCGCGGCGAAAGATCAAAGAAAATAACACATAACTAGCTTAAAGGCATAAATGAACGGAAGGAAAACTGGGATACAATGTTATTCGGCAAAATGACAGGCAGACAAAAGTTTAAATACCTATTTATTGAGCCTTGATAAATCAAATTAATTAAAAGTTGACCCTGAATATTTATAGTATATCAATGTTGAATATGCAATGTCCATTGGACTAAATACCAATTGCAAAATGTCAAAATTTTATTTCTCCTTTACCTCTTTCTTCTTCCCGACATGATGATAAATATTACATTATAATTTGTATAACATACTTTTTTTAAAAAAATCAGAAATATCCTTATAAACGCGACGGTTATCATTAAGAACTTTCTTCACTATCAGAAGAAGCAGTTATTTATACAACAAAATAAATTGAAGATAACTTGAAGTGGTCACCTAGCTAAATAATTATATTACAAAAAGTAAACAAATAATAAGTGAATGCTAGTCGATAAAATCCTAATCAAAATAAAATGACTGATGTCGGGTCCAGAAATCGAACCCACATCCCAATGAATCCAATGACAAAAATTACGAAAATGAAACTCGATTTGTCATCCACATAAAGAGTGAAACACGACTAAAAGAATGTATAAAAAAGGAAAATATGTACACATAATATGGAAAGAAACAATAAACAATATACACATGCAATTGGCTGTAAAAAAATTATGTGACAACAAAAATCCATGGTTGCCTCAGAACTCGAACCGATGATATCCAAGATGGCATCGACAAACGGGACTAAAAAACTGCCTTTCTTAATTAATCATAGGGTCAACAAATAAATAATAATCCTGGCGTTCCAGTTAGTTAAATATTATTATAAAATCTTACATGGAAAAGTAAAAGAATCCTTTAAACAATAATCGGTGTCGCACTGCCTTCATTCTAAGTGGAATAGCTCGAACAATACAGCATACAGTAATCCTCTACAAGGGGCAAGCCTTCTTCTGACTCCCCTCATCGTAAATCTCTGGACGTCAGTGCCCTAGCAAATAATGGCCCGGTGTGGCAGAAATATCCTTTCAACATCTCAAGGTGAAAGCAAATCGTTTCCCTTGGAACACATATTTGTTAAATAATCTTATTTCATTATATATTCTCATATCATATTTCCAAAGCTCCACTGGCTTATTAGTTCACTGCCTTATCACAATTCTTTAACTCAATATCAGGCCACCTTTTATCTTATCATATTCACATCCTCAGAATTAGAATGACCAGGTTCGCTTCCATTAGATTACAGAATACATCCAAGGTTTTTCCTACATTTTAAACTCATACCAATAAAATCAAATATGGATTTTAAATATATCAATAATGTTATTCTTATATATAGAAAGGGAAAATATTTCACATAAAAGGAAAACGCTAATCTCAATAGGAGGGCGCTTGTTCGATGTCCAGGCATGTCACAAGTTACGCATATAATTAATACAGCCATCTACAAATATTATCATGCAAATTGCGCGAAAATAAGAGTGCCTTCCTATCCTGACGTCAACAGTCGATAATCCATTTTTACAACCATAATCACCATGCATTATCATAATAAGCTTGGATATCACGTAAATAAATTATACAAAATTACTGCTTGGCTCAGTGCCAAAACAAATCTACATTCATTTACTTTTACCTAATCTAAGCACTCTCAGACTAACTAATATTTTATCATCACGTCAAATACATGCATTACGTTAATTATATATATTTAAGCCCATGGAGTAGACTATTAATTCCATGAAATGAACATAAATGAATATGAAGACCACTCACAAGTTCTCTCTCTAATTAAAAAAAATACATGCAATTTACATGTCTAACCTAATTTATGTGATGTGCATAATGAATAACCGCGCATTTATTAAAAATTATTTCTTTTTAGTACTTATCATGTCGTAACAATCCAAGGTTCGGGTCCCGGGTAGGACCCTCATTTTCCTTTTTAAGCTTCCATGGTGTTGACGTTGGTCACGGGTTCATGTCCGTTGCTACTCCCGCTGAGCGCGTTCATAATCCAATGGTTATCTTCTACACTTATAACAGCTTTTATGAGATTAACACTTGTTGCGTCACTTTAACACAAAAAAATACAATTATTACCCTTTAATGAAATTAACACTTGTTGCATCACTGAAAAATTACAATCATACCGTTCTTGCGATCACATAACTTCAACCTATTTTAAATACTTTTGTTTGTAGACAATTATAATATTCTCGAAGATATAAACTGTATATTTACAGTCTGAAACATTAAATAGATCAGAACACCATCGGACCGTGGTTCTGCTTTGGATCCTTCGCGTGAAGTGGATACTGTTGTCATCACCGCTATTAATTTTATAAACTTTCCCCCACTCTTGCAAGAGACAGTGGCTAATCCCCACTACTTTTTTAAAATTAATAGTTCCACATGTCGTATGACATCGGTAATACACTCAAACGTGTGACTCAGATTCTTAAGTAGTCTGGTTATGTGCGGAATCTGAATTGTTCGGCCATTTATTTAAAATTAATTATAAAAATAATGCCCCTACAATGTCCTCCATGAGAGTGCTGCGTACAAAGGACGCGTCATGACGCTTAGCGTGTTATATAATGCAACGATTGCGTATTCTTCCACATGTTAATATATTATAAGGAGTTGGAATATTGGCATATATCTATAATGAAATCATATAACACCCCGAGGTTTCCCATGTTAAATATTATGCATGTCTCGAAATCTCATCATACAAATGCAACTCGCGAGCTGGCAACATCGTGTTCGGCCATTTTTTCAACGGGTGAAGGTATCATTATCGATTTTTCTGGCTTGACATTTTCTTCTCTCTCTCTCTATCTGTGTATTCTTTTAGTTAAGACGGAGTGGTGTTTAGCAGGCTAGAAAAGGTTGTGTAAGCAGGTGCAACCTAATGCAATTTTTTGTAACAAGTACGAGGGAGCTTTATGAAAGTTTTTCACTGCCAAATAATTAATAAATAAATATGTACATGACCGATGAGGTCACATCTGCCTTTCCGTCGGACTCAAGAAATCTGGAAAGGGTTACAAATTTCTTGACTGATTTCAATTTATTGAAGAGACTCTCATTCACATATTTATTTGTGGTCTCATTGGCAGTGTATTGTTCTCATGAGTTCTTGGTTTTCAACCCTAAACATTTGGTTATCCCGTTCGAATATAAAAGCAAGTTGACCCAAAATTTCTCGACGTTGTTCTAATTCTTCACAATTTTGACATCATGGGATACTATATTCTTCTTGGAGTTCAACTCTTGTCATCTGGACTTCAGCTTCCTCAAGATTCTCATCTTCTTCATCCTGTTGAATGTTGTCATCACCTTCATCTTGATCCTCTCCTTCCTCCTCGGAGTTCTGGTCTGGCTGGTCCAAAGTTGCTCTAATGCTTCCTGGTGGATAATATGGCCGTAAATTGGCTGCATTATATATGGTTTCGGTTAAACCATCCATGCTTTGGACTTTATAGTCATTATTTTCAAGGTTTTCAATTACTCTGTAAGGTCCAATGTACAACTCCGCAAATTTGTGATAAATTTTGCTGGCGGGATCTGACACTGCTGGTCTCTTTACCAACACATATTCTCCTACCCTCAGCGGTCGATGGTATCTCTTACCTCGAAGTCGTCGCAATCTTTTCTCTGCTTGTTGTCTCAGATATTCAGCTGTTGCCTGGATACAAAGTTCTGCTGAAAATCGCGGATCTTGTGGACATGGTATGGCATTTTGCCATGGTCTCTTCGGCATCTCATCAAAGTGGGTGACGCTGGGGATCTGGCCAGTTGACTCGTGTACAGTCCCATTTATGCATTCTTCAATAATTTGGAGGACATATACCCAACGCCAATGTTGGCGGGGCAATAGGTTCGGCAAAACTTCCCGATCTCCCTCATGATTCGTTCTGTAGGATTAGATTCGGGGTGACGAATAGAGCTTAAATGGTGTTTCACCCCTAATTGATCAATGTCACGCTTGAAAACCCCTGAAGTGAACTGGGAACCATGGTCTGTCAGAATGCATTCCGGTTTTCCCATTTTAGGAATGATTTTAGATTTAATTTGGTTGATGGCCGCTCGGGTATTGGCTTTTTGGACCGGACATAATTTTACATACTTTGAAAATAAGTCCACACACACAAGGATATGTTGCAGGCCACGCCTAGCACGTGGTAACGGGCCGTAAAAATCCAAAGCATATAGCTCCTTAGCCTTACTTGGCAGCAAAGGTCGTGGTAGCTGCTTCAACAAATAGGTATTAGGCTTCACCCTTTGACACGTGTCACAAGTAACCAATATTCAGCGGACTATTTTTCTAAGATTAGGCCAAATGAATGCCTCTTTCAGTGTTGCTGACACTTTATCTATTCCTGCATGACCTATGGCTCGGTGGGCTAACCACACCAACTCATTCTGTAGAACTGGTGGTACAAGAATTCGGTATCGTGTATGATTTTCGTCGATGAACTTATGCAGAATGCCATTGAAGTAGTTATACTTCTCCGCTCGCTTCTCCAACTCTGTATATTCTGCCGTGCCTGGTTGGATTCTTCGCTTGAAGAAGTCAATCAAGCTACTCGTCTCCTGATACCTCTCTTGTTCCTCACCGATGCTTTTTAATTTCTCTAATGTCTTACGATCCTCATCCACAAGCTGGATCTGATGGACGAAAGTACTCTCAGGATCAGGATTCCGACTGAGTGCATCTGCAATGACGTTATTTTTGCCTGCACAGTGTTCTATTGTCAAATCATATTGCTGTGCAAACAAACACTACCGATTAACTCTTTCGCTAGTCATGGTTGATTTTAACATAAAAGTAAGAGCCTTATGGTCAGTTCGCAATACAATGGGGAAACCATAAATATATTTCCGCCAATGACTTAGGGCTGTTATAATGGCTAACATCTCAAGCTCAGTTACGGTATATTTCAATTCATGTGCTCGTAACTCACGGCTCATGAATGCCAAAAATGAGATCTTCGGTTCCTTTTCGGGGTCTTCCTGATACAGGACGGCGCCTACTCCTACATTTGATGAGTCCGTCTGTACAATGAACTTCTTTTTATAATCTGGATACCCGAGCTTTACGCTGTTTGTGAGGAGTTCCTTCGTTTTTACGAATGCTGCCTCACATTCATCATCCTACTTCCATCGATTATCTTTTTTCATCAAATTTTGCAGAGGGGCCACATCCTCTGTGTACCCTGAACAGTGGTCCGCGAAGAAATTACAAATACCCAGAAACTGCCTAATATGTTTCACACTAGTTGGCCTCGGAAACTTCTGAATGGCCCGAATTTTTACTGGGTTTGGGGTCACACCTTCAGAATCAATAATATGACCCAAAAATAAAATGCTCCTTTGGCAAAATTGGGATTTCGAGAGATTAATTTTGAAATTGTTTCTGTCCAAATCTATAAGTAATTTCTTGATATTTTCGAGATGTTGCTCTACAGTCTCTGATGCAATCAAAATGTCATCGACATATCTTATTGTGAAGGCTTTCACTTCATCACTCAAATTTCGATCTAAAGCTCTTATGAGGGCAGATCCTGCATTCATTATCCCAAATGGGAGCCTATTAAAACATACGTAGTTTGATCAAACATAAAACCTGTTAATATTTTAGTTTTTGGATCAAGTTCCACATGGTGAAATGACGAAATCAAGTCAACCCCTGTGAATAACTTCATAAGATGAAATTTCTTCATAATATCCTTGATACAAGGAGTCTGGTCATACTCGGGGACTAGGCGCTTGTTTATTGCCCGGGCATCTAAACATACTCTTAATGAGCCATTTGCTTTCTCTACAATTACTAACGGATTTAGGTATGGTGTGGGGAATTTAGAAATCAGGCCGCTCTCTTCCATTTCACGAATAATCTGGCTTACTTGATTATGGTATTTCTCTGGTACAGGATAAGGACGCTGTCGAAAAGGTTCCCAGCTATTTACCACTAATGTGTATTGAAAATTTGGAATATTCCCAGGTCTTGATCCGAAAACTGCCCTTTGTTGTTCAATAATTTGTTGCAAACGAATTCTTTCCTCATCTCCGATCTTGGCCTCACTGATCTTCTTCTGGACTAAGGATTCATATAACGATTCTTCTTCTTCTTTCGCCGCCGTGACCATAATTCCAGATTCATCGATGACCTTCCTACTTATCTCTTCCATTTCTTAGAAATTTTCTTCCCTTTCTGGTATCGAACATAATTGAGTGTTCCAAATCACCTCTTCTTGATCTAAATTTTCAACATCATTCAATTTCATCTGCTTTTGGACTGAGTCGAATGTAAAGCAAATCTCGTTACTATCCATGTTGATATTTGCTTTATATTCTCGTAGGAAGTCTGACCCAATAATAACATTGTACTCCATTTTTGTTAGTACAATGAACGGATGTGAAATAATATTGTCCCCCAGTTCCAAATCAAGATAAGCTTGAGTATTGCAAATCGTAGTCCGATCGGGTATCACACCACGAACTTTAATATTCGATGTTGGAATTACTGGAATGCGGTTTTTCAACTTCAATTCTTCCAGCAAAGCCTTAGATACGACGCTGACACTTGCGCCTGTATCCACCAAGCATCGAACCCGTACTCCATTTACTCTTATGTAGATTACCGGCAATTCTCTTACGACCTTTGAATTCAATTGGATCATGTCTTCTAATAACTCATCCGGCTGTATCACCCACGTGTCGGTCGTTACTATAGTCCATGTATGAGTCTGAGGATTGATAACCTCTGAAACTCCGACTATCTCCTCGCTTAGCAATCGCGCTTTATTTAGGATGGATTTCCTCGTTAGCCTGATATTCAGGGGCACGAGGATTTAACCTGTTCTAATTAGCTTTATGATTCTGTAAGGCGAGACTTTCGGCTCCTTGGCATTCCGCCGTTTCCGTCAGCCGCCGTATGGGTTGTTCCCATATGTCTTTCCCTTGTCTAGACCCATTTAAATCTCTAACATATTGCTGAGATTCCCTCTTTCTGTTTTCGAGATCTCCTTGGTAGTACTCTTTCTGCTGCCTGAAATTCTTCGTTCCGACGTGGTCATCTAGAATAGGGCCGACGATCTCTGTTAAAGCCCCTTTGCCTGTACTGCTGTTCGCCATATTGTCGTCTAGGTTCTCCCCAAGAACGAAAATTCCATCGGGTGTCCCTAATATTTCGATTACCAACATATCCCTGAGTGGTATTCGTGCCTTGATCTTTGACTACTATTGTACTTTGTTTCTCTTGACAATCCAATGTATTCACCATTTCTGATTGTCTGGCCCTAGTTTGATGTCCACTCGATGTTTGGTCGAGGTGTCGTAAGATCTGTTCTGCTTCTACAGCCGTCTTTGCATTCGCTGCAATCAAGATTCGTTGAACATCAGCTGGGAACTGTTTAGTAATGGCCGATAGAAGTTCCACTTCAGCCGGAGGGTTATCCAGCTCCCTCATTTTCACTAATTGCCCGGTGAAAAGTTCACAAAATCGTGTCGGGGCGGTCATGGAATAACGACGTGAATACAGCTCCAAACGCAATCCTAATTAAGTTTCCATTCCCCAGTATTTATCGAGAAAGATTCTCTTAAAGGTATCGTAGCTATCAAAACAATATTTGAAAGCTTGAAAGCATACCAAGGCCTGGTCCTCTAAGAATTTCTCCACGACCCTTAATCTACGTTCTGGAGCTACCTGATAGTCAACCATGTAACCGTCCATCTCAGCCAAAAATTTCTTTGGTGTTACAGTACCTCCTGGTTTGAATCGCTTCGGTTTATCTTCATTCATCCGAATTACATTATAAAACGGTATGGATTCAATCGGCAATGTTGTAGAATTATGCATCTGTGCCGCCGATATCTGATCTGCACACCCTTGAATAAACCCATTCCTTCTCCTTCTATCTTAAGATCATAAGGATTAACGTAGCTTTTTTTTATCGGATCTGTTTTTATTCCTAGTTCCTGAAAGTCATCCTGTAATTCCAGTTTCACAATCTTTTCTCTCAACTCATGTATAAGGTCGTCATGTATATCTACTTTCATCTTCGTCTTTTGCATCTTATGCGACCATTCCTCGATCCTATCTGACGTCCTATCCTCATTCTTCCGTACCTCCTCTTGGATCGTGACTATTCCTTCGAATGCCTGTTTTCTGACCTCAGATATTCGCTTATCCACGTTGGTAACAATTTCCTGTTTCAACGCGCTGGTTTGGTTCCGAATGTCATGCATATCGACCTGAGTTTGATGGACCTCCTTCTTAACATCTTCTATTATCCTATCTGTACTTTCCTGGTGATCTGTCACCGTTTGAATATGAACATCAATTTGTTCCCCCATATTTAATGTCTGAGCCTCAACACGTTCGACGCGCTCAATTACCGTGCCTAACGAGTTTTCTAGCCGTTCCTGTTTTTCGTGCGTATTATCCAGTCGTTTTTCTAACTGTGCTGTGTTCCTTTCACATTGTGTCTGGTACCCCGTTATCTGTCCTACCAGTTCATCATAACGATCAATTGTTTCCTCCAACCGTACGTTAAAGTCCCCCATCTGTTTATTAATTTCATCTCTCCCTTCCTTACACTCCTTCTGTATTTTCTCCATATGTTCATTAACCAGATCTAATTTCTGATCAATCATGTCCTTAACTGTTTCATTACTCTGATCTATTTTCTGATCAATCATGTCCTTAACTGTTTCATTACTCTGATCTGTTTTCTGATCAATCATGTCCTTAACTGTTTCATTACTCTGATCTACTTTCTGATCAATCATGTCCTTAACTGTTTCATTACTCTGATCTATTTTCTGATCAATCATGTCCTTAACTGTTTCCCTACTCACTTTAATGTCTTCACTATTCTGACCTATCATATTTTTAACTTCCTCTATCATAGCCCTCATGGCTTCCATATCCATTTTAAACAATATTTCAATAAAGTGGGCCCCCCTTAACTCGAACCTCGGATTAGGAGAAATCAACTTGAAAATGAAATCAATTCAGGGTTACCTCAATCCAAAATCACAAAATTTTCACAACAATGTAACTTGAATTAAATTTATAGCCTGAATACAGCTATCTCAAAATTATTCAACAGTATAATTTATGAAGGGTACCTTTCATCACAATATTTTAAATATGTAGCCTATCATTATTATATTTATTATTATTATTATTTTTAATTTAGAATAAGTTCGTATAATAAAAATATCGCAAATTAAATACCAATACAGGTGGTATATGCCAATAAATTAGGCCATCCTTCAAGTATTGAGGCAGATACACCTCATACAATGGGTAATACCGTCCCAAAACTTTCCACATGAATCCTAACTTACTGCCATTTAACAACAAACTCTAAAGGCCTGAGGTCACCTTTACCTACCGCGAAACACTAACACAAATTTAGTAAATGATTCACTATGAGTAATGAGGCCTGTTACAACCAGTACCTCCTGACAAGTACCCATGAATATGATTACCTGAAAGGTTTCGATATTCATTTTTCCTCAGATTTGGGAAAACCATTTTATTGTCTCCTGGGATTTAATTAAATCCCTACATGATTTTGGGTACCTCAATTACTATGAATGACTGTCCTGGTTATCGTCACTTAGACTATAACCACGACTATGTTTCCATTTCGCCATAAATATCACATTAATTTTAATCCGTCATTCACTTCTCATACTGATCCAATTATCAGCATCCCATAAATTGAACAACCATCGTGTTCCTTCATATAATAATTGGTCAGTCCTATATTCCTAAATATGGCATTACCATGCCTGACGCCCATTTTCGCAAAAGTTATCATTTGAAATTATCTCTATCGAAAACATCGAAAAATTCTGAAAATGCCGAAAAATTCAAAAATTCCGAAAATGCCGAAAATATCTAACATTGTAAATGCCTAAAATTGCAGAAAATGCCAAAACGCTGGGCGCCAAATGCTACCATTCCACCCCACGCCATTTGCCGCATAGAACCAATTGACTGCATGATAATCCCTAAAATGTCGGGATACCGCCATATAGCACCATACGCCAAGGAGGTTGATGGAAAGGGACCTTTTTAGTCTAGAGTCAGATGCCACCTCATCAGTAAGGAACGAAAAAGAATTTTTTTCAGAAATGGTGGGTGAGCAAAAGCTCTTCCGACCGTGCAAGGGTCTACTGCACCCTTCCGTTCCATAGAATCAAACCACCGACCTCCCAAGGCCATGGTGCGTTCGCGGCGAAAGATCAAAGAAAATAACACATAACTAGCTTAAAGGCATAAATGAACGGAAGGAAAACTGGGATACAATGTTATTCGGCAAAATGACAGGCAGACAAAAGTTTAAATACCTATTCATTGAGCCTTGATAAATCAAATTAATTAAAAGTTGACCCTGAATATTTATAATATATCAATGTTGAATATGCAATGTCCATTGGACTAAATACCAATTGCAAAATGTCAAAATTTTATTTCTCCTTTACCTCTTTCTTCTTCCCGACATGATGATAAATATTACATTATAATTTGTATAACATACTTTTTTTAAAAAAAATCAGAAATATCCTTATAAACGCGACGGTTATCATTAAGAACTTTCTTCACTATCAGAAGAAGCAGTTATTTATACAACAAAATAAATTGAAGATAACTTGAAGTGGTCACCTAGCTAAATAATTATATTACAAAAAGTAAACAAATAATAAGTGAATGCTAGTCGATAAAATCCTAATCAAAATAAAATGACTGATGTCGGGTCCAGAAATCGAACCCACATCCCAATGAATCCAATGACAAAAATTACGAAAATGAAACTCGATTTGTCATCCACATAAAGAGTGAAACACGACTAAAAGAATGTATAAAAAAGGAAAATATGTACACATAATATGGAAAGAAACAATAAACAATATACACATGCAATTGGCTGTAAAAAAAATTATGTGACAACAAAAATCCATGGTTGCCTCAGAACTCGAACCGATGATATCCAAGATGGCATCGACAAACGGGACTAAAAAACTGCCTTTCTTAATTAATCATAGGGTCAACAAATAAATAATAATCCTGGCGTTCCAGTTAGTTAAATATTATTATAAAATCTTACATGGAAAAGTAAAAGAATCCTTTAAACAATAATCGGTGTCGCACTGCCTTCATTCTAAGTGGAATAGCTCGAACAATACAGCATACAGTAATCCTCTACAAGGGGCAAGCCTTCTTCTGACTCCCCTCATCGTAAATCTCTGGACGTCAGTGCCCTAGCAAATAATGGCCCGGTGTGGCAGAAATATCCTTTCAACATCTCAAGGTGAAAGCAAATCGTTTCCCTTGGAACACATATTTGTTAAATAATCTTATTTCATTATATATTCTCATATCATATTTCCAAAGCTCCACTGGCTTATTAGTTCACTGCCTTATCACAATTCTTTAACTCAATATCAGGCCACCTTTTATCTTATCATATTCACATCCTCAGAATTAGAATGACCAGGTTCGCTTCCATTAGATTACAGAATACATCCTAGGTTTTTCCTACATTTTAAACTCATACCAATAAAATCAAATATGGATTTTAAATATATCAATAATGTTATTCTCATATATAGAAAGGGAAAATATTTCACATAAAAGGAAAACGCTAATCTCAATAGGAGGGCGCTTGTTCGATGTCCAGGCATGTCACAAGTTACGCATATAATTAATACAGCCATCTACAAATATTATCATGCAAATTGCGCGAAAATAAGAGTGCCTTCCTATCCTGACGTCAACAGTCGATAATCCATTTTTACAACCATAATCACCATGCATTATCATAATAAGCTTGGATATCACGTAAATAAATTATACAAAATTACGGCTTGGCTCAGTGCCAAAACAAATCTACATTCATTTACTTTTACCTAATCTAAGCACTCTCAGACTAACTAATATTTTATTATCACGTCAAATACATGCATTACGTTAATTATATATATTTAAGCCCATGGAGTAGACTATTAATTCCATGAAATGAACATAAATGAATATGAAGACCACTCACAAGTTCTCTCTCTAATTAAAAAAATACATGCAATTTACATGTCTAACCTAATTTATGTGATCTGCATAATGAATAACCGCGCATTTATTAAAAAAATTATTTCATTTTAGTACTTATCATCATGTCGTAACAATCCAAGGTTCGGGTCCCGGGTAGGACCCTCATTTTCCTTTTTAAGCTTCCATGGTGTTGACGCTGGTCACGTGTTCATGTCCGTTGCTACTCCCGCTGAGCGCGTTCATAATCCAATGGTTATCTTCTACACTTATAACAGCTTTTATGAGATTAACACTTGTTGCGTCACTTTAACACAAAAAAATACAATTATTACCCTTTAATGAAATTAACACTTGTTGCATCACTTAAAAATTACAATTATACCATTCTTGCGATCACATAACTTCAACCTATTTTAAATACTATTGTTTGTAGACAATTATAATATTCTCGAAGATATAAACTGTATATTTACAGTCTGAAACATTAAATAGATCAGAACACCATCAGACCGTGGTTCTGCTTTGGATCCTTCACGTGAAGTGGATACTGTTGTCATCACCGCTATTAATTTTATAAACTTTCCCCCACTCTTGCAAGAGACAGTGGCTAATCCCCACTACTTTTTTAAAATTAATAGTTCCACATGTCGTATAACATCGGTAATACACTCAAACGTGTGACTCAGATTCTTAAGTAGTCTGGTTATGTGCGGAACCTGAATTGTTCGGCCATTTATTTAAAATTAATTATCAAAATAATGCCCCTACAATGTCCTCCATGAGAGTGCTGCGTACAAAGGACGCGTCATGACCCTTAGCGTGTTATATAATGCAACGATTGCGTATTCTTCCACATGTTAATGTATTATAAAGAATTGGAATATTGGCAGATGTCTATGATGAAATCATATAACATCCCGAGGTTTCCCATATTAAATATTATGAATGTCTCGAAATCTCATCATACAAATGCATCTCGCGAGCTGGCAACATCGTGTTCGGCCATTTTTTCAACGGGTGAAGGTATCATTATCGATTTTTCTGGCTTGACATTTTCTTCTCTCTCTATCTATTTGTGTATTCTTTTAGTTAAGACGGAGTGGTGTTTAGCAGGCTACAAAGGTTGTGTAAGCAGGTGCAACCTAATGCAATTTTTTTTGTAACATGTACGAGGGAGTTTTACAAAGGCTTTTCACTGCCAAATAATAAATAAATAAATATGTACATGACCGATAAGGTCATAGTACTTCCAAAATGCACCTTTTTTACCTTCATACCCCGAAGTACGAGTAAATTGCGTTTATACTAGAAATAACAAATGATTATTGCTGGATACCAAATAATATTAACTACAGTCTTCATCATCAACACCATCATCATCATTATCATCATCATCATCATCATCATCATCATCATCCACAGCTTATCCCGCTTGCTCATGGTTCCTGCACGCACAGAGGCATGAACGATTTGTGGCCGGGGATTGCAGGTCACATGCCCTTCCTGAAACCACGGGATTTTCAATTGAAAACCCTACCTCAGCAACATCAGGAATCAAACAACGATCGCCAGGATGACAGGCAAGCAGCTAAGCCGCAACTCAATCCTGTTCCCAAATAATAATAATAATAATAATAATAATAATAATAATAATAATAATAATAATAATAATAATAATAATAATAATAATAATGTATATACAATAAATGGCTTACCATTTGACTAAAATATCTATAACAAACGATCTATATCTCTGAATGCAAAAATCAAACACTATTGCACTGTCATCCGGCCAGAGGCTCTACATGCAGCGGAATGTCTCGCCATGAACAAAAAAGGCATGATGGAGAAGTTGGAGGCCAAGTAAAGAAAGATTTTGAGGAAAATCTTAGGTCCAGTCGAAAACAACGGCGAATTTAGGAGATGGCACAACCAGGAGTTGTACTCGTATGTGGAGAAAATAACCGACGTGATACGGAAAAGGAGGTTTACTTTTTATGAACACATGGCCCGAATGAAGTCAACACGGTTAACCAACCACATTTTCACTTTCCTCCAAGAGAAAAAGGCAAAGGGGCATCGTTCAGTGAGGTACAGAAAGATCTTCAGGAGACTGGGATCTCATTTGAAGATATCCAGGAGGGTGTCCCTCTTAAGAAAAAACTCCAAGAACATCAGAGTTTCCAACCAAAGCCGTAAGATGAAAACTGGAAAGGCATGGACGGAAGAGCGAAAGGAGAAACAACGTACACGAATGAAGTAATACTGGACGAACATTTAAAGCTCAAGGGAAACAGTTGAAATGACGTGGTCCTTAGTTGGCCGAAACGAAACTAGAAGAATAATGTATGTACACTGATCGTCGCTAGGCAAAGGGAGCCTCGTTCACTCCTTTGGAGTAAAGTTTACGGAATAAGTATAAATTTGAGCGGTCAGCAATGGTCTAAGAACTGTTCCTGGTATTTTCATTGGTTGATGATAGCCCAATTATTCGACCATTGGTGTCTTCTCTTCCCTTCTCAGACAACGCGGCAAGCCTTCACAAGACAGATGGAGGAACGTGGTTTTCTCGTAAGTGGAATTACGAGGTTTTCATTGCGTAGCAACGAGATGTATACGAGTAACATCAATACATTTCGGCCCCGCGGTGTAGGGGGCAACGCGTCAGCCTGTCACCCGGCGGCGCCGGGTTCCATTCCCGGCCGGGTCAGGTTTTTTTAATTGTACATGATTAATATCCCTGGCCTGGGGACTGGGTGTTTGTCATCATCATCATCATCATCTGTTTACCCTCCAGGGTCGGCTTTTCCCTCGGACACAGCGAGGGATCCCACCTCTACCGCCTCAAGGGCAGTGTCCTGGAGCTTCAGACTCTTGGTCGGGGATACAACTGGGGAGAATGACCAGTACCTCGCCCAGGCGGCCTCACCTGCTATGCTGAACAGGGGCCTTGTGGAGGGATGGGAAGATTGGAAGGGATAGGCAAGGAAGTGGGAAGGAAGCGGCCGTGGCCTTATGTTAGGTACCATCCCGGCATTCGCCTGGAGGAGAAGTGGGAAACCACGGAAAACCACTTCCAGGATGGCTGAGGTGGGAATTGAACCCACCTCTACTCAGTTGACCTCCCGAGGCTGAGTGGACCCCGTTCCAGCCCTCATACCACTTTTCAAATTTCGTGGCAGAGCCGGGAATCGAACCCGGGCCTCCGGGGGTGGCAGCTAATCACACTAACCACTACACCACAGAGGCGGACCTGGGTGTTTGTATCGTCCTTAATGTTCCTTTCCTCACATTCAACACTTCGCACTTCCGCAATTTCAAAATACACGCAGGTTCATCACATATGGTCCAAAGTACGGGCAAAAGATCTTCTTAGGTCGACGCCCCTAATAAATAGCATTTTATATTAAAAAAAGAAATGTCAGTGCATCAATTACTATTGTATTATATATACACTGTTACTGAAAACAGTGAAGTGAATGAGTGGATTTCAGAATTAAAATTTAAAAAGGAGCAATGCAGCATAAGTAAGCATTTTTATATACCTATGTATTTTAGAATGAATAGTTCGGAAAGGGGACTCTCTGTGTAGTGGTAGACAAGAACAATAAATCAAAAGCGGAATTTATTGACAATACGCAGGCTCAAAACTTTTCTGAACTGCTCACTGAAATCAGTTAGAAGCTACGATAAATTTGCGTATACTTTGAGATGAACCCGTGTACTCCTAGTGGT